>NC_060268.1:87904308-88273986 GCF_021613505.1 Equus quagga | reverse complement strand
AATGGGTATCTGGTCTCATTCTGGATTTTAGTGGGAATGTCTTTAGTGTTTCCCTTTTAGATAGGATTCTGCCTTTTGAGCTGAGATATGTATTTTCTTACATGTTAAGGAAGTGTCCATCAATTCCCCATCTTTGGGTATTTTTATCAGGAATGAATTTTTTTTTATCCAATGCCTTTTCAGCTCTGTGGAGATGTCATGACTTTTTTCCGCAGATCTATTAATATGATTAGTTATATTATTAGATTTTCTAATAATGAACCATACTAATACAGTTCAAAGGAGCTTGATCTACATCAAGTCAAGAATGTAGACTCTGATCGTAGAATAAAGTGTGTTGCTGCTCGAATATTCTGACTTTTCTGTTACAGCTACTATGGACTGACAGTTTGGTTCCCTGATATGATCCGGTATTTTCAAGATGAAGAATACAAGTCCAAAATGAAGGTATTTTTTGGTGAGCATGTGTACGGTGCCACAATCAACTTCACGATGGAAAATCAGATTCACCAACATGGGAAACTTGTGAATGACAAGTAAGTGAGAGATGCGGGCTTTCCCCAGATCGGGGTGACAGTCCTGGGCACTGTTCTTGGGAGAGAGCCATTGGAAAGATAGGAATTCAATATGGCGGGGACGCTCCAAGGCTGTTGCAGTATCACAAGTTATTCTGGCTGCCAGAGACATGACAATTCTGTCATGTGGCTCTGTCTGTATTGTGCTGGCTCCCAGTCCTCCCTAATCTCCTGGCTGTAGCTGATGCATTGAAGGATGGAGACATTTGACTGAGGAGAATCAGTCAGACCAGCTTTCCGGAGATCTTGCACCTTCGATGGAGATGTAAAGAGAGCTGTGGCCCTTATGGTGCTTGCCTGGAGAGAAGGCACAGAGCTCTAACTGCTGAGGTCCCTGCAGCAACCCATGACCTGGTTGTTGAGCTTTTGCTTTGATTCTAGAAGCTTCTCCAGGCTAAGGCCAACAGGGTACTATCTATGTTAGTCTTTCACCTAATATTACCTCCATGGGTTGGTTAGCATGGCCCAGCATCATCAAGAGTGTCGTTGTCCTTTAGGGAAAGATAAGTGGAGTTTTAGAAAAGTCCTGCCTACATCTTTGCGGGCTGCTTCCTGAATCTGTTTGACTTCCCCTCTTTCTCTTCTTGAGACAAATGAGACACACGGTCCAGCCCACTAGGGTTGAAGAATGCCTCTTTGAGGCTGCTTTCTGCAGCCCCCCAAATGGGTCAGGGCAGGACATTAAAGTTTACCCCAGGCCACATTATTCACTAAGCTGAGCTTTTATTTCTCTGCTGTTGCCCTTCTTGAATCGTACTTAGCAAGCTCATCGGTTCAGGCTGCATGGTGGCACCAGAAATACCATGGCCCAGATAGTTCAGTGTCAGTGATAGAAACTGCCCCATATTTACCACCTCTGTACAAAAATTAACACCATGAATTCTCTCCTCCAGCTCATGGTCTACCTCCCCTCCCCACACCCACCCACATGACCAAGTGGAGTGGTCCAGCCCATGACTGTTAGTCACTTGGGGAAGGAGTGTGTGTCTGAGTGAAGTCCAAGGAGGATGCCTTCTGTGGTCTAGTCCATACGGCTCTTCCAGGCCAGACCTTAGCAAACGTTCACTGTTATTTAGGATGAGAAAGCGTGAAAGGAAAGGAGGAATATTATTTCTACAAATAGGAGACCTTTGGAAAAGAAGGTTAGTGTCAAGTGTCAGTGGACATGGAATTCGGATTTTCAGATGCTATTTTTCAATGCAGAAGCTGAGTCACAAATACATACACCCACGCATGCACACGCCCTCTGCAGAGACACTTCAGAGTCACTGTGATCTGCTGAGAGTGGTCACTGCAGGGATGGCGGCTCCAAAGCCAGTGGCAGTGGGTGGCAATAGCCCCAGCATTTCTCACTCACTCTAGGGCTCTTCAGTATGACTCAAGGAATCTTGTGTTGGCATCGCCAAGGAAGAAATGGTGCCCTTGCTTTATTAGAATGCTTTGGAAATGTTGAAATCTAAGGGTCATTGTGGATGGCTAGATGATACTCATGCTATGACACCATTCCCTGCAGAGATGAATTCACTAAAAGGTGCCTCATTTAGGAAGTTCCCAATGTTCTGTGATACTCTATTGTGATATTAGTAATAATAATGATAGTAATGCCAATAATGCTAACTGCGGTAGCTCACATTATCCAGCATTTCTATGTGCCTGGCACTGCCTTAATGCCTTACATAGATTATTTCATTTAATCCTCACAAAACCTTCAGGAGGGGAGAAATATGCTTTTTATCTCTTACAGATGGGGAAACAGAGAGGTGGAGTCACTTGCCCAAGACCACACAGCCAACATAAATAGAAATGTCTCTCTCCCAACCAGGCATTCGGGCTCCAATCCTGTAACCTTGACAACTACTAATATCATCTCACTGGGAAAATCTCCACTCCAAGAGGCCCTGTTTTACATGATGTTTTCTGCATTAAAAAGTTAATTGCAATGCCAGAGCCCTTGTGATTTATGACAGGCTGGTTTAGGAGCTCTAAGACTTAGCTAAGCAGAAAATGGGAACTTTTGGTCCACTCTGTTCTTTTCACTTTTCTCAGCCTTCTGAAGCTGTCAGCAAGGTGCTGGGTACAGCAAGGAGGAAGCAAGCGTTTGTGAAATCTGTGGTCCCATCTTGCGGACCCAGGACCCCAGGGGACTGTGGAGTTATTGACAAGGGTCTGGGAATGCAGACACATGCTGAGGATTGTCTGGGAGTGGATGTAAATATCCTGCATGCACACATGTTCTACCGTGTTTCTATGTTTCAACTGTGTGTGGGTGTTTTTGTGTGATATTAAAATACAAATTCCTTTAAAAGTTACAATGAATTGATTTTAACTTGTCATATGTATGTTTTCTAACCAACGAATACTAAAAGTACAACCACTGTCACTTGAAGCCCATAATTGCCCGCCCCCGGCAAATTGAATAAAAAGAGTGTTTTTCTCCTTGGAAGATTAGGAACCTTTGAAACTGAGCTGAGTGGACAAATCTGGTCTCTTTCCTTGAGTTATGCTGCCATCTGCTGGTCATGAGCTAGAAAACACCTCATCTTTGAAAACCCCAAGCCTCTTTGGAGAGGCTACTGTTCTTTAGTTGGTTGTGGCGTTTCTCCTGTTCGTACCAGTATTCATCCTTTAACTTTATCCACACTTCGCTGATTTAAAATGTAGATGGAAACTGTTTACTTTATTGACTGTCACACACGGGGGAAAATGACTTTTGTGTAAACAGGGCTTCAGACTTCCCCCACGGGCTTTGTCATTAAAGGGCATCCTCTTGACAGCTAAACTTCATCCTTCTGTACAACCCATCCCTTTCGCCCCAAGAAGAAACAAAAGTACGCAGATTAGTTTTGGCCTGCTCCCCGAGCACCGTCCGCAGCCACCTGGTGCATCTTAGGGGATCACGTGGCTCTTACACTGCGTTTGCTTCAGAACTCCTGAGTTTTTAGAAAATGCAAGAAAGGCAATAGAAAAAGTCCATGTTTTAAACCCTGAGCCAAAATATCAGGCCAGGTTTTCCTTACTATTAATTAAAAACAGGATAGCTTTTCATCCTAGAGCATGTGTAAACTAATTAATTAACTTACCCTCTCCACTTGAGAAGAAATGTGTGCTTGGCAGGGCTCATTACTGTGAGGGTTAGGATGGGGAAGGGGATTATCTGATTGATTGATTTTCTTTTTGTTTATTAATTTAATTTTTTTTTACTTCATGGTTTATAATATTATACTAATTTTGGGTGTACCTCATTATATTTTGATTTCTGTGTAGATTACATCATGTTCACCACCCAATGACTAATTACCATCCTTCACCACACACATGTGCCTAATTACCCCTTTTGCCATCATCCCACCCCCTTTCCCACCTGGTAACCACCAGTCCACTCTCTGTCTCTGTGCATTTGTTTGCTTTTGTTTTTATCTTCTATTTATGAGTGAGATCATATGGTATTTGACTTTCTCCTTCTGACTTATTTCGCTTAACATAATACCCTCTAGGTCCATCCATGTTGTCACAAATGGCCAGATTTCATCATTTCTTATGGCTGAGTAGTGTTCCATTGTGTACATATACCACATCTTTATCCATTCCTCCTTTGATGGGCACCGAGGTTGCTTCCAAACCTTGGCTATTGTGTATAATGCTGTGATGAACATAGAGCTGTGTATATCTTTACGTATTCATGTTTTCATGTTCTTTGAATAAATACCCAGCAGTGGAATAGCTGGATTGTATGGTAGTTCTATTCTTAATTGTTTGAGGAATGTCCATAATGTTTTCCATAGCGGCTGCACCAGTTTGCACTCCCACCAGCAGTGTATGGGGGTTCCTTTTTCTCCATATCCTCGCCAACACTTGTTTCCTGTCTTATTAATTATACCATTCTGATGAGCGTGAGGTGATATCTCGTAGTTTTGATTTGCATTTCCCTGATAGTTAATGATGTTGAGTATTTTTCATGTGCCTGTTGGCCATCTGTATATCTTCTTTGGAGAAAAGTCTGTTCAGATCTTTTGCCCATTTTTCTATTGGATTATTAGTTTTTTTGTTGTTGAGATGTATGAATTCTATGTATATTTTGCATATTAACCCTGTCTCAGATATATGGTGGGCAAATAGCTTCTCCCAATTGTTAGCTTGTCTTTTTGTTTCGCTGATGGTTTCCTTTGCTGTGCAGAAGCTTTTTAGTTTGACATAGTCCCATTTGTTTATTTTATGTGTTGTTTCCCTTGCCGGGTCAGATACGGTACTTGAAAATATGCTGCTAAGACTGCTGCCTAAGAGCGTACTGCCTATATTTTCTTCTAGAAGTTTCATGGTTTCAGGCCTTACGTTCAAGTCTTTAATCCATTTTGAGTTAATTTTTGCGTATGGTGTAAGATAGTGGTCTACTTTCATTCTTTTGCGTGTGGCTGTCCAGTTTTCCCAACACCGTTTATTGAGGAGACTCTCCTTTCTCCATTGTACGTTCTTGGCTCTCTTGTTGAAAATTGGCTGTTCATAGATGTGTAGGTTTATTTCTGGGTTCTCGATTCTGTTCCACTGATCTGTGTGTCTGTTTTTATGCCAGTGCCATGCTGTTTTGGTTACTATGACTTTGCAGTATATTTTGAAATCAGGGAGTATGATACCTCCAGCTTTGTTTTTTTTTCTCATGAATCCTTTGGCTATTCAGGATCTTTTGTTGTTCCATATAAATTTTAGGATTCCTTGTTCTATTTCTGTGAAAAATGTCGTTGGAACTTTGATAGAGATTGCATTGAATCTGTAGATTTCTTTAGGAAGTGCGGACATTTTGTGTTAATTCTTCCAATCCAAGAGCATGGAATATCTTTCCATTTCTTTGTCTTCCTCAATTTCTTTCAACAATGTGTTACAGTTTTCAGCGTACAGGTCTTTCACTTCTTTGGTTACTTTTATTCCTGGATATTTTATTTTTTTGTTGCAATTGTAAATGGGATTGTATTCTTAATTTCTGTTTCTGCTACTTTGTTGTTAGTGTACAGAAACACAACTGATTTTTGTATGTTGATTTTGTATCCTGCAACTTTACAGTATTCCTTTATTATTTCTAAAAGCTTTTTGGTGGAGTCTTTAGGGTTTTCTATTATAAAATTATGTCATTTGCAAATAGTGACAGTTTCACTTCTTCCTTTCCAATGTGGATCCCTTTTATTTCCTTTTCTTGCCTGATTGCTCTAGCTAGGACTTCCAATACTACGTTAAATAAGAGTGGTGACAGTGGGCATCCTTGTCTGGTTCTTGTTCTTAGAGGGATAGCTTTCAGTTTTTCTGCATTGAGAATGATATTAGCTCTGGGTTTGTCATATATGGCCTTTATTATGTTGAGGTACTTTCCTTCCATAACCATTTTATTCAGAATTTTTATCACAAATGGGTGCTGTATCTTGTCAAATGCTTTCTCTGCATCTATTGAGATGATCATGTGATTTTTATTTTTTATTTTGCTAACGTGGTGTATCACGTTGATTGATTTGCCGATATTGAACCATCCCTGCATCCCTGGAATAAATCCCACTGATCATGATCTATGCTCTTTTTAATGTATTGCTGTATTCCATTCGCTAGTATTTTGTTGAGGATTTTTGCATTGATGTTTATTGGGGATATTGGCCTTTTATTTTCTTTTTCTGTGTTGTCCTTGTCAGGTTTTGGTGTCCGGGTGATGTTGGCCTTGTAGAATGAGTTAGGAAGCTTCCCCTCCTCTTCAGTTTTTTGGAAGAGTTTGAGAAGGATAGGTATTAAGTCTTCTTTGAATGTTTGGTAGAATTCAGCAGGTAAGCCATCTGGTCCTAGACTCTTATTTTTTGGGAGGTTTTTGATTACTGTTTCGATCTCCCTCCTGGTGATTGTTCTATTCAAATTCTCTATTTCTTCTTGATTCAGTTTTGGAAGGTTGTATGATTGTAAACCTTTATCCATTTCTTCTAGATTATCCAATTTGTTGGTGTATAGCTTTTAGTAATCTTTTCGGTTTTTGAAGTGTCTGTTGTAATTTCTCCTCTTTCATTTCTGATTTTATTTATTTGAACCTTCTTTCTTTTTTTCTTGGTGAGTCTAATTAAAGGTTTGTCAATTTTGTTTATCTTTTCAAAGAACTAGCTCTTTATTTCATTGATTTTTTTTGTATTTTGTTTTAGTCTCTTTCATTTATTTCTGTTCTGATTTTTATTATTTCCTTCCTTCTATTGATTTGGGGCTTTGTTTATTGTTCTTTTCCTAGATCCTTTAGGTGCACTGTTAGATTGTTTATTTGAGATTTTTCTTGTTTGTTGAGGTAGGCCTGTTGTGCTATAAACTTCTCTCTTAGGACCACTTTTGCTGTATCCCATAAATTTTGGCATGTCATATTTTCATTTTCTTTTGTCTCAAGGTATTTTTTTAATTTCTCCTATGATTTCTTCATTGACCCAATTGTTGTTCAGTAGCATTTTGTGTTATCTCCACATATTTGTGGCTTTTCCAATACCCTCTTATCATGGAAATAGATAATTTTAGTACTTTTGTCATTTGACCTTCATATTAGCTTATAGGTTGTTAAACTGCTACCTTTACTGTATATATGCCTTTACCAGTGATTTTATTGCTTTTTTTTTTGGATAATTTTCTTATTCCTATTTGTGAGCTTTCCTGTTCCACTTAAATAATTCCCTTTAGCATTTCTTGTAGGCTGGTTTCTTGGTGATAAACCCCTTTAGTTTTTGCTTGTCTGGAAAACTCTTTTATCTCCTTCCATTCTGAATGATGAGCTTACTGGACAGAGTATGCTTTTGCCAAGCAGTGCCATGTCTGTGCCCAGGATCCGAA
The DNA here is from genome assembly GCF_021613505.1 of Equus quagga. Taxonomy (NCBI): domain Eukaryota; kingdom Metazoa; phylum Chordata; class Mammalia; order Perissodactyla; family Equidae; genus Equus; species Equus quagga. The sequence goes on along the minus strand of NC_060268.1, from coordinate 88,266,586 downwards.
CTGGCGAATCCAGGGCTGCCGAGAAGTGGAACATGCAAACTTAATCACTGCGCCACTGAGCCGGTCCACAGAGAATTCTTGGCTGTAGGTTTTTTTCCTTTCAGCACTTTAGGTATATCATGCCTCTTCCTTCTATCATGTAAGGTTTCTGCTGAGAAGTCAGCTGATAGCCTTATGGGGTTTCCTTTATTTGTAACTTCTTGCCTTCCTCTTGCAGCTTTTAGGATTCTTTCTTTATCTTTAATTCTTGACATTTTAATTATAATATGTCTTGGTGTGGACCTTTTTGGTGTTCTCTGTACTTCCTGTACCTGGACATCTGTTTCCTTCCTAAGGTTAGGAAAGTTTTCAGCTATTATTTCTTCAAGTAGATTCTCTGCCCCTTTGTCTCTCTCTTCTCCTTCTGGGACACATATAATATGGATGTTAGTGCACTTGTTGTTGTCCCAGAGCTCCCTTAGGCAGTCCTTGTTCTTTTTAATTCTTTTTTCTTTTATCTTTTCAGCTTGGATGATTTCCTCTAGTCTTTTGTCCAGCTCACTGATCTCTTCTTCTGTATCATCTACTCTGCTTTTGAGTCCCTCTAGTGAATTTTTCATTTCCTGTATCATATTCTTCATTTTTGATTGGTTCTTTTTTGTATGTTCCAATTCTTTGTTAAAGTTCTCACTGAGTTCACCCATTCTTCTCCCAAGATCAGTGAGCATTCTTATGACTCTTAGTTTCTTCTCTTTGTCAGGTAGATTGTCTATCTGTGTTTCGCTTAGTTCTTTTTCTGGGTTTTGTCCTGTTCCTTTACTTGGAATGTATTCCTTTGTCTCCTCATTTTGCCTCTATCTCTGTGCTTATATCTATGTATTAGGTAGATCAGCTACATCTCCTGATTTTGGAGAGGTGGCCTTATGTATGAGATGCCTTATGAGGCCCGGCAGTGTGCTTCCCTCTCATCACCAGTTCCAAATGTTCCAGGAGCGACCACTGTGTGGGCTACATGTTTACTTCTGTTGTGGCAGGGTTGCTCTTGCTACAGGTCCTGGGGAGTCTAGGCTAGTCCCCCTGGCTGGCTGGTTGTAATGTTCAGCTGCTTTTGGTTGCTATGGACCCTTCAGTCACTTTTTTGGGTGTGGGGAGCACCAGCACAGTTGGCTGCAAGGTCTAATGGGAAATTTCTTTTGCAATTTTTCTGTTAAGTGAGTAGGCCCTCAGTGTGGCTAGTTGCTATGTTCAGGAGCTTACAATTGCTGTAGGCCTCTGGCCTGCAAGGCTGTTGTCAGCTCTCTCAGGATTGCAGCTGAGTGGGGCCAGCCCCAGGCATGGGAGAACCCAATTGTTTCAGGCTTTGGAAGGTGGGGCCAATCCCCCATGTGGCTGTTTGAGAGGAACAGCTCTTCTGTGGCTGACAAGCCCCACTGCCCACAGGGCCACACACCCCGTCAACGTAGTCCTGCCCCATGCATGCACCCCGACCCACTGAAGTGGACCCAGCCACCCCACTGCAGAGACCCCACACACTCCATCAATGCAGGTCTGCCCCTCATGCAGGGAAGGCTGCATACCTTAGGATTGCTCTGGGTCATCCATGAAGCACCACAGCTTGAAGATGGCCTTTTTCTCTCCAGAAAGGAATTTCTACCTCTTCCACGTCAGCCAGCGCCATCCCTTGTTGTGTGGGTTCTTTTTATCCAGTTTTCAGTTCTCTCTCAGGGGTAACTATTCCAAGAGTAGCTGTAAATTTGTTGTGTCCATGGGAGGAGGTGAACTCAGAGTCTGCCTATGCTGCTATCTTGACACTGTTCAGATTATCTGATTTAAAACTCCCTGGACATCCGGGAGATGTGCCTGATTCCTGTTTGTGAGGGGTCATGACCCAGGAAGTAATGTCATAATCTTGTGTTTTCCGCACAACTGAAAGGGGAGTTGATGCTGTGTTCTGCTCATGGCTGGAACCTCAAATGGGAAAGAGTAGTCTTCACATAGGACAATTGGCCAGTGAAAAATAGGAGAAAAGCTCTCATGAGTTCTTCTTGAAGCTCAGAGTTGAATAGCTTGGGATGAAAATGAGACTGCCCAGATTTAACTCTAAAATGAGCTGTGTAGTATAGTAGGGAGTGGGAAGAGCAGAGAGGGAAAGAAAGCAAATACACATCTAGAAAAGAGAAGAAGGTTGATTTCACGTGTCACACTGAAATGTTACCCACGCTGTTGAAGGCTCCTTTTACTGGGGCATAAATGAGAATTTTCTGCAGCTGCTGTGGGCCTGTTTCAGGACAGTAAAACTCCATGAGGATGCCAATGGTGGGAAATGTGTCAGTGTACCTTCTGGCTTCTGGATTTCAGGAAGCAGCCATGGATTGAGTGACTGGGTCCAAGCCTTGGCCTTGATCCATCAGTAACTAGCTGAGCCATCTCTGACCTGTCTACGCCTCCAATTCCACATCTGAAAGTGATCGTATTGATATATAATGTGTATAATGCCTCAGAGTTAATAAAACATCTCAGTAAAATTTTGTAATTGAATATAGGCCCTGCATAGTTCTTGCTGAGACCCTTCCTGGATGTTTTATAATTTTATTGGCTACTGAAAATGGGAATTGCTTTTCCCCCATCAAACATTTCCACAGGTTATTGCAAATAAATAGAAACCCTATTGATTTCTGGATGTGTATTTTGTATCTAACTGAGCTCTTTTAGTAGTTCCAACAGTTTCCCTTTGTTATTGTTATAGAAGGCTATCATCTTCAAATAACGATTGTTTTGTCTCCTTTCTTTCCCTTTTTATTCGATTGTGAAATATACCAAATACGTAGAGAATAGAGAATAATACAAACAACCCTATTCACACCTAGCTTTATCAAATAATAAACTATACTATGTTTACTTCAGATTTTACTGTAGATTAAGCGTTACTCACTCTGTTACCCTTCTTGATGAGATTACTGTCCCTCCCAAGGGGTAATGATCACCATTGTCAGAAATTTGGCGTTTTACATTCACGTGTTTTTATACTTTTCCCATATATTTATATGTCTATAAACATTGTACAATACTCTTCTGCATGGTTTAAATTTTAGATAAATATCATGCTATGTTATATAGGCAAATGTTTAATTACTATAGTATAAATTTTGCAACTTGTTTTTGGTATAAAATTATGATTTTGAGAATTCTTTGTGTTGGTTAGCATAGCTACATCATTCAATTTCATTAACTTGAATTTCATGATATGAGCATTCCATAACGTGTTTGTCTGATCTCCTTTGGATAGACATATAAATCATTCTCCTTTTTTTGCTATTCCACATAATGCTGCAATAAGTGTTCTTATGGACAACTTTTTCTAGCCCTTATACCTGGAAGTGGAATTGCTAGGTGGGAGGAGGTGAGCATCTTAAACTTCAGTGTGTTGTGCCAAGTTGTTCTCTGAAGGGTGTGCACTAATTACACTCCAGTAGCAGGATGAGTGTGCCTACTTCTCTACAACTGGGCTAAAACTTGGTATTGTGAGATGGATGAGTGTGAATGGTCTCTCATCATACTTGGATTTGCATTTTCCAGTCCTAGTGAGATGGAGTATCTTTTCCTATGTTTATTGGCTATTCAGGTTTCCTTTTCTGTATCTGTTCATGGGCTTTGTTTATTTTATTCATTGGATTATCATTTTCATACTAATTTGTATGATGTCTCTGTCCATTCAGGCTGCTATAACAAAATGCCACAGACTAGGCAGCTTATAAACAACAGAAATGTATTTCTCCCAATTCTGGAGGCTGGAAGTCCAAGATCAAGGTGCAGGCAGATTTGGTATCTGGTGAGGGCCTACTTCCTGTTTGATAGGCGTCTGTCTTCTCACTGTGTCTTCACCTGGAGACATGGAGGAGGGAGCTCTCTGTGACTCCCTTTTAAGGGCACTAATCCCATTCATGAGGGCTCTACCTTCAGGACCTAATCTCCTCCCGAAGGCCCCACCTTCAAACACCATCACACTGAGGATTATGTTTCAACATATGAAGTTTGGAGGGCACAAACATTCAGTTTATAGGACATGAATTCTTGTAAATTATGTGTAGAAAGTAATTGTCAATTGTGTGTTTGAAAATTTTCTGTTTTTCTTTTAATAGACTTTTAATTTTAGGACATTTTAGATTCACAGAAAAATTGCAAAGATGGTGCAGAAAGTTTCCGTATACTCCACACCTAATTGTCCCTATTATAACATCTTATATTATCTATGGCACATTTGTTACAATTAATAAACCAATATCAATCCATTATCATTCACTAAAAAGTCTCTACTTTGTTCAGATTTCCTCAGTTTTTACCTGATGTTTTTTCTGTTCCAGGATCCCGTCCAGGTTACCTCATCACATTTAGTAGTCGTGTCTCCTAGGGCTCCACTTGGCTCTGACAGTTTGTGACTTGTTTTCTTACTTTGCTTATGGAGTCCTTTCTTGTGTAGATATTTTATATCTTAATGCCAAATTTAGCACCTTTCCTTTAAAGCTTGTGTCTTTTGGCTCTTATTTGAGACATCCTTTGTGTTCAAGGTCATAAAGTCATTTTCAGTTTTTCTTCCCCTAAGGTTTAAAGTTTACTTTTCACATTTAGGTCCTTAATTTGTCTGGATGTGGTCTCTGTGTATATTGTTGGTGCCCGTTGAGTTGATTCCTACTCCTAGCGACCCTATATACAGCACAGTAGAACCCTTCGCGGTCTTTTTGTGCACGTCCTTCACATCTTTGCTTAGATAACTTTCATTTGTCCTTCAGCGTAACTCCCCTGATGCTTTTCCCAACTGATCACAAGTGCCCCCTTTGAAGTGATTTCATAGGACACCTCTATCTCGATAATTATCACACTAAATTTTAATTGTCAGTTTTCTTGTTTCTCTCTTTAATTAGACTGAGTTTCTTGAGGGTGATGCCATCAAATCTAAAACATGATGACTATGTGGGGGCCTGGAATTGGCCACCCCAAGATATGTCTCTTTGGCATGATGATTATTTGACGCTGGTTACTTTGCAGACAGGAAAGCAACTGAAAAGTAGAATTTACTTACCCTTTTTAAGAGACATTTACATTGTAAAGGAAATCACCATCTGTAAAGATATCTCCCTCTCTGCCAGGGGGCCGGGTGGATGGCCTTATCTCTGGAGACTCCTGTCTGTGCGGAATGCAGGGACTTGAATCTGCATAGTAATCTTATTCCTGTTTCTGGTGACCACCTATAACTGACTCCCCCTGCCCCCAACATCCTCCTTTGTCTTTTGGCTGGATATGATATTTAAGTAGGGGCTTCAGCCATTTTGGCGAGTTACTCAGCTTGCCTGACCCTCTCCCATGTATACATGTTATAAAGTTTTGTTCAATTTTCTCCTGCTATTTTGTCTCATGTGAATTTAATTCGTTCTCTGGCCAGACGAACCCAGAGAAGGTAGAGGAAATGTCTTCCTCCCCTACAACTACATAGGTATGACTTTTGGCGCAGTTTAGATCATTTGGTGGACTAAGCATTGGGCCTGAGGGTAACTGAAATAAAATGTTTGCAATAATAATTCTGCCGTAGACTCTGGTTTGCCAATGGCTTCTGTTTCCTTGAAGGAAAAGTTCCACAAGCTACTTTTGCTAACTTTTCTTTCAGCCTTTGAACTCTCCTGAATGAAGACTCTCGAGCCAGTTCAGTATATAAATTAAAGATCAGAAGAGATGATTTATATAAAGACTCATAAAATATGCGTTGGCCCTTTCCCCTTTTATCTCTTCCTTTATAACTTTGGCTTTTTATAACTCACTTGGAGATACATTTTAAGGTCTGCTTGCGTCAGGCCCATTATGATTTATGGCTGTGCTTTCTCACCCACCCTTGGCAGAACATTCAAATATCACTGAAGGCCACATCAGCAGCCTATTACTATATTAAAGAGAAGGATATATTAAGAAAGGCAGAGACCTGAGACAGTGTGCAGACGTAGCTTTCTTGAGTAAACACATCCAGCACACAAATTACATTAATTTTGAAATCAGAGGCATCTTTCTGTAACAAAAGCCTTGCCAATTAGTTTTCCCAAGAAAATCTGAAGAATGCAGTGATAGATTTGGAGGCTCCTGTTTAAAAGTCTGTAGCAAATTTGACCTTAAGAAAAATTATTCAAAATAATTTGGCTTTCTAGACCAATGACTCTCACATTTTTAAATGCATAATAATCTGGCGTCTGCTTCTGGTGATTACAGTTCAAGAGGTCTGGGTTGGAATGTAGGAAACTACGTCTTTTGTAATAACCTTCCATTTTCTTCTGATGTGAGTGGTCTGGAGAGCTCTCTTTGAGAAGCTCCTGCCCAGCCCTTCTTGTTGAGTTGGAGGTTTTTTTTGCAGAAGCTAATGATAGGTGGCTCTAGGTTAGGGTTCTGAGCAGAACACAATATTGCATGAAGGGTAAGGGGCTCTAGCCCTCATATATGGTCATGGCCTGAGTTATCTGGTGGCCCTGGAGAGGAACAATGACCCTCAGCACCCCATGTTACCTCTATCATGCTGATTCCTGCGGTATTATAGTTATCTGTTTGCTTTTTATTTTCTTCTTTTATTAGGCTTTAAGGCAGGGACCACGTCTTTCCTTTGTATACTCATAGCATCTGGGGCCAAGCTCAGTAAGTGTTTGCTGAAGACTGAATATGTAAATAAATGAATAGACAGCTGAATGAATGAATGGGTTGTAATTCTTCACAAATGAAGACATATCGAAAGGTTTTTAGCTTAAAAGTTTGAACAACCTTGGTAAATGTTAGCAATAGAGAATGAGGTTAATATGTATAGGTATATGTTATTGTTGTTGTTGCTTTGAGGAAGATTAACCCTGAACTAACATCTGCCACCAGTCCTCCTCTTTTTGCTGAGAAGAGTGGCCCTGAGCTAACATCTATGCCCATCTCCCTCTACTTTATATGTGGGACGCCTGCCACAGCATGGCTTGACATGTGGTATGTAGGTCCGCACCCGGGATCCCAACTGGGGAACCCCAGGCTGCTGAAGCGGAGTGCATGAACTTAACTGCTACAGCATGGGGCCAGCCCCATCAGTATATGTTTTTTTAACGTAGAGTTATTCTTTCCTATTAAGTTTATGCAGGATTTGGAGCAGTGCAACAGCTCCCAAATGTGGCTACACCTCATAATCATCTGGGTGCTTTATCCCTTATTAACTGTTTTATTTTTAAGTGAAAAAGTAATGTATTCACTTAGTATAAAGGAAAAATTTAGTTTCTCTCATTCCTAGCGCCCGCTGCACTTCCCCAGGGCCAACCAATCTACCAGTTTCTTGTGTAAATCTGCAGGTATATCCTATGCATATGGAGGCATATGTACCATATCCTTTCTCACACAAGTGGTTACATGCTATAAACACAGTATTGCATTTAATTTTTTCTGTTAATGATATATCTTGAAGATTGTTCCATATTAAGACATATAGATCTACCTAATTATTATAATGCCATGTGGTATTCCATTGTATTGTAATGTATCTATCTATCTTAGTAATCCTTTGCTGTTATATGTTGCAGTGAAGATCAATGAACGTTGTGTGTTTGAACACATGAGCAAGTATATGTAGGATAAATTCTTAAAAGTGATATTCCCAGGTCAAAGGGCTTGTGCATTTTAAATTGTGCAAAATTGCTCTCGAATGAGACTGCATCAATTACATTTTACCAACAGTGTGAATGACAGTGCTGATTTCCCCACATTTTTGTTTAGATAATTTTAAAAATGAATATTCTTGGGTCCTCACACTTCCATTGCTAAGACCAAGCGAGGGACATGCATGTTTTTAAAGCTCATAAAGTGAGATGTTATCAATATTCCCACTTCACACTGTTTCACATTTCTAGGATTCTCATGCAGAAGGTCCATGGACCTGCATTTGGGAACCACCAGGCTGATGCATAGAACCCCATATGTACCTGGAGTAGGCACCAGCTTCCACAGGCCTGAGGCCCTTCTCTATTTATAAACCCACAGCCAAGAAATAAGGAACTAGTCTAGGTTGAAAATAACATTGCAACAGCTTTTGGTGTGCAATTCTCCTTTTTCTGCCTGTCCGTATTTTCCTTTTGGGTCTCAAGTTTCTTTTTTTCCTGGATGAATCACTGAGGGGCTAATGTCTTTCCCACAGGTTCACAAAGATGTACTTTAAACATGTACTCTTTGAGGACACGTTGTTTGATGAGTGCTATTTCGAAGATGTTACGTCTACTGATACCTATTTCAAAAATTGCACCATTGAGTCAACCATCTTTTATAACACAGGTAAGAACGTGGACAGTGTGGGTAGACGGTGACAAAGGGGGACTAGTCTTGGCTGGGAACAAAACTACTCAGTCATACCCTTTAGGAACAAGAAAGTACTCACAGAAGTAAGTGCTGAGCCTTAGGATAGATAAATGGGTTCTAGCCTCAGATATGGCATGAATTAGTTGAACACTCTTTACCAAGGCATTTAATTTATCTGCATCTCAGTTTTATCGCATGTAAAATGGAAACACAAGTTCTGGGCGGGTGTTCTGATCTCAACAAGACTGATCTGAATGGTCTTCGGTAGGAACAAAGTATGACACAGATAAAACGCAGCATTCCAGGAGGGCTGCATTTTATGCACAGAGTGAGTTCTTGAAGACCGTGCCTAATTTGAAACTTGTAAAATTCAAGGTTCATGTTCTCACGATAATGAATGAAAAGGGAAAATTGCATCTTCTCAAGCCTTGTGCATGAAGTGAGATGACAGAATATTTTAAAATCACACCATTTCAGACTTCCATAGTTAAAAAAAAATTACAGAATTCCACCACTGCTTGTTACTTTTACAATTCTCATCATAAATTAATGCCAAACAGAGTTGGGATAAAAGGAAACTAACTGAGCTTTACCAGAGGCTTTACCTACACCGTTTCAAGTGAGAAATGTACTATTATCCCCGTCTTATAGCTAAGGGAACAGAGGCTTAAGCAGCTTGCCCAAGGCCAGAGCTAGCCAGTTGGAGGAGCCCGGATTTATTGCTTAATGGTTTGGCTCTAAAGTCTGTGATCTTTCTGTTGAACTCCTTGCATTATGCCCATATCAGGGCTTTCTCCCTGACATCAGCACCAAAGGATGGTTTATGCAGGAACAGCTTCTTCCTCCGTGATGTCAGCCTCAAAGGGTTCAATATCTGCTGTCCGAACATGCCTCAGTCTCTAAATAATCCATTATGGGATTGACCTTCCTAATTTTATTCTTTAGCCTGAACTTAAAAAATAATGATGAGTTCTGTGCATTGACTACTTGTCATTAAAACCTGGCATAGCTTTCGTTTTCTTCTTTCAAGTTTTAATGATGCTTCTTTGTTTGCATACTCTTGACATGGGGATTTTTGCAAACACTTGTAGTCATGAAACAGAGCTGGGAAGCCATGGAGATAATCAGGTGTACACCTCTAAGTTTATAGCCAGCCCAGGGAGGTTAAAGAGGGTCAGCAGCAGAACCAGATCCCCAAACCCAGGTTCCCTGAGAGCCTCTTTAGTGACCTTTCAGCTAGGACAGGTGGTGTTAGAAGATGTGACAAGATACGGGAACTGGTTCCCAAGCAAGTGTTTTTTATTTTTTTTAGAATTTATTTTTAAGAGAAGTTTTAGGTTTCCAACAAAGTTAGAAGAAAGGTACAGAGATTTCCATATCCCCCTACCCCCCCCCCCCCCCCCCCCAGCCCCGACACATAGTCTCAGCATTATCAACATCCCCCACCAGACTGGTACATTTGTTCCAATTGATGAACCTACATTCACACATCATGATTGCTCGGAGTCCATAGTTTACCTCAGGGCTCATTCTTGGTGTTGTCCAGTCTATGGGCGTGCACAGCTGTGTAATGACATGTATCCATCATCTTAATATCATACAGAGTATTTTTACTGCCCTAAAAATCCTCCGTGTTCTACCTAGTCATCTCTCCCCTGTCCCGCCCTTGCAACCACTGAATAAATGGCTTTTATTTTGAAGAATGTTTGGGTTTCTGCATGGGCTCTGGAGTAATTATCTCAATCTGGACTCAATTCTCTTGTCTTCTACTTTCTATAAGCTGGGTAGCTTTGGAGGAGGGGCCCAGCCACTGTGGCCCTCAGTGTCACCTCATTGATACAAGCAGGACTGTTATCTGGCTTGAGGGATGTTATACTTAAACACGCCCCTCAAGGAATGTTCATTTCATTTCCTCTTGCTAATAGGAACATGAACAGGACGTTACATTTTTAGAGGTTTCTGGCTTCATCTATACGTGGCCACATGTCACCTTGACTTTGAGACTGTCTGACTGCCAGAAGCCGGTGCAGCCTGGCTCTGGAAAGGGCATAACTTCGTCCCTGCCTCTGCCCTGAGTCTCCCCAACCCCCTCCACTTTACATGAACTAAAGGTTTTCTTCTCTCCCCAGACCTCTACGAGCACAAGTTCATCAACTGTCGCTTTATCAACGTCACATTTCTGGAGCAGAAGGAGGGCTGCCACATGGACTTTGAGCAAGATAACGACTTCTTGATTTACCTCGTCAGCTTCCTTGGCAGTCTGTCTGTCTTGCCTGGGAACATCATTTCTGCCCTGCTCATGGATAGAGTCGGAAGGCTCAAGATGATTGGTGAGTTGTCAGGGATGTGACATCCGTGTTCTGGTGGGCTAGGGCAGTGGCTTAAAGGGTATCAAAGCAGTGGAATTTTACTTTTTCCTAAAGAAATCTTGCACAGGGAACTGCACAGGTAAGATGGAATCCGACAGTGTAGAGCCAAGGAGGTATTTTTACAAAACCCAAGGACCCCACGGGGGTAGTCCAGGACGTCTGGTCCAGGCCAGAAACTCATCTTCATTTCCTGACTCAGCAATTCTGTGACAGTCACTTATTCTCTCAGCACTTCAATAGGGAAATTAAATACATCCACCCTACATGCTTTGTAGGATTATTGACAGAAAAATATGTAAAATGCTCTAAAATGAACATTGGTTTAATTAGATGATTTAAACAAATCATATTACTTATTATTATTTAATAGTGATAACAAATTTGGGCTTTGATGTCAGACAGACTCATGTTGGAATCCTATCACCAAACGGCTGTTTGATTTTGAACACGTTCTCTACTTCTCTGGTCCTCAGTCTCATTATCTACAAGGTGATGATTCCTATAACTCACTGGTAGGGGTTTATGAGGATTGAACATAATGTACCCAAAGCATCTTGTCGTGCTTGGTGCATTGCGGATTCTCAAAAATGGTAGCCATATTCATGTAAGGTTTCTTCATTCTGCCAGGATTTGCAGCAATTTGTTACAGAAACACATGCCATGCATGGTGAACAAGAACCAAAATGTATCCACCCAGGGCCGAGATGATGTAAATTAGAATATGAGCCCAGGCCAGGGGTGGGGAGACTACACCTAATAAATGTGCCGGGAGGTCTGCCCTAGGAATGTGGGCGATCAGTAACATTAATACTGCAATTTCTAGCTGCAAAGCCCAAAGGGAAACAAAAGAAATCACAGAGGCATTTTTTCAGAGAAGAAAGAGCAAATTGACCAAGTCTTTATGGGAAGAGAAGCTTTTCCTGGGGTTTGGCTCATATGGAATATTATTATCATAAATAGTAGCATGAATATTCAGAATGGTGAACACAGGAAGTGCCTGTGATTTCGGCTTTTCCATCTTGCGGTGAGGGTGAAGTCATCTCCTAGACACGGCAGGTGGGGCTGTCTCCTATTAGAGCTGCAGCCCGCTGAGGGAACGATGGTCTTATTAACTTCTGTGATGCCCGAGCCCAGCCTGCGGCCGCCACGCAGGTGCCAGTTGGTAACGCTGCTGCACTGCCTGGATCCCGTGAGGATGCCTCTTTCCTAAATGAGTCCGAAGCAGCGAGCTTTCCAGCAGAAAATGCTACAGGGTGGTGTCGAGTAAAAGACTGGCGGCTGGGAGTCGGGCAGCCAGCTTGGCCGACATTCACTTTATGAGGCTGTGCACTTCCTTTACCTCTCTGAGCTCCCTTTTCACAAGTGTTAAAATAATACCTCCGTTTGCTCCAAAGGGATGAAATGTGTGAGAGTGTGACACTTCTGCCACTCTGTCACTGGCCTTTTGAGTCCCAGGGTCGAACAGTGAATTCTGTGGTCAGGTCCTGGAGTAGCCGAGGAGGTTCTTGGGAAAGCAGCGTCTATGAGGGGCAGAGTGGGTGCACACGTGCATCAGAATGGCCCTCCGCCCGTGACCGGTACACCCTCCCACACGGGAGCAGAGGGAAGGCTGGGCACAGGGAGCAGGCAGGGCGGGGAGAGAGTACACAGCCTTTCCCTGGCCATTGAAGCCCTTCCTGTCATCATGAGTGTCTCCTAGATTAAAACTGACTTCTATAGGGGGCCGGCCCCGTGGCCGAGTGGTTAAGTTTGCGTGCTCCACTTTGGTGGCCCAGGGTTTTGCCAGTTCGAATCCTGGGCATGAACATGGCACCGCTCATCAGGCCATGCTGAGGTGGCATCCCACATGCCACAACTAGAAGGACCCACAACTAAAAATACACAACTATGTACCGGGGGGCTTTGGGAGAAAAAGGAAAAAAAAATCTTTAAAAAACAAAAAACAAAACTGACTTCTATAATGCTAAATAGCCATACTTCCCAAATTGGATATCTGGGGTGTTTAATCATTCCTTATATACTATTCTTTTTCGTTTTTTAGTGAGGAACATTGTCCCTGAGCAAACATCCAAGCCAATCGTCCTCTTTTTTGTATGTAGGAGGCCCCACCTGGCTGGCCCCTATATATTACTCATTTATTAATGTCTGTATTTTGCTTTTGAGCAAGATTGTTAAGAGCTCAGAGCGTGTCCCCTTTGTATCCTCCTGTCTCTAGTAAAAGGCCTGGCATGATGGATCAACTGTGGTGTTCTCAGTGCACGGCAAATAGCAGATGCTCAGGAAGGATCTCGGTGGGATGTGGGTGACCTGTTTTGAAATAGCCTTCTCCACGGTCCTCAGACAAAGCCCTCTATAGAATCTGCTGGAGCGTCTTTTGTCCTGCCTACTCTGCTGTGCTTTTTCCTGGGTAGAAACAGTGTCATGTTAACAACAGAGTATAAGTTTTCCTGATGAGCTTGTCACTCCTCATTTATTCATTCACTAAACATTTATTTATGCAGCACTTATTCTCTACCAGGCTGTGTGGTAGGCAATGGGAATACAAGAGTAATTGAGATAGACAGCATTCTTGTGTTAAAGGAGCAAATGATCTATTGAAAGAGATAGATATAAACTAGAAATTTCATTTAACTAACACCTATGAAATGCTTATTATAGCTCAGGCTTTGTTTCAAACATTTGTAAATATTCACACATTTATCCCTCACAATAACCCTAGGAGATAGGCACTATTTTTATCAATATTTTATAGATGGGGAAAGTGACACAGCACAGAGAGGTTAAGTAACTCACTCAAGGTCACACAGTTGAAGCTGGGATTTGAACTCAGGCCTCTCAATCACAAGCAGAACAAGAATTATGGAAGTGGAAGTACATGGACCATAGGGACCTCTAGCAGGAAGACCTAACCTAGTTGAAGGGTGAGTTCCCTAACTATCACTTGATGTATTTGAGGATAATATTTTGTACTCAACAAACACTTGTCAACATTTGTTGTAAGCTAAGCCCATGCCTGGCACTTTAAGGGATGCATACATGTAAGTGACGTAGTTGTCAGGGCAGTTGTGGTCCAGCCGACGCCCATCTCCTGTCATTCTAGTTCTCTCCTAGCTGTTTGGGAAGAGGTTACCGGGCTACCTGCTCACAGCCCTGCCCCTTCCCAGAATCAGCAGAAACCAGGAGGGTAGTTGCCATCTCCCAGTTGGTCAGCACGGTTTGGCGCTAGTCTTGGCAGCTCCAGGTCTGAGGGTGAGATTCCAGGCAGAGCCCCCCAGGGAGGCAGTTGTCGATGAGGCCAGCCTCGGCTTCTTGGCAACTGGATGCCCTCCTTCCCCCAGGCTCCTGGTTCCTGCTGGGGACTCTTGCTCTGTTTCCCAGCTGGTTGTTTGGGGCCCGCCTTCTTACCCCCTTTCCGCTAACTCTATTCCCACCTCATTTCCCGCCATACTCCTGGTCTGTGCTCTGCATCCACCCTGGACTTCCCAAGCTCCTCTGGGGTGGCCGTATTAGATTTGGGCAGGATTTGACACGGCCCTTCTTTCAGTGGGATCTCTCATCATTGGCTGTGTCAGCCAGAGTCCTGGCTGGAGAAGGAATCGACCCCAGTTCCTTCTAGTGAAGAGACTTTATTGGTGGGGTTACATATAGAGTGGCGGGCACTCTTGTGGGAACAAATAAGGCAGATGAGGCACCCAGATATGAGCAAAAGTGGGCAGCAGACACCAGCTCCAGGGCTGCAGGGACAAGGGGAGAAAATAGCATTAACAGAGCTCAGTGAGAGCTGGAACCGCGGAGGGGGAGGTGCCCGGAAGGAACTGTAGTCCCAGGGGGATGCAGCCATCACCACAAAAGGGCTTTTAAAACAAGACTGGAATTGGGAAGAAATACTCCCATCTCTTTTTCCTCCCAACTGACAAGGGAGCCCCAGGTGTGAGGTCCACGTGGGTTAGCTTCCTGGGGCGCAGAGCAGGGCTGAGAAAGGGCAGATCAGATAGCCGGGTGGAGACGGGGGTAAATGGAGAATGAGCACTGTGCCCCTTTTCCAGGTTTTCCTTCTGTAGCCTATTTACAGTTGTGTTCTCACCAGAATGTAAGCTCCATGGGAACGGAGTTTTTTGATACTGATGGATCTCAAGCACCTAGAACAAGGTCTGACACACAACGGACTCTCAATTAATACCCTCTCTGCCTCGTCCCTGGTTATTTTGGGCTGGGAAGCACCGCAGAATGACAATTTCAGAATCCTTCCTGGAGGCTGACTCTGGTGACATGACCACGCAAAGAGCTCTGGTTCCGTGGCTGGGGAACCATGCAGTCAAGCTGTGCTCTCTGTGCAGAGATGCACGTTCTACTTCAGGTGACCTGACTTCAGGCGTCCCTGTGAGGATGGGAGATGGGGCCAGACACGTGGGTGACAGTCTTGTCCGAGACACGGGCTTCATGTTTCTTTCTGCCCTTGACCTCCCTCCGCAGGTGGCTCCATGCTGATCTCGGCGGTCTGCTGCTTCTTCCTGTTTTTTGGCAACAGCGAATCGGCGATGATTGGCTGGCAGTGTCTGTTCTGTGGGACCAGCATTGCTGCCTGGAATGCTCTGGATGTGATCACAGTAGAGCTGTATCCCACCAACCAGAGGTCAGTTCTTCCCTGGGCTTCCCTCTGGGACTCATTTGGACTTCTTTGGCCAGAAGTCTACCTGCTCCATGGTCCTCTACCATGGTCATCTTGGTCTTCCTGGTGTTCCATAGACCAAATGTCTCTTAGGTTGTTGAGTTTCTCCTGCATGGGGGCTGGCATAGGCCTGGCAGTGGCAGGCTAAGGCTTGATAGGGTGGGGATGGACAGCAAGATGCAAAGGACAAGTTCAACCATGGTCAGGAGAAAGGAATAGGAGGGCAAAACCATCCGTGTCATGTCATCGACAAGGGAAGTGAGAACAGGTCAGCCAGTGGGAGATAAAGGGCAAAGGTGAAGAGCTAGGTAAACCCAGAATGGGGGAGAAATAAAGATGAGGATGAGGCATTCTGGTGTAGGACAGTGCAGAGAGTGTGGCACGATGGCAGGGTTCACTCTTACTTCCTACAAGCCATATGGAGAGAGGCCTGGTTTAAAGGCAGAAGGTCAAGGCCATTACCTAGCAGTTATTTCTCCCCATGGGGGGTGAATTGTGAATTTTACGGACAGCAGGTAAGGTGACCCTGTGGTCAAAAAGGAATGTGAAGTGGTGTGGAAGAGGGGTATATGAAATTCTGCAAAAAACCCTAAATTGGTGACACAGTACTAGGATATAGGTAGCTAAGGAAAAGCAAAGAATACTTTATCTGGGGTCCCTCTTCCCTGAACCAAAGAACTTCTAAGTTTTACAAAAAACAAAAGGAGGAGAAACTGTTATTTGAATGGGATATATTTTAAATCTAGGAACCCCAAGAGAATTACTTAAAGAGAATACTAAAACAATAATATAATTTGGTAAGGTGGTCAATGACAAAACCAACTTAATAATGTATAGATCTTAAAATATATTAAAAATAAAATAGAAATTCATTTAATAATAACAGAAATCATAAAATATCTGGGAATCAATTTGATGAGAAAGATGAAACACTTACGTGAGGAAAATGATAAAGCTTTACTGAGAGATTTAAAGAAGATTTAAATGTATGTCAAGATATACCTTATTGAATTTGAAGAGGATTTAATCTTACAAAAATGTCAAATTTTCTTTAGTTTTTCTCTAACTTAAAAAGGGTGCATTCAAAATTCAGTGAGATTTCTTTTCCCCCTGGGAACTTGAAAAAATTATCCTAAAGTTTATTTGGAAAAATACACATATGAATGTATCCAAGAATATTCTGAACAGACTGAGATTGGAGGCTGGTGATTAAAAAGCTATAGTGTGGTACAATTATATAAAAAATGTAAAAAGAATTTAAAGTATGAAAATATAGCCAAAATCTTAATAAACTTGTGGCATGAAAAAGAAATATTTTACTTTAGCTGGGGAGAGAGTGCCAGAAATATTGTCTCTGTATATAGATGGAGTTGAGAAAGGATAGATGGTTAATAATAGTTATCACTGGGAAGTGTGATTGAAGGATAATAATTAGGATTCGGTTCTGCCACAGGTGACAGAAACTCCAAGTAATTGCAGCCTTGGGAAGTTTCCCAGGAGCTGCCACTTGCCCTTTTATCCCATTGGCCAAACTTAGTCACATGGCCACATTCAGCAGCAAGGGAGTCTGGGAAATGTAGTCTTACATTTGAATAAATACTATTTAGGGACTTCCAGCAGTCTCTGCCACGAGAGGGTTGAGAGTGTTAAGAGGGTAACACTTACACTTTCTTCTTCATTCTTTTTCATTCTTTCAATATTTCACAATACTCGTGTACTACCTATGAAAATTTCAGAAAGAGATATATTTGAAAAGAAAGAGAAACAAGTTTGAAGGAAATACTCCAAAATGTTAATAGTGGTGATTGCCTTCCAGTGATCTGATTGTATACCCCTGAATCTTTACGTTATCCTGTATTTCCAAATTTGAGTAAAATGAGAATGTGTCACTTTTATATTTAGGAAAAAAATTCCCTCCCACAGCTTCACTATACCTTCTCCCACAACAAGGAGAGAAAAGAACCCAGTCCCATTCATCTAATGAGGTCTAGTTTGTGCCTTTCAGAATGATTTACCTTCTTCTTTTACAGGGCAACAGCCTTTGGCATCCTCAATGGATTATGCAAATTTGGAGCCATCCTGGGAAACACCATCTTTGCTTCTTTTGTTGGGATAACCAAAGTGGTCCCCATCCTTCTGGCTGCCACTTCTCTCGTTGGGGGTGGCCTGATTGCTCTTCGACTGCCAGAGACTCGAGAACAGGTCCTGATGTGAACAACACATGAGGAAAGGAAACGTTGGAAGAACCTTGTCCAGGAACCTTCAGTGCACCCACACTTCCTGTCTGTCACTGTCCAGAGGACACCTGGATAGCACGGGAGGAGAAGTTGATTTTGTGACCCCTAGTTTAGGACTCATTTCAGCTGTCAATATGTTTGTTACTCAGGTGACTGATTTGGGGGTGTCCTGAGCTGCCCTTATAATCAGAGTGCTGTGTGCTTGGCTTCAGGTCTCCCCAACGCAAGGCAGAGGAAGAGGGATAAACCCTCCCGTGGGTGCGCACACAAAGCAAGGAGTGTGCATTTCCCCAAATGAGGTGCAAGGACTTATTTGCATTTCAAAATGAATTTGAGGGTGAGAAACACTCAAGTTCCTTCATAATGGTCCTTGGAGCCCAATGACCTATCAGATTGACTTGGCAGGAAGCTCGAGTCCTCATATGAATATTGGGCTTGAAGTACAGGTTGCTTATATTTTTGCATTTAAAAGTATCACCTATCGTATTTTCCATTTGAAAATCACCACAATAGCATTGAAGATACTCTGATATAGAAAACCAAATATTTGAGCAATATCTATAGAAGTCTGCTTTCCCCACCAAGTGTCCTAAGCTTTCCATGATGATTAGGTGGTAAATTTAACAATGATATTTATTCCTATTTTAATCTAGTCAAAGAAACTTAATGGGATAGGTATTCTGTAAACTAACTGTATATAACTCTATTTGGGTTTAATTTGAGGAAATGGTATCTGAAAATATTTGCCAGCATTTTAGCCATATTTTGGGAGGACTTGGCATTTGAAGTCCCAAGAAATTGGGTCCAAGGGAATGAAATGCAAGCACAATTTCTCATAGCCATTTAACTTGCTGTGGGGAGGATGCAGTTAGCAAACTCATGTCGCACAGTTCGTTTAATCCAGGCACTTTTCTTTGTGTAGGTGGAGTAGTTACTTTCCTCTTACACAGATCACTGTCTTGTGAAACTCAAGCATCTTCAGTGCTGGCATTTAACTTTGCTGCTCCCCCAGAAACAACAGGAGAAGTGTTCAGTGGCTTCTGGCACTCTCTTTGTGGGCAAGAAGAAAACATAGTGGACAATCTGGGGGACTGAGAGAGGGTTGGGGAAATGTAGTCACAGTACTTCAAAGCATAGTTCTTTCCATTTATTTTAGCAGTACAACATGACCCATATTTGATGTCATGGTCAAGACCCCTGAGGAATCTGTGCTATGTATGCCCGTTCACGGCTTTTGAAATGGATGTCACTGGTGCGGGAGTAGGGAGTGCAGTGGCTGTGAAATACGTTTTCCTTGAGTGCTCTAAGAAGCCATTTCCTGTGATCCAGTTTGGAACATGAATGGTGGTGGTGGTGGGAGCAGGGTGAGGAATCTTAGACAAATTGCTTTGGCAAGGGTCAGCAATAGACTCAAGACCTGACGAAATAGGAAATGAACAACGTTTGAGCCATCAGAACTGTCCTGCGTGGAAGGAACAGTGAGCTTATGAGCTCCTGGCCCTGGAGGGGAACTTGCCAAGGCCGGCTGAACATCAGTCTGCAAGAACTAGTTCTTTGAGTTGATTTGCAACGCTCTCAATGCTGTCAGGTGCCACACTTTCCCTACCAGAAATTTCCAAAAATTCAAAACAGAATAATGATGGCTGTGCTGAGTGTTTTCCCAGTTTTGGAGGAATGCTTAGGCTCCATGATAGCTTCAGGCCATGTTATTCTCTGGAGTAACAGGTAAAGGGGGGAAGAGTAAACATTATGACACCTTTCTACCCTCGATTTGAGATCAGTTTTAATGGTTAAAATGTTTACTCTGCTTCTCTTGTCCCCTACCTCTTTATGCACCCCCTTTTTTCTCTGTACGGGGAAGGACAACATAGCATCTCTGATCTGACCTTGATTCCCCCAGATGTATAAATATACCATTGCGTATTAGTGTTTCTCTAATTGTTTTACAGGAGTTACCTAACATAAATGCCATGTCAGTTATGAGAGGTCCAATGTAATATAGCTGTAATATACTTTCCATATTCTTGCGATATGAAATACAGTGGCTAGGTTCATAAAAGAGAATTGTCTAAACCTGGGGTCACCACATCCCTTATAACATTATTCTTCAATGGGATAATACAATTCAATGAGCAGCTGCCACTTAAACAATTTACAAGGCAGAGTCTGCATTTCTAGTTGAGATGGATTTTGTAAATCTAAAGTCGGATTAATTTTTGAGTGTTGAGGTGGCTGCAATAATTTGGGGGTAAACATCCTTTGATACCCAAGCTCTAACTTTGACTTTGCCTCTATGGCTCCCTACACCAACCACCTAACTAACCAAGGGCAATTCCCATCTCATTCATCACTAGGCCTTTGTAAAGGTGCAGCCATTCTCTGCAGCCTTTAACCATGAAGGACTGTCTGGCGCTGGGACCTGGCCATTTCTTCAATGCTGTCACTCCTGCTGAGATAAATGCTTCTTTAAAAATAGTCTCTGCGGCTGGTCATTGGGAGATAATGGACAGCATTCCTGGCCATCCGTTTCTTTTTCATTTCATGTTCTACTCTGAGACATTCCCAGTGGCATCCGTGGAGAGCTGAAGGGAAGAGGCGCTCCTTCGCTGAGCAAATCTGTTCCCAGTTCTTGCTGTATTTTATGATGCCCGGTTTGACAGTAGTTACTTTTAATAGTCCCAACTGTATTGTGTTATCTCTTGATGCTGGTTTTTTATCTTTTGTTTTATTGGAAATGATTAGTGAGAGGGATGTGCCTATTTGTGAAGTTTATAACTCATTAGCCTGAGGTCATGTAATAAATAACCCCATTTCCAGGGTTCCCTGGTACCTTGTGTTAGTTCATTAAAAATAATAATAAAAGTGATTGTAAGCAAACCTTTAAGAACTGGGGCTAGAGATTATTTTCAGACCCTGAGGTCTCTTCTGGATTCCTAAATTGATGGAATCAACTGGGAGGAACATTCAGAATCATTTCCTTCATCTTTCTTATTTTGCATATGGGGAACTTGAGAGGTTAAATGATGTGACCAAAGTGACATGTAGTACCAGGAGTGGGTTATAACGTCTACAATGATGCTCTGTCTATAATTCTGGAATAATCCCTCAGTCACTGATACCCTGCTTCAGGGCCTCCCATAGTGTCTTTGGGGAATGTGACAATGTGACAAACACTTGCCCTTCGTTCCCTGAGGACATTCATTGAAAACCTACATGATTGTTTTACCTATAATAAGTGGAAGGATCAGTATAAATGAGAGAAATTAGTATTTATTCGTCAATTATTCATTCATTCAACAAATCCTCACTGTGCCCCTTCTGTGAGCCAGTCTCCTTGCTAAGCCCTGGGGATCCAGTGGTGAAGGAACTGGTCACAGTTCCGCCTCCTTGCTCATTCCACTTACAGCCAGTGGGAAAGATGGATATTAACTTGGCAATAAAAACAAAGTACAAGGGTTGTATAATTAGTAAAATGCACCTTTTGTTTGTAAGAAGATTCTTGCTCCTTTACCAGTCGACCGTGGATTTCTGAATGTGGTTGCCCTCTCCAGTTTCTCTTTTCTTCAAGGAGTGTGCCAATTTCTTTTCTTTTAGTCCAGCTAAAGAAAAAGACACACTTGCTCATTTTTTTGCAGAACATAATAAGTTTTTACTTAAATCTATTTTACGGAAAATTTTATGTGGAAGAAGGGATGGGGGCCAGGAATGCAAGCATGACGTTAGTTAGTGGGGCAAGCCTACCGGTGTTTCTACCTCCACATCTGGCTTTTTAGGGGACATCTGAGCTAACGCCCAATATTTGGGATTTAGTTAGGATTAGGTTGGATGGCGTATATCTGAAAACCCAAATAATCAGGCTTAGAATACCTTTATAATAAGTTAAGGGTTTATTTGTCTCTCATATGAAGGGAATCTGGAGGAAAGAAAGCTGTGGCTGGTATGGCTGCCTTGTAACCTGATCATTGGGAACAGACTCCTGCCTTTAGACTCCGTGATTTTTTGTCATTGAGGCTGCCTCATGTACTGAGATGGCTGCTGCAGCACTGATCCTCACATCCACAATTCAGGCAGGAAGCAGAAAGAAGGGCAAGGGGCAAAAGGGCTACACCTCCCAGCTCAGACAGCCTCCCCTGAAACTACTCTCCTTCCTGCC
Organism: Equus quagga; assembly: GCF_021613505.1. NCBI lineage: Eukaryota > Metazoa > Chordata > Mammalia > Perissodactyla > Equidae > Equus > Equus quagga. The sequence goes on along the minus strand of NC_060268.1, from coordinate 88,244,833 downwards.
CCTTCCAGTTGCTTCCATTCATATATCATTGACCTCCTTTGGCTGCAGGGGAGCCTGGGAAATGTATTCACCTGGGGACATTGCTGCCCCTTCTCCAGATTGAGGATCTTGGCACTAAGGGAGAAAGGGAGAGAGGCTAGATGGATCATGCTGCTTAAACTTAAGCATGTGTCAGAATCAGGTGGAGAGGTGTTAAAACTCACACAGAAATCTGGGGTGGGATCTAAGAGTTCACATTTTTAACAGCTCCCAAGGGATGTGGATGGTGTCAGTCCTTGAACCGGATTTTGAGCAGCACTGACACCCGCCAACTTGATTTGTTGGGGGAAGTTTTATTGCCCCCGTAACTTAAAATTAGCTCGACCAGAAACTCACGAAAGCTAGTAGCCCATGAAAAACGATCACCATCTTCCTAAAGTTCAGGGACTATCAACTGGTGGCAGTGCTTCAGGAACTCAAGAGTGTCAGTGAAAATCGTCTCTTCCCTGGAAACTGCTTCATTTCACCCAGGCCTTGTCCTTATGAGCCCATGTCTGGCTGTCGACCTCTAATTAACACCTTCTCATCTGGAGGTCGCTGAGCCCTGTTTTGCCCATTTCCATGTGCTAATGATTCTTATAGACACAAATATATTTGTGGCACATTGTTATCCATTAGGCTTTCTAATTGTACTCTTTGATCCTAAAAGCTTTCTCCCAGCTAGGGATGCACAGAGAGTGATAAAGACATATCTAGGTAGGAACCTGACCTGCTGACAGTCAACTTGAACTTGATTTGGAAATGTCTCTTGAAAAGGGTGAACATTTCTTCTGTAGATAAGAGAAAGGCTGAGTGAGATAAATTCTTCCTCTTAGACCTCATTCAACACATATTTACACAATGGCTACCATGTGTCCCGTGCTCTACTAGGTTGCTACCTCTAAGTGGTCCCGTGTCATCCAAAACTTTGTGCTTTTGTGGGTAGCTGTGCTGTGTTTAAGCACAGCCCCAAGAACAGTTTGGAAATAAATCACACATAGCCTTTGAATTTGAAGCAAGCTGAAAGCACATTTTATTTAATTTGCAGAAGCACGGTGGGGAAATTTATATGCATGGCTTTTGTGACAGCAAAGAGGTTTCCAGAAAGATTAATGATGAAATGAAACAGAGACTAGAACTATCCATGAAGGTTAAATGGAGAAATAAAAGTTGTTACAGTTGTTGCTAATTACAGAATGAACAGGGCATCCACTTAGCAGGACCATAATACGTCTTCCAGAATGTTCAAGCCCTGAGCTGGGGAATGAGGAGTCCTTGTCGTCTCTCTCGAAAACACACACATAGCTGTCCATTCATCTTTGGTCCTGTTGGCTTAAAAATACCTTAAAATTTCAGAGACCATAAATATGCCTTTCTTTAGGAAGCAAAGGTCTTTCAGGAGCTGTCTTCTACCAAAGTTAATGTGGTTGGCACATTTGATAGTTTTGCCAGGTAGGAAGGTGTGTCTACTCACAGCAGCTGTCACTCAGGAGAGCAAGCCACTCAAAACCAACGTCTTGTCCTCCGGTTCTTGCATACAATATAGAATCTCAGTGATTCAGATGTCTCTAAATCAGCACTTGTGATTTTGATAGGGTATGAACAAAAGACCTATAAAAATGGCTTTCCAGGAAAATTAGACTTCAAGCTATATCATAAAGGATTGCTTAAAAAATGTGTAGAAAAACAACTGGTAAGCAATTGATGACCAAATCGTAAGTGACTCTTACGTATTAAAGTATTTCTCCCAAAGAATTACACAAATTCTATCGATCTCAAAAATATTTGAAAGTGATAAAACTCAACTTCTTTAAAATGTGTTTTTATGGTATAGATTTCTTTTCAATACAGAGTCGGTCTGGATGAGTCAAGCAAACCCAACTTTCACAAATGTTTGAATGGATTGCTAATACATAATTTGTTGGTGTTTACACTAATGATTTTAATAAGGATAATTTCCAGAAACCTACATTCTACATATTTTACAGGGGTAATATCAAACTATAAACTGAGGATTTGCAATCAGAATATGGATAGTACCTTGCTGACATGTTTGTGTTAGAACTTAGGCTGTGACAAGGAGGCAGGAAAAAGGTATTTTATAGGTAGTCCTGAGTAGACAGATGTGTATCCAGTTTAATAGGTGATTTTGAAAGATATCTCAACTTTTTAAAATTACGTTTTGGTTAAGCAAAATGGAGGTATTTGTGACATATAAAAATTAAAAAAATACCCCCACTGCATATAGATGTGAAAACTATTTCATTGTTTAATATACATGCCATGGATTGGTCAGTTTTGATTCAGGCTATTTTCACATAAGGGATAAAAATCAACAAGATATTATAAAATTTAAAAATTTTAAATATTTATCAAGTAGTTAAACACTGATTTGTCAATTCTGCTGCATTTCAAATGGGCCGAACGTTCAAATAGCTGAGCTGTGCGTTTCCGGTTTCAGGAATGAAGGAGTCTTTAAGGTTATTTATTTTTCTGCATGAGATTTGGTCCCAGCTTTTTGGTCCATCTGAATCCTGGAGGTCCCCAACCGTAACAGACTAAAAGAGTGTCTACACTATTATTACTTCTTTGTTCTTGATGTGGTGGGTTAAGTAGATAAAGCAGCTTGAGGTGTTAGGAAGAACTCTCCTTGAAGTTGGCTGGTCTATCTTTCTATAATGATTTATGCTTATGCATCTTTTTTTCTTTTCTACTTCAAAATGGTAGGCTAAATTTGTAAAGTCCAAGCTAAGCCTCCGGGCTCCAATAAACAATGCTGAGAGACTAAGAGGTTTCATTCTATCAGGTGGGAGGGGAACTAGAGAGGTGACATTTTTGGGCAAAGGTCAACAGTGTCCAGACATGGGTGACTATTGATGGTCTTCCCTGAATGTTTGACCAATGGTGTTGAGTCTTTTCTACAGCCAATGCAACAAATTTGGCCAATCAGTGCTTTAACAGGCTGAGACACTGCTAGCTTTTCAGAGTTGAGAGGTTGAATAATAACGTCCACTATGGCAATTGGCTCCTGGGATGGTGGTGTCTGGGAACAAAGTTAATAAACACAATCTCATCAGGTATCCGCTGTGGTCCTGTGAAGTGCTCTGTGATTTGTGAAGAATACTTTGTAGGTATAGAGGGCATTTGTAACACTATTGCTGTTGATGAAATGTGCTGACACACAGCCACTGGAGGAAGATGTTTCTTTGGAAGCCTGCCATCTTTCTATAAAGGACCTTCAAGCTGAGATGATGAAAAGTCAGTTATGTTTCACAGTCTTGTCATACTGACCAGTCCTTGGTCTCATGGCCACAAGAAGGACACAGAGCACATGCTGTGAGCCATCAAGTGGAAGTTTACAAGTTATGGGCAAAGGGACCCATTATCTGGTTTACAATGACTTGACAACTGGCTGGATAAACCTTTACCATATGTCCACCTAGAGCTGTTTGGATAAATCTGTAAATAATGCCATGTACAGTGACTGCATCTACTGAATGATTAAACTGATACTGTGCGTGTGAAATGACCAAAGCCATTTTTGTTTTCTCTTCATATTTTTCATGCTCTAGTTTCCATCTCGCTTTCAGTGTTTTTCCATCTGACAGTCCCTGGAAAGTGGAATTGCTCTGATGGTCTAAGCTTTTTTTGGTTTTTAATATATTAAAGTAGTAGAAACATTTAATCGGGTGATTGGTAAATACATCTTTAACCTTTAATAATTTGTGATCCAAATATTAGCAAACCCTTATTGAAAACTATACGACAAGGACAGTGATAAAGACTTTTAAAGACTATCTCCTTTAATCCTCATATTCACCTAATGATCTCAGTGTTATTTTCTTCCCTTTAGAGATGGGGAACCTGAAATGTAGAAAGGTGAAGTAACTCGCTAAAGGCCACAGAGCTATTAAGAAGTGGAGCCAAAGTCTGGCCCCTCATCACCTGGCATATAGTATAGTGAAATCATCTCACTGAATTCCCCCCGAAGAAGCCTGGGCATAGATTAGTCATCGGCTGCAGATGTTTCCAGGCCACTAGGACAATATTATCCAAATTAGATGCCATCTTAGGTGTAGACGATTCCACAGGACTGTGATCTAATAAAACTTTCATTTTTCCTGTGCCTTGTGACTAACATGGTGTCTGGGACATGGTAGGCGTTGATCAATGATGAACGGACAGATGGATGAACATCGCTAGTTGAATGCTGAAGAGTGATTAAAGAGTCACATTCAAAATATTTAATCATCGGATTGATTCAAAGGCTGGCCTAACACTGCAGCTACAGCTCTGCATCAGGGTCTCAGAGGCCCCAGCTTCGCTGAGCGTTAAGGCTTTAGTTGTTGGACCGTGGAGAGGTCTGGGGGGTCCAGGAGAGGGTCCCGGCTCTGGAGTGGTGGTGGAGGCACTCAAGGGGCTTAGGAGAGTGGATTTTCGCCAATTGGTATGGAAGTACCAGTGTGAATTGGCTGAGAAGAAACCTTGGGAGCCACAACTGGTCAACGCCAGTGCAATGTCCTCTTTGGGTGGTACTTTCCAAGTCCCTATGAAGGCTGCTGAGACAGCAATTGAAAAACTTTGTGAGGTTGGTTTTAGAGTCTACCAAGGTCTGCTTTTTGCTTTATTCTTACAACACTAGAGGGCAGTAGCTACCTTGAAGATGTGGAACAGGTTTGCGCTCCAAGGTTGGTTAGCCTTCCGTCCCAGTCTCTGTCAAGGGGAATGAGACGGCTTTTGGAAAACAATGAATATTTCCCCTCTATTCTCTAGGATGCATCAGAATCTGGAGATGATTCCAGAGGACATTTGCTGGAGGCCCAGGTTGTCCTTCACCCATTTGTAGTATGCTCGGGCTTGAAATAAAGTGACTTTCCTAATCGTTGGGGCAATTGTCTAGATTCAGATTCAGCAAACATTTATTAAATGCTTATGTGGAAAACCTGGTACCATCCTAGCAGGTGGCTGGTGTTTAATTTGTGCTTATATAACCATCCTTCACCACTTCTTGTTGCCGGACAGCTTCATATAGGCAAAAACCTCTGGGTGTGCCTGGGAATTTGTGAAGAGTAAGTGTTATAAATAAGAACGCAGGAGTGAGTGGTGCCTTCTACATTCATATTGTGTCTACTCAAAAATTGAACTCTTCCACATATGGGAGGTGACATTAACTATATTTAAAAACATGTAGCCACTCCCCTAGCTGAGCTCATGGGAGCAAATCTTTTCTGTACGACTGGTCACGTAAAGGCTGTCACACTAGGAGAAGCCCAATCTGGGAGCTCAGGGGTTCTTGGCTCCCCATCTAATCTGTGTGATCTAGGAAAGGCTGTGAGGTCGTGGGATGGTTGCTAAACCCCAATTTCCTCATCTTTAAAATAGAAGAGATGGACAAATGGCTGTAAGATCTAGGTTTTGACTTTCTACAGTGAGAACAATATCCAGTAGGGAATGCATACAAAACAAAACACAGAAACGGAATTTTCTGTGTGTGAGTCCTGGTTGGTTGCAAGAAAGAGAATGCATGCAATGTTAGATAGGTTTCATTTTGAGACAATTGGCAGGATGTACTTTGCTTATCCCTTACCAGTGGCTTCTGCTACAGGAAAAAGTGTCAGGGGATCTGTAAGTGTAATGTGGAGGGAAATCTGGGCTCAGGGCTAGCTTAAAGGCAAAAGAAAAATGAAGTGTCCACAGAGAAAATGGAGTTTAGTTTCATATTCAGATATTAAGTGAGATACCCACAAAGTAGTGACAGGAAACCTCATTTAGCCACATCAGTGGGAACTGTGAAAGAAGATAATTGAGAGAGAGAGAGGGGAGAGAGAGAGAGTTAGTTTTGCACTCAGACAGTCCCAGAGTTCAAATCCTCCTTCTATCATTTATCAGATGGATAAGCTTGGGCAAGGGAGGGACCTTTCTAAGCCTCCTTTTACTCATCTGATGTCTGTAAACGTTAGTAGCCTCCTCCCTCTTTGCTTTTCCTTGAATCTGCAGTTCTAAGGAAAAAAAACTGTTCATGTTTCATCTCTTCAGTACAAATAATTCTTCCTGAAGCCAAACAGGTAGAAAGGGCATCAGCAAGTGTAGTAGAAAAATCAGGGTATGCTAAATCTGGCCTGAAGGAATCGTGCCTTTTCCAGAATGTTCTGCAGCTGAAGATGAGCATGCAGAAAAAGGAGACCAGAAAAGACAGATCGGTGAAGGATCTGAGAATGTGTCTGAGCCTGAGTCTTGTGTGTTTCATGAAAGAGACCTTCCCAGCATCGGTTTGCATGGCAGAATTCTTTTTGGCTGGAGAAGAAAAGAGACCAGATGTGCACGCCATGTCTGGGCAAGACAATGTTGTCTCAGAGATCACTGGCCACCTCCCTGGACTCGCATGGAGCCCTGTGGGAGGGAGGCTGGAGGAAGGCTGTGGGACTGGGGGCAGCAGCCCTCGCTGTGGTGACAGTGGAGAAAGGCCTTGTGCGGGACACTGAACATCAAAATGGGGAAGCAAAGCAGGCAGAAGGAGACGAGGAAAACACTTGCGTGTAAACATGTGGCACCCTTTGTGGACTTCGAGAAAGAACCAGGTGAATCTCTGAATGGGATTGGAAATCCTATATTAACAGCCTGGAGAAAACCCTAAGAAACATGGGCGATTGCTGTAAACGTGACCCAGTTGACAGGAAACTTAGAAACATGTAAGAAACATACAAACATAGGCCACGCACTATAGAAAGAATGATTGAGAGAGAGATTCAGGTTTCTTACATGGAGAAGAGATATAAGAAGACTGGGTGGGGTTTAGCAGAAATTATGTCTCTTTCAAAATTCTGGTGTTCAGGTTTCACTGAGTCTGAAGGCAATGCCTGTGACGCCAATAGAATGCTTTAGAATCTCATGTTTTCCTGATTTGATCATTCGGTATTTACTTTTTTTTTGGCCTGCCTCATATTAAAGAACTTCAACTTCATAATTTTGTTAAAGGAATTTTGGCAAGCAGAATAATAGACTGTCTGAAATTTACATAATCTTGCTTAAAAATCAATATTGCATTTGCATCAAGTTCTCAGATGTAGTTTACACTGCGTATAGGATTTTCCCTGGGGAAGCCTAGCCAAGGGAAAGAGGATAAAGAGGAGAGGGAGAGAGAATGAATTAGATGATGGGAGCAGAAGAGCACAGAAGGTGAGGAGGAGGCCAGGACATGGAACAAGGCCAGGTCAGAAGGGGACAGCAGGTGGAGGCCACAGAAGCAAGGAAGAGGTCATCATGAGAAATTCTAGGGAGACAGCAGGAGAATGTGTTCAGAGATCCTAATTCCTCCAACAGGCGGAAGCTGGGAAGGGCAGAATCATAGATTATAGTCTTGGGCCAGCACTGTGCATTCCAATAGGACCGAGGGAGGCAGAATTCATGTCTGAAGATGCAGGCAGTTTCAGATGGATGTAAATCAAGACAGTAGAGTAGCTGCAGAAGATTCTAGAGAAAGGAATGGGAAAGTGCATCCCTGGGTCAGAAATGGACAGTCAGGTCTTTATACTACACACCCAAGGAATGACCGAGGATCCCCGGAGTGTGTCCACCTCCCTCTGCACTGATGGTTACTCTTCTGCTGGATGGACTGGATACCTCCAGGGCACCACCTCACCTCCTCTTGGCCTCGCCTCTTAATTCATCATAGCTGCTGTGACAATCAATCCACACAGCTGTGATGAGTTTCCTGCAGGTCCAACCCGATGGCACCTCTCCTGAGGTCTGTGCTGTGGACCTCTTGTGTGCTGCCTGGGGCATTTTTGACAGCACAGCATGGCACACCCAAAACACTGCTCAGCACTCTCAGGTGCTCAACTCTGAAATGGAAGGGAGTTCCTGCCCCATGGGGGAGGCCCTGGACCAACAGGGGACAGAAGCCCGTGGGTAAATGCTTTCTCCTTTCTTACCGAGGCCAGGCGGATGATTCAGAGACAGATTTCGTGAATTCTCGGGTGATTCTGTGCAAGTAAATGGCCCAAGAGTGAGGGCCAGTTAGACAATGCAGATACCCCTGTGTATTGGCTTTCGTTACTCTCTCTTTCCTTTTCCCTCCCCTGACTCTCAGTCCTGCTCTCTGGGATCATCCTCCTAGATAAACTGCTCTCACATAAACCTTTATCTGGGGCTCCACTCCTGGCTAACCCAGGCTAGGAAAATAATAGACTGAGAGGGAGAAGGAGATGGGAGTCGATTCCTTGGGAGGGCTTCTTGCACATGTCACCACGTCACTGTAGGTAGCAGGGATAGTTGGGGGCCTCAGAACAAATAGTGAGGACACGTTCTCAACCGCTGCTTTGAGGGAGTGGCAAAGGCTTGGGGCCAGTATCTCCCTGGTTAAGGATGCTCCTCTTTCAGGAGCAATTCCTCTGCTCTTCAGAGATCATTTCACATAAAACACAGACCTTGGGATTTAAAATCCCACACACTTCTTCAGACCAAAGACTCTCAGTTTCTTCAGGGCTTAGTTTTAAGACACGGTTTACAGATCAGCTCACTGACTTGGTCTCCTGCCCATGAATGGGGATCCATTCATCAATGTTTCCCTGAAAGTGATGTGAGCACAGGGCATCTCACCCAGATGAGGTCTGACTAAGGCAAACACAGGGGAATTCTCACTTCCTGTCCTTGAGGTTCGGTTCTTGGTCAAATAATTGGGACTTAGATTGTAGAATGCGGGTCTTTGCTTTCAGGAAATTCAATTACAGTGTTGGAAACACTAATTACCTGCTTTACAAACCAACACCGTTAGCCAAGAATAATTATTACTGCCAGGAAAGCGAAACAATCAGGAGAGAGTGCATCTCTGAAGCCACCTTCAATTCCAGCTTTCCTCCAGCAGAGAGGGAATGGACGAATTCCCGATTCTCTTCTCTATTAAAAAGGAAGTCCTCCACCACAAGCAATCTGCTACTGCATCCCATTTATATTTTTTACCTTTGGTGTGAATAGTAATTAGACATAGTGACAAAAACACAACATGTGGAGGTTCATACAACTTTGGTATTTCTTATTTTAAGCTCATTTGCAGGATATAAATGAGTTTTGGGTTTGAGTGAGTTATGGTTGGTGGGGAAGTGTGTGCAGTGTGTTTGTGGCGGGGGGGTGGGGGTGGGGGTGGGTGAGAGTGAGGCCTCACGGTTACCATGACTACACCACGAATCTCCCCTGGCAATTTGAACAGAGTACAGGCAAAAGAGGGGTTTGAAAAATCATACCAATGAAATCAGAGGGGGTTACGCATTCCCAAATTGGAAAACTGTATTTCCTTAAATACCTCTACCATCTGGGCACATTCCCTTTTAAGATTCTGTACTCCAGATGCATTTTTGTCAAACAAAGCAGAGTTATCTTTAGTAATATAAGATTAAACGAGTGATGGCTGAATGTAAGAATTCTACGGAAACCTGGGAATTGACTCGCCAGTGATGTTTGATTTAGCTGGCATTGCTGGGGGTCTCTGTGCCAGATAAATAAAATACCCCTGATGCTCCCCCTTTAATGGGAACCACGTGATTGAACTAGGGGCAGCATGAAGATTCTCGCTGTCTCCCTTAGTCAGACTCCAAGAGTACCCCTGCCGCATCTCTTCTGGGCCTCCCTGGGCTCCCAGCACCATAGCAAAAGGAAGGGTCATGAGGATGGACTACTGACTTTGGGCCTCAGTTTCTACATCTATAAGTGATCATGTTTGGAGTAAAAAACCTTCCATATCTTTCTCTTTTCACATTACTTTTTCATTAGTTACAAATGTTATCTAAGTTTGGTTGATTGGACAGCGACTTCTGGCATGACAGCACGAGGAGCTCTGCGACCCACTCACTGTTGAAACTGGTGAAAATTATCAAAAAAACCCCAACCACTTAAAGACTCTGGAAATGGTCCTAAGGGCAGAAAAAATAGTGAAAAAACACCTGTTCAAGAAAAAGTACGAAAATTTGGTATGGAAGGGAAGCGTGTGCTATTTGAACCAAGACCACTCCCTTCCTCATAACTCCTGTTCAACAAAGTAGAGGCTTCCTCCAGACTGCTATAGCCTAGAACACAGCGCTTCCAGCTGGAGAGCTTTCTTCCCAGGAAGAAAGGAGGTGAGGGCTCCCTTCTCCCACCCAGCCCGTACTGTGAGACAATGTTCTCTCTTGGGTGTGGCGTGCTGTGAATACTTGGCCTTGTTGCCTTTGCCAGGGCCTGTGAGGTGGTGGTTCCATGCTAGGAAAGGCAAGCCAAGAGGAATTCAGGGGGTGCCGCCCTCCCAACCCCAACTAGGTACACAGCAGATACAGCAGGTGTCACTCAGAGCAAAGCTTGCCATCATCCTCACTTCCAGCTTCGGAGATGTGGCTCAGAGATTTTGGCTAGGGGAGAAGCAGTTGTAAAACAGATCACTCTTAATCTCTTCCCAGAGGAACTGACTTCATTTGCAAAGGAGCATGGAGATGTTCAAACCTAAGGATCCTCTCAAGAACGGTGAAGGTTGTGGTGAAAGACAGCTGGGTGGAGATTCACGGATTTACTGAAGATACGGCCTACACTGTAGGCAGGCTAGTTTGCAGGAGAGAACTGGGGACTGAGACAGCTGGGAGGAGCCCTCCTGAGGTCAGAACAAATATCAAACATGAACCTCAGAAACTATTCCTCCAAAGGAGTCACAAGTCGATTGGATTAGTTTATAGAGCAATTTATGCCCCAGGGCATTGTTAAAAACAATAATCAGTAGGCAATTAGTAGAGTTTAATAGCTGGGTGAGGTCAGGGAAAGAAAGAGAGTCTTGCCAACACCATCGTCATCCCAGGGTGACCATAAGCATCCCCAAATCTGCGCCTCCTTGAGGAGCAAGAGGAAAGGCTTAACACTGTGCACGTGTGTGTGCGTGTGTGTGTGTGTGTGTGTGGAATAGATGTCACCAAAATCCAGTCAGTCAGTAAAAAATAAACACACAAATAACAAAAACAAGCCGTGGAGGGGATACCTGTACCCTGAGTAGCTACAATATATAATCTGAAATGTCCAGTTACCAACAAAAAATCATGAGGCGTGCAAAGAAACAGGAAAGTGTGACTCGTACACCGGGGAAAAAAGACAATAGAAACTACTTGTGAAAGTGACCAGATGTCAGATTTCACAGCAAAAGACTTCAAAATAGCCATTGGGTATGTGTTCCCAGAACTAAAGAAAACCAGCATTCAAGAAGTAAAGGAAGGTGTGATGACAATATCAACCAAATAGAAAATATCAGTAAAGAAATGGAGATTATAACATGCAACTAAGTGGAAACTCTGGGGCTGAAAAAGTATGTAACTGAAATAAGCATTTTACTAGAGGGGCTCAACAGTTGACTTGAAGTGGCAGAAAAAAGAATTACCAAACTTGTAGATTAATAGAGACTGTGCAAGAAGCGAAATAGAAAAAAGCGTGAATAAAAATGAAGAGAATCTCAGAGAAATGTGGGAGATCATCAAGTGCACCAACATACGCATAATGGGAGTACCTAAAGGAAAGCAGAGAGAGAAAAGAGAAGAAAAACATTCAAAGAAATAATGGCTTATAAGTTATATAAAATTGCTGTAACAAGCAAAACAATAGAAAGATGTATAAAGTAAATGCTTATCGTCTTTCACTTACTACTGTGCTCCACCACCTGAGGTAATCAATGTAACAGCATGGTGTGTATCCTCCCATTCTTTTCTCTATGCTCATGCAAAAATAACTAAATATACGTATTTAGCTTTTCATATGTGAAATAGAGGGAAAATATTCCATTGTTTGGATGTACCACAACTTATTTACCTATTTCCATATTCAACCATTTCCCTGCTGAGTCTTTAAGAACTATTTACATAATAGCAGATACTATTATGTAAAATTTATTCCCAACCATGTCTAGCTTAATTTTAGAAGTTCAGGGCAATACTTGTGTTGGAATAGGTTTAATAGAATTCATTGTCATTTGTAGGGTGTGCACCAGCCTAATTTGGATATTTAGGCGTGGGAGGTCATATTGGGAAAAGAGAAAAACGACAAGGATTAACTTGTTCAATATCCCATTTGGGTCAGCCCAATTTCCCATATATTAAATGTGATTTTACTACAAGTTTTAGACTATGTGTTAGTATGGCACAGAAAAAAGACTGTGGATTTGGAGAGATCTGAGTTTGAATTCTGAGTTAGCCATCATTTCAATTAACCACAGCCACAAGAATGCTAAGTAACAACCAATCACAAACTCTCAGTAGCATACAACAATAAGGATTAATTGAGCTCATGTGTGTGTGGGACAGTGTGAGGGTTGGGGGGTAGTGGGTAGACTGATCTAGGCTTGGTTTGGTTGGGGTGGCTCTGCTTCTGGTGTCTTCTTGGAACCAGAAGACTAAGCCAGTGATGACAGAGATCGAACAGAAGATGCCAACTGCAAAAGTGCTTTTGAAGCCTCTGTTTGCATCCCTTCTGCTAACATCCTATCAGCCAAAACAAGTCATGTAGCTGAACCCAGAGTGAAAGGCACACGGCAGGTTTACGTGGCAAAGGGAATGGATGTATGATCCCATTATTGGGGAGAGAGTAAAGACTTAGAACTATAACTATTATAGTCATTGACTAGCAAGTGACTTTGTGTTATCTGAAAGGAGATAATACTGCCCACCTTATAATTTTGTTGCAAGTGTTGATTGCAATATTTTGTGTATATCCCCTGGCATGTAGTACACAGTCAATGGCTATTAACTTCCTTGCTTTACAAAAGCTGTTATGGAATAGGAGTTCTTTTATGTTCAAAATCTTATACTGTGTTGGTCAAATTGGTAAAATAAAAAAAGTATATGCAATAATTAAAAAAATTACTTTCCCAACACACTAGTACAATAATGGCTTTCACTTTGCCTATTACATACCACTTGCATAAATACTTTTGCATAGTTGCATCCAGAGTATAGGAACCATTTTGAACCTTGCTATTTGAAATCTTCTTGCATCAAAACATTGTCTTGTACTTCTACACTGATTTTCTAATAATCCCTTTTTGTGGCTGGGTGATTGTTTATCGTTTGGCTGGACTATATAAGGTAGACTATTGCATGGAGAGGTTTTGAGGCCTCCAGCCTGAGCATCAGTTACCTGGGCTGGTGTCTATTGGTTTCAGACGTTGGCACCTGCTGAGTGATGGTGGGGAGGATCTTAGGGCATGGGGGCTCTTGAGCTCCCATAAATCCTCTCTTCCCTGAGAAGACAACAAGTGTGCTGGAGAAGTAATAAAGTCCTCCATGTTATATTAGTGTCACTGTGACTGTGCCTGTGGGAGGAAAAACAAAGCCATCTGCAGGTGCCATCAATGACAATGACACATGGCACCAGGCTCCAGCCCCACTGACTTGATTTTGTGGTCTAAAATATTTTAGCCAGATGTAGGGCTGAATCTGTGGCTTTGTAAATTCAATGAAAGAGCCATATCAGCTCATTTGTTAAATTTGAAAGCAGTAAGTGAAGCGGACCCATAATTGGTTTAATGAGGAATTGACTAAACAAGCACAGTGAGCCGCAGGTGGACCCCGCTACCTGGGCAGGTGTAGTCCAATTAAGGAGGGTTTTGGCAGCAAGCTGCGTGTCTCTCTGGGGCCCACATGGCAAGCCACTGGTGCTGGGACTAGTTCCGTTACCAGACTCCAGAGAATCTGTGTCAAACCAGGGCCTCGGTTCAGGTAGGAGATGGAACTACTTTTGTTTGGGGTTGTCTGATAAACACTTTCTTGTGTATTGCTCCCGGGCCTTCTGGCGGAGAGACAGGCTCCCTGTGCATCCCAAACCCTCTACTGCATCATAAGCAACCCTCCAGAAGTAATTTCCTCGTGTCTTAGGTTTGCCCACGAATTTCAGAAGATGATCTGAGTATTCATCATGTTTCTTGTGAGCATCTTTCGATTTCCCTGTGAAGCGTCTCTTCTATTTGTATGCCTCAGTTTACACGTCCAGCACGGCGTCCCTGAATTGATGGTAAATGATGCAGCAGTTAAGAGCATGGACGCTGGTGCCTGACTGCCTGGGTTTGACTCCTGGCTCAGCCCCTTTGATGTTGTTGCCTTGGGAAAATCACTTAACCTTTCTGTGTATTAGTTTCCTCACCTTTAAAATGGGGATACTAATGGCACCTACCTCATAGGGTTGTTTCAAGAATTAAGCCATTATTAAAATGCTTGGAGGAGTTCCTGGCACATAGTGTTATATAGGTGTGATTATTATTACTTTAGGACCTTAATGAATGTTGATTAAATGAGATAATGCATGTAACGTTCTAAGCATATGGAACTGTCGATACCATCACTATTTCTATACGGTGTTCAAGTTTTATCTCCTCTTGGATAAGATGCCTGGATGTTGACAGGGGCTCTTTAAGATTGAGCACTAAATCTGCCTTTTCTCCAACTGAGTTCGGCTTCACAGAGGAAAGTGTGCTGTGGTCACATAAGTCTTGGAAATGCCGCGTGGCTTTGTGCGTGCACATGTGCATATGTGTGTGTTTCTAATGCATATTCAGACCATAGGAAAACTCACTTTGGAAAAGTTTTTCAATAACCCATTGAATAATTGAGAGTAGAACTTTCAGATGAAAAGAATTATTGGGGAAGTAGAATGCTGAACACTTCTCAACTAATGCTAATCCAGAAACTGCCCTTTTCACCTCCAAGAGTAATGAAGGGGATTTATTAACATCTCCTCTGTGCCAGGCATTGATCTTGGCACTTCAGATACATTATTGCTAATAAAAATAAGCTAACACATACCATTTATTGACCACCTAGAATGTGCCAGGCATTTTATATAAATGATCTCCACTGTCCATAACATTTTGCTGAGTAGGCATTATTATCTCCAGCTTGAAGATGGGGAAATTGAGGTTCTTGTGGCAAGTGTGCAGAGCCCCGGTTCACGCTCAGGTCTGAAGGCTTCAGAGTTTCTCTTTGCGAAACCCTGAAGGGAGAATTTGGGATTCTCAGCAGCACTTAGAGAGATTAGGGAAGGAAAGAGGGAAGAAATAATCATAATAGCAGACGTCTGTGTTCATCCTGCAATTTAGAAAGTGTTTTCCAATGTGGTTTCTCATCTGACTCCAAGTGTGCATCATCTGGACCCAACCTCCCTTGCAGTCTCTGCTTCCACAGTTCTCCTTGTGGGAGGCTCCGTCCATGGAGCCCAGATATCAATTCACTTGGCTCTTGTGACTTCCTGCCTTTTCGCACATTGATCCCTGCTTATGGGTGACTTGAATCTTCCAAGGTCTGATTTGCCTTCCCTGAACACCCTGTCCCCACTCCCCCAGACGGAGTCGCTTGCTCCTTCTTCTTTGTGCCGCAGGATTTTATTCAAACCCCTTTACCCCACGTATCACACTGAATTACAATTGCTGGTTCAAAGAATGAATGGATGGCCATGTAGCAGCCCCATCTTTCAGACAGGCTTAGTTCTTTCTTGGTTTTTGTTTGTGTTTTTGAATGAGGATAGGAAAGCTTAAAGAGATTCAGTGACTTGTCTGAGGTCATGTAAGCGGTCAGTGGTGGATCTGGGGGTTCAGCTTTGATTTTGGGAACCAGGGATGTCACCTTAGAATGACAGTGATACGAGTAAAGTTTTCACAGACTTTACCCACTTTCTTCCCCGCAGGCGCATAACTTTTAAGGCAGGATGGATGAGCTAAACAAGGGAACTCTTATAGGATGAATGAATGAAGAAAGTAACTGTGACCTCCCATTTATAGGCATCTTACAGTTTACGAACCACTCCCTATTCTGGCCATTTCAATAGTTACGTCAAGATGATCACAAGGTGATGACAATTTTTTTCTAACTAAGTGAGAAAAGCAAGCGTGTCTTCTGGGAGCCTTTAAATTAAAGGGAAGCTCCCTTTACTACAAACCTCTCATGATCGCCCACACCCCCACTTCATTCTAATGCTTTCCAGGGAGGGACCACCTCTGTCTCTCTCTTCTGTTAGTCTGTGGGAAGTTTTGTACTGTCACATCCTACAGAGGCCAATTAAAAGAATCAGTTCAAGTCAGACTTGTGAAGGCAGTGACCCCACAAAGCAGGAATAAATGAACAAAGGATGTTTATCATAATGGAAGCTGGAAGGCTAATATTGCCTAAACACTCAGGCCACGGACTGACAGCAAGATCCCAACCTAGGAGGCCTCGATTAGGCAGAAGCTTTGCAGCTCCAGCGTTTCCTTGAGATTTTTCCTTCTGTAGGCTGGTTTAAGCTTCAGGTCTTCAGTCAGTCGGGGCAGCAAGATAGAGCATAATAGCTGGAGGAAATGGGCTGCCCCATTTTCCCTTTGAAAACGGGAGTCAAGGCCGTATTAGTGCCAGTCATAATATTAATTGTAGCCACGGCTTGCATGGTAAACCTTCTTGATTATTTATGGTAAACTTTCCTTGGAGATAAGGAGGAAACCATTAAACTCAGATTACAGCTTGTCAGTTCTAGGAAGTGCCTGTTAGGGGAGCATCTAATGCTGCTCTAGACAATGAGGAGACCAGCACAACCTTGGGCACGTAAATGGATGACACATGGCCGCTCTTGGGAGCAGCTCCAGGCCTGGCCCGAAGATCTTCCTCATCCATCACCCCATAACCCTGGAGGCTAGTCTTCTGATCTCTGTCGAGAGAGTGGACATGTGGCTTAAGACTTCTCAAGAAGTTCCAAAAAGAAGCTTTGTCTTTTATAGTCATCTTTTCTTTGTTTTTCTTGCCTTAGAGTTCTTTTTTCCTTTCTCTTTCTCTCTCACATCAAGGTTGTCTATTGCAGTCTGTCTCCCTCATGCGATAGTACAGGCCTTGAATTTGCAGAACTCATTGAAGGCTGAGATATTTTTTATCCTGAAGCCAGAATCTCAGAGCTGAGCTGGAGGATGAGCCTGGTTGTGCCTGGGCTAAACCCATCTCTTTCATTAGTTCTTCCTACTCACTGTGGGCCTAATGGAAGATTCAGACTTTCGCGTCTGCCAATTTCACTACATCAATTTTTTTTTCTTTTTTGAGAACTGAGCATCTTGCGTATTGTCTCTCAGATAAGTACTTTTATGCTTATATTTTTTACTGGTGATTTAAAAACCTCAGTTCACTGGATAGTTCTGGGTGCAGCCTCAATTACACCTAAATGTGTGATGACCTCCAGAGGAGGAGCCACCTTGGGTGGACATGCTATTATTCAGGATCATTTAGGTGCAAGTGGAGGGAAGTCATGCTGGCTAAGTTAAGGAAAAGGAGTATGTATTTTAAGGATCCTGAGAAAGGGCTCATAGAACCTGAGAACACACATGTAACCAGTTCTCAGGAACATCTGGGATCAGGAACACAGATGCGCTCAGAGCTGACTTTCCATTTCTTTTATCTCTGATTCTCTATACGCTAGTTTCTTTCTTCTCCCTTTTAATGTATAATGTTCCCTCCATTTTTCTAGTCCATGTCACAGAAAACTAGAATATAAATACAGCCTGAGCTTCCGGTCCTACAGGAAACAATTGAAGGAGCGACTGACTTTCTTGCTCAGTTCTAGTTCTAAGATTTTCGAACACTCTGGTTGGCTTACCTGGGGCCAAGGGGCCTGACTCACAAGGCTCTCCTGGTTCCCACCTGGATGGAGTCGTCAGATGTGGTAGGTGGGTGCCAGAAGCAGGGTGAGGGGATTGGGAACATGAAAAATAAGCATGAAACCCAGAAACTTGTCAATATATTTATGAGCAAACCCTGAATTCATGAGTTCTGCTAAGTTAAGTCAATCCATTTTCCTAGGAATTGAGCAGTTGTAGATTTTTAAGTCTAAGAGCTATTAGGCTCTGTTATTAATTCAATTTAGTTACTTAGAGAAAGCAATTCTTTTATAAGACATTTATTTAAACATATCTATTTACATTGTCCTTTTCCCTGAGCAGCTTATAATAATAGCGAGCACATACAGGGCTTACCCTGCACAGGCACTGTTCTATGACGTGTATGTGCACACGCACACTCATTTTGGTCCTGAAAACAACCATATGGGGAAACTGAGGCACCGGGAGTTAAAAAAAAATTTGCCCAGGTGAAAGGGGTGATAGGGCACATGTGTATGGAGATGGAAGGTAATTAGTCTTTGGGTGGTGACCATGATACAGAAATAAGAATATAACGATGTACACCTGAAATTTATATAATGTGATAAGCCAATGTTACCTCAATAAAAACAAATTTGCCCAGGGTCAGGAGATAATCAGTGGTGGAGCTTGGAATCCAACCTATATAATCAAACTGGGGAGAGAAGATTTATTCAAAATAACAGATAATAATACAAGGCAGACTGTGGTTAATGATTGTTTTTAAAACAAAGGTCCTTAGAATTTGGAGAAATTTAAATACCACATGAACCAGTCTTCTTACTTTGTGTTTATTTTATTTTTTAACGAAATTGTTAGTATTGACATGGTCAACCACTACTGCTCCACAATACTAGAGAAAACAGTTTACATTTTAGCAGACAACTTTTTATGATAGCCTGCTTGGAAATGACCATAAGGGGGTGGGGATGGGCAGGAAAGTTGCCTTCAACTATTTGAAGGGCAGTCAAGTGGAAGAAGCGCAGAATTCCTCAATATTGCTCTAGAAGGCAGAACCTGCAAGGATGGATGAAAAATAAAGGGAGCCAGATTGCATTTAGTTGGAAAAGCTTGCCGACTACAAAGTCTGCCTACTCTTGGAGCAGCATCCCTTTCAGTGCAGTGAGCATCCCCAAGCGTGGTCTCTGGGCCAGCAGCATCAGCAGCACCTGGGAACTTGTTAGAAATGCCAATTCTCAGGCCCCACATCTGCTGAATCAGAAACTCTGGGGTTGGGGTCCAGCTCTCTATTTTAACAAGCCCTTCAGGTGTTTCTGATGCCCCGTGAAGTTTGAGACCTGCTGTCACGAAGGCCAGGCCACAGAATCAAATAGTGCCAGGATCCAAATTTGTTGAAAGATGATTAAGGCAGAGACAGAAACTCCAGTGCCTGAGGGGAGGGATGAAGTCCAGTTAATGTAAATGTGGGAAACATTCTGGCAATTGGGGCTGAGCTGCTGTCTTGTGCCAAGAATGACACCTGCCTGGTTGCATTTTCTTATAAAACATTGAGAGGGGATAACAATGCTGTCAGGAAAGACATCTATTGTCCATGTAGTGTTTTAAAGTTCTTAATTTTATAGATTAAAAAACTGAGGTCCTGAGATCATGAATTGGAATTAGAACATGGATCTTTGTAGACTCAATTTAGTGATCATTATAGGGGAGACTAGCGTACACTGTATTGGTTGGTGGGGACCATGGGGATTGTCCAAATGAGTGACCTCCGGACCATCTTCACTTGCATCAAAGGTGTCTGAGCTGTATGAGATGAGCATTAACTAGGTGAAGGTTATTTTTATAATCATGAGACCTTGCTTTTGGCCCAAGCACCTCTCCTTACCAGAAAGTGAATTTGTTGTAACCATAAAATAAGGGAATCATAGAGATCATCTAGTCTAGTTCAACTGGCTCATTTTACAGATGGGGAAAAAGAAACAAACCATCCCCCACAAAACCTTGAGAACCAGAATGCTCAAGAGCCCACACTTACATACTGGAAAGTCCTATGTTTTCAGAATACACTGAAATTTTGCACTTTCTCTTGCATTATGTCAATATCCTCTTCATTTTAGTTTTCTCATTTCCAAGATAGGTGTAATGATATTTCTGTTACCACTTAAAATAGAAGTTGCTGAGGATAAAATGAGCATAAATTGAAAAGCATTGTTAGAGATTAAAATGTTACGGAATATTCAATGCTATTACCTTTACCATTGATTTTATCATAAGATCTATCCTCTTGTATGTTAAATAGGCTTCACTCATAAGAGTTTCATACTAGGAGGGACCTTAGAGGTCATTTCTTCCAAGCCCTCATTTTATAGATGAGGACGCTGAGGCCCAGGGAGACCTATGAGACTTGCCGAAGGTCACATATAATGAAAAAGGTTCTCCAATATTGGACTTCTCTAAGGATAAACATCTTGTGGAGTGGCTCCCTTGAAATGTCTGCACAAAATCAAGCTGAGGCTGTTGTCTATTCCGCATATAATTTCCCCTCTGGTATTTGACATTATAAATGAAAGAACAAGGCCAGATGCTTAATTGCTTCTAAATGGAGCCTGTGAAATGATAAGCAACTTTTTGCCATCTTTTCTGTGGGTCATTGTGTCTTCTCCAAAGTCATTGTATTTTTGTTGTTTGCGAGCTTATTTCCGAACTGGGAATTATGAAAACTATCTTTTAGAGCATTATAATGACTTATGGCAAACTATAATATAGCATTTCTAGATTTTTCAGATAGTGTGCTCTACCTTACATTTCCATTTGGTATGCAATCAGATGACCATAACTGGTATATTTATGGTCAAATTTTATCACAATATAAAGCTGTAAATGGAAAGAAAAAGGCTGTTCCTGGCCAGATACTCTTTGACAACCTGCTTTTCTTTCCTTCTTTAGTAAGTAGAGTTTATTTTCATCAGATAGTAAAGAGCATTCATGTGCATTGCAGAAAAATTAGAAAATATTTTAAAATGTAGGAAAAAGAAAAAATAGCCGTAATCTCTCCATTTAGAGAAAAATCATCTTTATTATTTCAGTGTATTTCATGCCCCCCCCATTTTTTACATTTTTATGGTGATAAAAGAACATAGGATGGATATCTGGTAATAAACCTTAATGAATATTACTAAACTAAACGTCTGTTTTAATATCTAATTCTCCCTCTTTCAGATCAGAAATACAACATTACAGGCACCCCAGAAAATACTTATGTGGCCCTTGTGATTGCAATCTCCTCCCTTCCCTTTGGATAATCACTATATTTTCTTAGCTTTTCTGTGTAGTTTTTCTATACTATGTACATGTTCCCTATACTATATATTAATTGTAACATTTGTTACAATGAATGAAACAGTATAGATACATTATTATTAACTAGAGTCCATAGGTTATTCGGATTTCCTTAGTTTTTATCTAATGTTCTCTTTCTGCTCTAGGATGATATCATCCTACTTTTAGTTGTCATGTCTCTCGAGGCTCCTTTTGGTTGTGATAGTTTTTTATTTTTACTTTATTTTATTTTTTTATTGCAGTAATGTTGGATTATCACATTATATAGCTTTCAGATGTACGTTGTAATATATTTCGAATTCTGTGTAGATTACATCATGTTCACCACCCAAAAACTAATTATAGTCCATCCCCTCACATGTGAGCCTAATCACCCCTTTTGCCCTCTCCCTCCCGCCTTGCGATAGTTTTTTCACTTCCCTTGTTTTTGAGGAGTATTGGTCGGGTATTTTATAGGATATCTCGCTATTGGAACTTTTTTGATATTTTTCTCATGATTAGACTGGAGTTACGGGTTTTTGGGAGGAAGATCACACAGCAAAGAGGGATTTTCACCACATCATCTAAAAGGCACATACCATTAGAGTCATTTATGACTGTTGTTGTTGTCCTTGATCACCTGGCTGAGGGAGTGTTTGTCAAGTTTCTCCACCATAAAGTTCCTCTTTTTATCTTTTCTCCATACTACACTCTTCGGAAGGAAGACATTATGTGCAGCTCATACTTAAAGAGTGGGGAGTTATGCTTCCTCTCCTGTAGGATGGAAATTTGAAATTCTTCTCCTCAGAAGACTAGTCTCTTCTTCCCCATTTATTAATTTATTCAATTATGTATTTATGTCAGTACTGACTCATGGCTATTTATTGTATATTTTGGGTTAGAATCCAGTACTTCTTTATGTTCTTGCTCAAATTCTTGCATCTTTGGTCCCTGGGAGCTCTTTCTGTTGGCCCCCGTGCCCCTTTGACATATTCCTGTCAATGTACTTTTCTTTTTTCCTGAGCACTTCCTTACTTTTTGCCACTACAAGATAGTCTGGGTTCATCTTGATTCCTGCCCTATCCTGGAATCAGCCGTTTCTCCAGGGAGCCCTGGTTCCTTTTATTGTTTTTTTCAAATCTACTTTATCACTTCTTATATTTTCCTGTTACCACTGAATATTTTCATGCTTGCTTTTCATCTATGTAGACATAAGAATCATGGTTGATTTATAAACAGTATGTAATTCTGTGGTCTATTCCTTTTGTTTGTTTTCTGTCATGTTGCCTTGCTACCTTGTATGCCTGGTTATCTTTGCCAACTTTCTGGTTACTGTGATTGAAAATTATTTGTTCAGCCTCCCTGAGGTCAAGGATGAAAGTGTCTTCCTGCCTTCTTCCAGAGTGCCTTAGAAGCTTGTGGTTTCCTGGTCTATTCCAGGCTGTGTATGTCTCTGGTATAGGAGGATAGCAGATGGGTTTCGGTCTGGTTTGCCCCTATCCTTAGGGGTCATGCTTGATGAGGGAAACAACTCGTATAATAATCCTAACCTTGGGCAGGCTTTGGGCCTGAACTTCCGCCTTCTTGCTCTGCAAAGCCTTCGGACCAGAGTCTAAGCAGGTGGCATTGGAAAATAGCCTCAGAGAAAATGCTGCAGTCATTATAGTTGTGATTATGCATTGCATAATATTCTGTATCCTGATATTTTCCTCTTAATGCTGTAATTGGTTTCCATATGCTCTGTAACTTGATATTTACTTCCTAACAATATAACATAATTGTTTTCTAGCATTATCAAGAACTGTTGTTTTGATCTTCACATGATTTCAACCACATTGATAACTTGAACAAGTTGTTTTCAACAAAATTGCCTACTATCACTAAGTTCTGATGACCTTTTAGATCTTTTATGATGGAGAAATGAAAATATTAAAAGTCACACAATTCAATTTAGGACTAGAAAACAGAGAACTGAATTTGATACATATCAGGTGAACAACAAAAACCAACAGTATGCCAGTTCCAAGGAAGTCTAGTGAAGAAGAGAAGTAGAGGGAAAGAGTGGTAAGATCTGCTTCTGGAAGTAGCTGGGCTTTGATTTCTAGAACATTCCTTTATGTTCCAGCTAGGGACTTGTACCTACTTTCTCTTGCAGGCCAAAATCTAGCCACCATCAGGGAAAGATTCCTACTCGAATAATAAACATAAAGGTCTCCTGGCTGTCCCTCCTTCACTTCTGGAAGGAATGCAAACTGCTACAGCTATTCTGAGGACCCATCCAACAATATTCAGTGCAATTAAGTATTCATATGCCCTGCAACCCAGCAATTTCACTTCTGAGTAGTATGTCCAGAGAAACTCTCACACAAATGGATAATGAGATAGCCACAAGAATGTGTGTGGAGTAAAAAATTGGAGTCAGCTCAACTGTTCATCCCTAGGAGAATGGATATGTAAAATATGACATGTGCCTATGACAGAATGCCATATAGCAGCCAGAAGGAGTGAAACAGATCTACAAATAGCAACATCTCAAATACACAATGTTAAATGGAAAAAAGTAAGAAACAGAATGAGATCCATAGCTACTATGAGGTCTGTTGCTGCTAACAAACCATCTCAAACTTACTGCCTTATAACCACTATTTATTAAGCCATGAAGCTGTGAGTCAACATTTTGGGTTGGGATGAATAGAGTAGTTCTGCTGGCCTCTCCTGGGCTTACTCATTCCCCTGAAGTTGGTTGGAACAATTGTTACTAGGTTGTCCGAGATGGCTTCACCTACCCATCTAGCTGTGGATGTTGGCTCCTTATGTCTGGGATGGCCTCGTGTCTACAACAACTTCTAGGCTAGCTTGAGGCTTTCTTACTTGGTAGCAGAAGAGTCACCAGCAGCAAGAGACATCAAGATCCAGTGCACAAACGGTCATCAAGCCTTTGCTTGATCATGTGTTGCTAATGTCGCATTAGCCAGAACAAGTTATGTGCCAAGCCTGGAGCCAGTGACAAAGAGGGTACATGAGAGCATGGACGCAAGGTGGTATGTGGTTCGTTGGGAGCCAGGACTGCTAAAATCTACCACAATAGAACAATAATTGGTATGGACTAACTTGTGTCCCCTCCCCAAATTGATATGTTGAAACCCTAACCCCAAGCACCTCAGAATGTAGCCATATTTGGAGCCAATGTCTTAAAAGAGGTAATTAAGTTAAAATGAGAGTTTTTTAGGTTAGGCCCCAATACAATCTGAGTAGCGCCTTTATAAGAAGAGGAAATTTAGATACCAGATATGTTCTCACACAGAGGAAAGACCACGTGAGGACACAGTGAGAGGCAGCCATCTGTAAGCCAAGGACAGAGCCCTCAGAAGAAACCAGCCCTGCTGACACCTTGATCTCAGGCTTCTAGCCTCTAGACTTACAAGAAATGTCTGTTGTTTAAGTCACTCCATCTGTGGTATTTTGTTATGGTAGTCTTGAAAACTAATATGATATTATTTATGTCAATTTAAAGGGTTCACCCACCAGCCATACTTTGTATTTTCCATAGGTATAAAGGGAATTGGATAAAAATATGTGTAGATTCGAAGGATGTGTATTAAATACCTGAGTGAAGGTGCTTATGAGGTAGAGAGAATGGGTTTGGAGCAAGAAATAAAGTGAAAAACAATTTAAAAAGAGTGCCACTGATGGATGGGTGGTAATAGTGTGCCATATATTCAAGAAGGTGATTAAGGGCCAGCCCAGTGGTGAAGTTGTTAAGTTTGCACGTTCCACTTCAGCAGCCCAGGGTTCGCCGGTTCGGGTCCCGAGTGTGGACTTATGCATCGCTTGTCAAGCCATGCTGTGGCAGATGTCTCACATATATAGAGGAAGATGGGCATGGATGTTAGCGCAGGGCTAGTCTTCCTCAGCAAAAAGGAGGATTGGTGGCAGATGTTAGCTCAGGGCTAATCTTCCTCCAAGGAAAAAAAAAAGATGATTAATTCAAATCTATGTACCTGAGCTCAAAAAATAGGATAAAGTAAAATAAAAATAGCCTTTCCTGGTTGAGGCAGAGTTGGCTTTCTTACCAGAAACAAGAAGAATTTTTAAAACCTAACATTATTGAATACTACTGTATGTTAGTTTCTCTTGTATCATTCAATCCTTTACTTGAAGATACCATTGCTCTTATTTATAGGAGAGGAAACTGAGGCAAAGAGCAATTAAATAAATTGCCCACAGGTGCACAGTCAGTGGCTGGGCAGAGGACTGAACCCCAATCTGTGTGATTCCCATGCTGAGCCTTGCCGACTCCCATTTGATCATCTGTTACTTAGCTTCTGTGTCTCTTCAGGCCCTCTCCTTGTGTCTGGAATTGGATTTCTCCCTCGCTCTCAGCTTCCTGTCTTGTTTCTGAATTGCTGCTCACCCTGCCTTCTGCCTTGCGCCCCGCTGTGTGCTGGCTCTGACTTACGGCCTGGCTCTGCCTGGGCGCTGGCCTGGCCCCTCCAACGCACTTCTACCTCTCCACAGTGGTTCAAAGCTTGCCTGCAGAAGCCCTGAGAAAGTCAGGGAACTGCAGAGTGAAAGAACATAGCCAGCAACAGGCAGAAAGAGGCAAAGGCCAAAGCCTTAACTCCATCAGTTGTGGGCACTTTGAAATATGGACGACGGGGTCCCATCTCCAGAGATTAGAACGGAACTAGTCTGGGGTGCAGCGTAGGCAACAGAATTTTTAAAAAGCTCACCAGGTGTCTATAATGTGCAGTGAAGGCTGAAAACCACTGGTCTGAAATTTGAATTTTAGTGCTAACTGGATATGGGAGCTTACATCTATCTATCTATCTATCTATCTATCTATCTATCTATCTATCTATCTATATCTCCTTTTACATTATCTTGGTTTATTTTTTCCGCTTTATTGAGGAATAATTGACAAATAAAACTGTAAGATATTTGAAGTATACACGTGTTGATTTGACATACATACACATTGTGAAACAGATTCCCCCCATTGAGTTAATTAACGCATACATCATCTCACATATTTACTGCCCCCCCCCCCTTTTTGGTGAGAATGTTTAATTTTTACTCTCTCAGCAAGTTTCTACTATACAATATGGTGTTATCAACTATAGTCACCATGTTATACATTAAATCCTCAGACTTTATTTATTTATCTCATAACTGAAAGTTTGTACTCTTTTACCCACCTCTCCTTATCCCTCATTCCTCCGCCACCCCAGACCCTGGGAACCACTTTCACATTCTGTTTCTATGAGTTCTATATAAGAATAGGGTCAGTGGTAAGCTGGAGCTGGCTTATAAAGCCCAGTGAGAACAGATTGTTAAGTATAGAGGAATTTTCCAAGCTGGTTGTTGGTAGCTTAAAATTGCCAACGGCGGGTATATTTACACTACAAAAATCGGGAAATGTGACAAGTTTGGGCTTGGTTTTTGGAGAGCTGGTTTATCAGAATAACAATGGATAGATTTTCCATGGGCTATAAGAATTCATGTATGTGAAAGGTCTTGACACATTGTGGAGGCAGAAGGCCTGAGCTCAAATCAAACACTGCACAACTTTATAGCCAAGTGATGAGGGGCAGATTATTTTGTCCTGCCTGAGCTCTGGTTCCCTTAGCTTTCAAGTAGGAATAATAATGCCTACCTCACTCAAGTGCTGTGAGGAATAAAAAGCATATGCGAAAGCATCGTGCACAAAAATAGGTGCTTGAAAAATATTAGTTGAATTTGCCCAAGGAACAAAGTCTAGCTAATAAACCCATCCATAATGCTTTCAGAAAATGCAAATAATAATGCTATTTACAAATTTTCACTGTGTGCCAGATATTGTATTTTTCGTGCATTAGTCTCTTTCACCTACAAAAACATTTTGAGGTAGGTACTGTTCTTTGGCACCATTTTGAAGATGATGAAACTCACAAAGCTGTATTCTGATAGGGCTTCAGTCTGTCAGATTTCAGAGCCAGCTCTCTTAACTGGTACATGCTACTGGTAAAAGGTGATAAATGCTAAATGATGATAATGCATGCAATAAAAACGATCACGTTTGGTAGGCATGTCTGCCTTATTCAATTAGGTGTGAGGTCATCTGGAAAACAGTACACTTTGTATCAATTAACAAGGAATCACAGCTTTGTGGATTCCTCAGGGGCTGCCTGAGATCTATGCCAGAAAGTCTGCCATAAATTATGGTCATGTTTTATGCAGTGCAGTCACTTTCTTCAATCCTGTGGGGATTAGAGTCTTACCGGAAGAGGTTCTTAACAGTCTTAGCTAAACCAACTCAAAGCTCAATTCTCATTTCAAGATCCTATTAACAGACCTTTGATATGGTACCGATAACCACCCGTCACTCTGTGATTAGTCTTGCTGCCTTCTTCCGAGTCTGGGCCAGTTCCTTTAAAGAATATAAAGTGAAGTCACTCATTTCATCCCAGTCTCCTTGCTTAATCAATTATGCTGTATCTGGGCCATTAGAAGATCTCAATTTCTTCATCTAGCCACACTGCATTTCAAATAAGGGTAAAGACGTTTTTTCTCCTCTGGAATTTTCCCTTCTGTCTGCTGTCCTGCAGAACAGAAGAGATGTAAGAAGCGTCTTCTTTTCTTTTCATGGAAAAGAAACCTGGAGAATGAATTTTGTTTCCCTACCTTTTCTTTTTTTATTCAGCAGCTGCGCTGATTCCCATTACAGGAGGAGTAGCTTCTTCTCTGCTCCTTCCCCTTCTCTTTCCACTTTTCCTCCCTTCCTCTCTTTCCCTCCCTTCCTTCCTCCCTTCCTCCTTTCCTTCCTTCTTTCCTTCCTTCCTCTCTCCCTCCCTCCTCTCTCTCTTTCTTTCTCTTACTTTTATAAAGTGACTTCTATAATAGATCATGTTAAGCGTAATTTTACCTGTGAGGAGTTCCCAAAATAACACTCTGACTCTACTGAGAATGAAACAACTGAAATAATCTGCTTCTAAGAAGAGTTGATCAGATTTTGGGGGAAATTTGAAGTCTTGACTTGAGAGTTTAGCCCTAAAATGTTTTACATTATCTCCCAGTTACTGACTAGTGTTCCCAAATCACCCCTTATTGGTATAACCCAGGTGATTGTCAGAGATCTTTCTTTGGTGCATCTGTGTGAGTGTGTGTGTGTGTGTGTGTGGTGTGCACAGATGCACCTCTTGGGAAGTTCTGAGGACTTATTTTAAATGAGAAGTGCTTGAAGAACTAAGAGGTGATTTCAAGTAGAACCGTATTTTTCTTCTTTTTCAAGTAAGGTTGAATCAAGAAGGAGGGAGGAAAGAGGCTGGTGCATGCCATTCTAATTAGAGGGGGAGGTAGGCTCTAAAACTCTCCAACTAAAGAAGGATAAATGTGAGCTTTGGTGTGGCTGGGGGTATGTGGGCGTATGTGGTAGTGTTTGTCACTCCTCAAAGATGACACCATAATCCTTTTGCGTGAGCCTTTCATCTTTGCTATGGCTGGTTTCACCTAAGAATCCATGGCACATGGGGAATAACCCATGATTCGACTCTTCTTCCATTAGTCTAACAAGGTTTATTACAACAAATGCTGAGTTAAGAGCCCTGGTGTCAAATAAACTGGAATCCTGGTTGTATCTTTGCTACCTGTGCAACTCAAGACAAATTCTTAACCTCACAAGCTTCAGTCCCTTCAACTGGGAAGTGGAACTGCTGAATATCTGCCTATAGAGGTTAAATGAGATAATTCCTGAAAAGCCCTTTGTACAAGTAGCAGGCATGAAATAAGGGCACAATAAATGTAAGTTATTATATTATAATCGTTTTTGATCATTCAGGAAGATATGCCAGGTTTCTTCAAGTCTTTTTTCAAATATCTTTTCTGAATGCATTTTCCTGGCCTTTCAAGGGAAAGCTTAGGCAATGTTTCTTTCATGTCTCCATTGAAGCTCAAAACACGTTGCTTTGCCATGGATCTAACGTTTCTGTCTGTCACTTCCAGTGCATTGAATCCTCTTGACCGAAGGGAATATTGTGAATATTGTTCATCTTAGAATATGACTGAGTACCTAGTCCACTATCTACATCTTATTGCTTCTGTTTAGTCCTCAGATACTTGTTGAGTACCTACAATGTGCCAGATATTGTGCTAGGGACTAGGCATGCAAAGCTATACGGTCCCTATCTTCAAGATGTTCACAGTCTGGTGAGGGGTATGGAGAAATAAACAGCCAATTAAAATATAGTGTGATAAAAGGGAAGTTCAGCTACACTTTTTTTTTAACTCCCCCATCCCCTCCCCCCTGTACATAGTCACATATGTTAGTTGCAGGTCCTTCTAGTTGTGGGATGTGGGATGCCACCTCAACGTGGCCTGACAAGCAGTGCCGTGTCGGCGCCCAGGATCCGAACCCTGGGCCGCTGCAGTGGAGTGCGCGAACTTAACCACTTGGCCATGGAGCCTGCCCCAAGCTACACTTTTTGTACTTAGAAGAGGTCAGTCTTTCTGGAGAAGGAGGTTGTATCTAAAATGATACAAGGGTGTACATGAGAATTTGGAGGTCTTGCTTTAGGTTCCCCCAAAAGCAGACCCTGAGAAAAAGACTTAGGTGTAATTAGTTTATTTGGGAGGAGCTCCAAGGAGGCAGGATTAAGATAGTAGGGAAGATGAGAGAGGGAAGGAAGAAAAGTCAAGAAAGATTGCATTATTGAATTGAGTATTGCTGTAGGCAAATAAGATGTAGAACACACTTTAGGATTTTCCTTTGAAGGGCCAGAGACGGGGCGTTTATTTATTGACTCACTCTTCCATTGGATGAGAGTTGTCTGCCGAGACGTTAACTCTCTTGAATTTCTGGCTCTGAAAAAGGCTGAGTAAGCTTCCTTGACTTCAGAAAGAAGCTTAAAGCAGAAAGTGAAGAAACGCTTTTGGGAGGTAGGAGGGTGCAGTGAGAACTGTCCAGCAGAGCTTCAGCTGAAATCACATCCTTTGTGACTACATACAATGCACAGGGCCTTGGCCATTTTCCCATTGGGGTAAAAAAAAAAAAAAAAAAAAAAATGCTTTGCCCTAAAACTCGTGAGAAGTTTTCCAGGGTTCAAGACATCTTAAAAGCTATGAAAATCACTTCAAAGATTCCGTCAGTTTCCCACAGTTGCATACTGTGAGGGTTCCGTCCAGCCTTTTTCTATAATTATCCAACTACTGTAGTTGAGAAATAAACCATTGGTTTAAAAAATGTGTAATGTATTCATTGGGTCTATGTTTGATTTAAATTTTTTCCAAATAAATTCTAGCACTTTTTGAAACGAAAACTTGTTCTGTATTTTCTCAAAGCCTGCTTCATCTCTCCCCTTGAGCATGCCTTGTCAAATCATCAACCCCCTGAGGAAGCAGCTGATATTGCTTCCTGAAAAACTAGCCACTCTTTCCTTAGCAGGAGGACAAGTAGTCTAAGGGAAGAAGAAGAAGAGAATGCATATCAATTCCACACAGCATGTACAATATTTGAACAATAACGTGATGGTCACGGTTCTTTCTTGGAGGTGTGGTGGGGACAGACTGTGCCTCTGAAAGTCTCTAATGGTCAGACTCAGAAAAGGTTAGGAATAATCTTTAGCTCCCCAAATAATTATTTCTGAAAGATTAGCTACCACTCCAAATACCGATCTTTTCTTCAAACTACATTATCCATAAGGATTATGACTCTCATGTACGGTGGAAAGTGCATGTGCTTTGGAGGCGAAGAAACCTGGGTCTGAATTCTGGCTCTGCTCATTACAAAGTCTATGAAATCAGGACAGACATTTATTTTCTCTGAGTCTCCATTTCCTCATCCTCAAAGGAGAGAAATAATATTTCTTTCACAGTTTTGATGCAAGGATTAAATTAGGTGATACCCATTAAACTCTAGATGGAGAGTCAATGTTCAACAAGGTTAGTTTCCTCCCTATTCCCTTAGCTAAGGGGACATGAAGCAGTGTCAGGTTCCCACTACAAGCAGATACCACATTCCTTGGGGAGATATCTCTCACCTATAGTACTACCATCACTGTTGACTTCCAAAGCTCTGAGAAGCAGACATGTATTAATTTTACTTACTTACTAGACTTCTAAATTATTTTACTTATTATTCACTTGTTAGATTTTTCTCAATCAAGCTTTCAATACACTATCTTCTTCTAAAGTAAATAGAATATAGGGATTATTGGAAACAAACTTTTATAGGGGTCATCCAGAAGGAAAAGGATCAAAGCACACACAATTAACGGAAGATGAAAGCTAAATAGTCAATAGATACATGAGAAGAGTCTGAATGTTATGAGTGACCCTGTAGATGAAAATAAATATCATGAGATGTCATTTCAAATCCATCCACTTGCAAAAACATTTAAGACAGACAGTACTAAGAGATGGTAAGGTGTTAGAGCAGTGGATATATCCTTCCACGCTGCTGGTGGTTGTGCAAATGAGTAAAGCTACTTTGGAGAGCAATTTGGCTGTATGTAGCAAAGTTGAAAGTACACACACCCTTTGACCAAGCAATTGCAATTCTAGGTACATACTCTAGAGAAACTGTCTCATGTGTTCATGGAGACATGTGAATGTTGTTGTTAATAGCACAAATGGAGGCATGGACAATCTAAAGATCCAGCAATAAACCTGGATTGAGTATATTTTAGTGTTTTCACAGGCTAGAATGGTAGTCAGATGTTAAAAGGATGAGTTAACACCACATGTACTAGCATGAAAAGATCTCTAAGATGTACTGCTTTTTAAAAAACACATCACAACCATTTCACATATGCACAAGGAGACAGGTACAAGGATATTTATTGGTGTTTACTGCAGCAATATTGCAATAGCGAAAAGTTGGAAACAACTTAAACACCTACCAACAGAAGAAGTGATAAAAAATTGTGGCAGATTCATAAAATGGATTATTAAGTGGCAGCCAGATTAAACTAGAGGAGTCATATCAATATGGGTAAATATAAAATGCAGAAGAAAATGTGTGTATTTCTTTAAAAAACGGCCAGATATTGTTTAGTCCTATATACATATGTAATTAAAGTATAGAGGCATATGTGAGAAGCAAATACCAAACTTGGAGTAAGTCTCATGGGGCCTGTGGGGATGGAAGAGAATATAATGGGTGGGGACAGGGGTGTTCTGTGTATCTGAAATATTTTTAACGACAAATGGAAAATAAGAGTTCTAATGGGAAAGAAGCTTACCTCTACAATTTGCCACCATGATTTAAATAGTATTTTGTTTATAAAAGAAAGTAAAAAATTAAAAAAGAAAGTCTCATGTTCTCTCCTCCATTAGCTGCAAGATCTAGGAAGGAAAAGGCCAACTTGTGTTTCTATGCTTTGGACTTTCCAGACTTCATAAGGTGGGCTTAGCATCTCTGTCCCTGTTTCAGCCCTGAGTAAGGTTCAGTGACAAGACAGAAAACTAGGATAAGCCGTTCTGGAGACTAATGCTCTAAACAGATGCCAGCACACATGCCTCTCTTGTCTGATCTGAGCACTCATTTCCCCACAAGCCCCTTCACTTCCCTCTGCAGCCCCCAAACTCCCCATGAACTCCTTCACAACCCCTCATGAGGACTAGGAAATCAACAAGTTTTATCACCATATTCAGTCAGCCCCAGTGAGCAGAGCTGAATGGTGCCCAACTCTTTGACATTTTACTGCAGTCATTGTCACTGTGATGAATGAGCCTTCTCACCGTGTACTTTGTTTAAGCTACTGTGGATCCAAACCCTGGTCTCCATGGGTGGAAAAAGAGAGGGTAAAGTGCATTTGCCTTATGGAATTCTTCACAGTCCTTCATAAAACTTTTAATTGGGGAAGGATGTTTTTAATGGACAGAGACTATCCCACACTGCGCTGAATCTGTGCCACTCCTGGAATTAACCCTGAGATGGGAGGCTTTCCTTTTATCTTCAGGGATTTCTCCCCACTTGGAATAAAAGCAGAATACCAGACAGCACCCCGTGTAGGGACTGCTTTTTGCATTTTTGACAGTTCAAATTATGATGGTTGTTTTGGGTGCGTCCCACTATGTTGACATCCTGCCCATGACTGAACATGTGTTGAAGCCAAAAGAGGGTTGGCTGCCTAAGTGGGTGCAGGAGGGACCCTGCAGGGTTAACCAATTCCCAGGAGGGTCCAATCCAGGATCAGAATTGCTTTATTACCTTGGAAATAAGCCATGATTCTAGGCGTGGGATCCTGGGTGAGGCCTTCGTGAGATTTAAAAGCATGATGACGGTTGGGTTGGGTTGGTGAATTTTCTCTGTCTTCAAAGACAAAGAATGCAGGAAGCCAGATGGGGTTTGTTTCAGACGAGTCTAGCCATTGCTCCCTAGGCTCTTGGTTCTCACGGTGGGGACTGAGTAAGATTCCAGGTTCTGTACACTTTTTCTTCCGGCAGGTACAATTTTTTTTTTTTTTTGCATATTAAAACTTAGAGGAAAGCTATTGGGAAGAAGAAAAAAAGCCCTGCTGAGTATGACTTATCAGTTTGCTTGATGAAGTGATCCTGCTGTGGAATTAGTTTAACTCTGCGAGGTCTGGCCATCCACATGCACGACTCTGGCTTTATAATTCAATCAGCCGCTTAGACATCGAGAATAAAATGGAGATTGGAACAGGAAAAAACCCACCTCTACTAATGACAGCATAATAAGCCTAATATATTGAATATATTCTTCCATTTGCCCTTGGAAAAAGCATCGACATTCTGTGCTACAGGAAGGTTTTCTCAGAGCAGAAGAATTTAGCCAGGGGAATTGAGGGCAAAATGATTGAACTTTCAGCCTGAGCTTCTTAACAGAGCAATGATCTAAAATGAACCTTAAAAGTAGGAGCATAACTGTGACTACAGGGAAGTCTCATTCTTTTTAACTGACATATAGTTTGCTATTTGCGCCTGACATCAGTCAGCATGCATCGTTACGGGCATGCCAACTGGCTTCTATTCCTATCTGTTGAGTGTCCATTCTGATTTGTTAGTGACAGTTTCATGCAGCTTGTTAAATACAGTTAATTATCCACTGATTTCATTGTTCCATGAGCATATCATTATTTATTTGATTGGTCCCATATTGATGGGCACTGAGTTTTTTCCTCTCGATTTGTTTGCCATTACAAATAATGGTCCAATAAATACTGTACATGCAACATTTCACATGTGAGCAAGAATATTCATAGGGCAAATCTCTGGATTCTGAACTTCTTGATCAGTGGGATGTGCATTCCTAATTTGGAAAGATATTGCTGAACTGCTCTCCATAGAGGTTACACAGAAGTTATGAGGTGAAAGGAGCAGATGGGGGTGGTGATACGTATCTATGTGTAGCAGACCTTTTGTTGTTGCTCATCACATTCTGATGGTCCATCTCTGACTTTAGCTGTGGCTGATGGGGCAGTTGTGCATCTGCTCTCATTGGCAGCAACTGCATCCCAACCTCCAATGCACTGAGTCTCCTTCCACTTTCCACCACAGGGCTTTCTTCCCAGCATCTGGAACGGGCTCAGTCTATGCACAATAGTAGGCTGGAAGTGGGGTTGGGGGCAGTTAACACCCTCAGGGCAGCCTTATCCAAAGGGGGATGGGAGACAGTGGATAAATACCCCAGCGCTCAGTTGTGGGGTATTCTGTTCACTCCTCAGAGCTCCCTGCAGAGCCAGACCTCTTGCTTTGCCCAGTGACTTTCCCGGCCTTTCCTCCTCCCTGCCTTACTCTCTCCGTTCCCTCAATTGCATATTCAGGCATCAACTTCCTAACTACTTACTTAGGCTGTGTTTATGGGAAAATCCCAAATAAGACACTACGTGAAGTGCCAATCAACCACATGGCATGCAAAAAATGATGGATATTATTGTGTTTAAAAATTATGTTGGATGGGGCCTGCCTGGTGGCGTAGTGGTTAAGTTCATACTCTCTGTTTCAATGGCCTGGGGTTCACAGGTTTGGATCCTGGGCACAGACCTACACACCACTCATCAAGCCATGCCGTGGTGGCATCCTACATACAGAAAATAGAGGAAGATTGGCATGGCTGGTAGCTCAGGGCCAATCTTCCTCACCAAAGCAACTAGAAAATCCATTCTGTTACTCTGTACTTTAAACTCTGCTTCATATGTCCCTACAACTCAGGGCCCTGTACAATTCCACGTAGAAAATTTTTAATTTTAGAGATAAAGCCTTCTGGCTTAATTGAGGATGGCTTGGGGGAGGAGCTTGGAGTGGAGAGAAAGACTATTACAATATCTCAGATGAAAGAATTAACCCTTTATTTAATGGATCTCTTTGGTTAATCCTCACTTCCTTTTCTCTTAGGAATGCCTAATTATCTCCACATATTCTAAGCCTTAGAGCTGATCCTTGTATTTTAATGGGGCAGTGAACAAAACAGAGTGGGCACCCGGGGACTTTTCAGAGCTATGACAAAATTTGAGAATAGTCAAGTTGCATACTCCCTTTAGAACATTGTACTGTGGGAAGTTGTGGAAGTAGAGGCTGTCTACTTCATCATAGGAAATTTCTAGAGATAGGGCATGAGATAGGGCAGAGTTTCTTGTCACAATGAAGATGCATATCTTGTGTGCACTTTCCCAGGAGTGTGTGCTTGTGTTTGATCCTGAGATTTTCGAGGGCAGGTCCCTGACCTAACGTTAGATATAAACGTATTGGGGGGTTTTGGATTATCTTCATGACAACTTCATTCTCTCAGTCTCCTTCAGCTGGAAGGAGCCCCTTTTTACCATTTCCTAAAGGGAGTTTCTGGTTGGTCATGGAGGAGTGAGCCAACCAGTCAGGCTCTCTCAGTCTTCAAAAGGCCATGTTGCCAGTAGAAAGAGGAGAAAAAGGAAAAATGACTCTGAAGAAGGCAAAGGCAGTGCTGCGTGTTCTGATGCTTCATACATCCCTTGCAATTCCCTTTGAGAGAGAACTATACACTAAAGACTGCTTGGGACTGGGATTTTCTCTGGGAGAAGAAAGGAGAGTGATTCCTGCTAAGGATAATACCTAACATTTACTCAGCACACTCAAGTAATTTTCACAAGTGTTATTTTGTTTGCTCATCTCAATGGTACTGTAGAGTAAGTAGGATTAGCTCCATTTTATAGATGAGGATACAGGATTAGAAAGGTTGGCTGCATTCCCCAAGTTACCAGGGCACAATGTTGACCTGAGTGCAAACTCAGGTTCTTTGTTTTTGTGTTTTTAACAGGAGAAAAGCCAATAGAGGTTTAATAACATGTATACCTCCTGTATACATGGAAGAGACCTTGGAAAACTGAGTAACTTGCTAAGATGGCTGAAGCCATCACCTTAAATACCAACCTCGGCTAAAGACAAAAGAAGATGTTGAGTGGAGGTAGTCAGTTACGGGAAATTACCAGGAAAAGCACAGTAAACAAGGGTAAAGTTGTTATGCAGACTTAAGTTCTTGCCTTTTCTATTGATAAGAGTTTCTAGAGATTAAGTCATCCCCTTCTTCCTGGTACAGTGAGGAAGACACCCTTACAAATGGGGATTTCCCTTACAAATGTAAATGTATTTTACAAAGGGTAACTTCCACTTGGTTTTCAAAGCTTCTCCCATGTCTGCTGTTTCTTAAAACTAACCAGCCTAAAATAATCCTTAAGCCACAGAGACATACTTTGGGGTGACAAATTGTGCTCCCAAACACTCCCACGTTTGAAACTTCCCCCAAAAGTTTCATAGTCCAGAAGCTAATTTGGTAGATTTCTCCATATCTTATTGAACCAGTCACTCAGTTGTGAGAATATGTCAGTTCAGTTAAAAAGTTGTTTCTCTTTTCAGGAGGTGGGTGATGCCTGTGGGCTCCCAAATTTAGGCCTATAAAATGCAAGCAATCAAGTATTTAATAAGAGATATTTCTACAGAAACAAAAGAAAAACAAAGGTTACTGATTAGAGCAAACTATAAATCGGTCTGAGCCTGGAGGGCAACTAGTCAAAAGAAGAGAAGATTTCTAGATGAAGGAGTTGAAGCATATTTTGCAGTTTGAATGTCTCTGATGATGTCATTTGGTCTTCAAGTAAATTTTCTGAGTACCCACATAGCAACAGGCACAAAGAAGATTGTCTAAACCTGAGCTTATTTGAAACTTATTTGAAGTTTACATCAAGTTGTTCAACTTTAGCTGACATGGCTTTGGAAAAAGGGCAGTTTTAGTTCTTAATGACTCCAAGTCAGAAGGGTAGGAGAAAAAATTGAAGCATTAGTTTGGAGAGTTGTAGCCAAATATTGGAGGGAGCTAGAAGAATTCAGGATCCAGTCCAGTTTATAGGTAGAAAAGAAAACCTTAAATGACAATGAACAGCACTAGAATCTAGTATTGACAAAGATGTCTTAGTGAAACGCAATTTTTCTCTCTAAAATCACCCTTATTTTTACTAAAGATAGTCAACTTAAGATTACTTTCTTTGCAAAATAAGTCTAGTTCCAATAAACTTGGCCCAATTACCTACATAAGTAGAAGAGAATAGCGATTGATCATATAGGCTTTTTAAAATCTGCTTTGCTGGAACTTTTCATAAGGAATTTTGGATTGAAATTTTAAAGGTCTCTTCAAGCCAGGAAAGCTAAGCCAGGCACTTGCCATCAGACTTCACCTGTAATACCCATAGATTTGGGTGTATTCTTCTCTTCTTGAGATCCCCAAATATCTTCAGTTTCCTGCACCTGCCAGGAAGTGACCTTCTTTACTCACCTGGTAAAGTTGTTATGAACACTATAAGCAAGGTACCAGGCTGACATATCCAAAGGGCTTTATTTGGCTCCATAAAGTCAGTCGTGGTTTCCTAAAGCTGTCTGGTCATCACTGAATTTATGCATGTCTCTATCAAATAAGACAGTCCAGTAGAAGCTTTGGCAATATAATCAATGTTTCCCATTGTGTCCTTTTACAAGGAAAACACATTCTTATTGAACTTACACATATAACTCTATTGCCATGAAGATAAGAATACTCACTAAGAGTTTCTGAATTCTGGAAGTACCAGGTAGGAGAAGAACTAAATCTTTCAATTCTGCTTACAAAGGTCTAATTTACAAAATTGCTGTTAAGTCACAGTTAGCTAAAGAGGAAATATTTTCTTACATTTGGAAAACAAAAATTAAAGAACCAGAAATGTTTCAA
Organism: Equus quagga; assembly: GCF_021613505.1. Classification (NCBI taxonomy): domain Eukaryota; kingdom Metazoa; phylum Chordata; class Mammalia; order Perissodactyla; family Equidae; genus Equus; species Equus quagga. The sequence goes on along the minus strand of NC_060268.1, from coordinate 88,206,737 downwards.
ACAAAAGTCATAAAAATTATAATCATCCTCAGTTCATTCAGTCCCATATTATTAATTCTTGTTGATCTTGATCTTTTGTTAGCAGTTTTGTGAAGTAATCAGCTTTTGTAATAGTTCTGCAAAGTTTTACCCAATTTAATGATATGATCTGAAAGTTTCTCAGAACCCTATATTCTAGAGTAAGTGTCAGAGTCCTTTCATGAATCTCTCTGAAGATTAAACATATTTGCAAAAGAATCAGAGTAAAACAGTAACCATCTGTAAATGACAAAGAGTTAAAAATGGCCCTGATTAAAGGTCAGATGAGAGTTCATTGTAAAGCAATAAGGAAATTTGGCTATTTCTACGACACATGACATTTAAAATAATAACTAGGATTATGACCAATCATATTAAACCAGGACATATGAGAATTTTAGAAATTGTATATAATTTCTAAAACACTAATATTAATAACATTTATTCACACAAATATAATCTAAGAAGGTTTGTCATCACTTATTTTGCAATGCTTTCATCTAATTTAACATATCAAATAAGCCTAATTAGTTTAACATCTCCCCCTCCCTATTTGTTTGTTTGCTGTTTGCAGGGGAAAGACTAGCCCTAAGCTAACATCTGTTTCCAATCTTCTTCCTTTTTCTTCCTTTCCACCCACCCAAAGCCCCAGTACATAGTTGTGTATAGTTGCACATTCTTCTAGTTCTTCTATGTGAGCTGCTGCCACAGCATGGCTACTGACAGATGAGCGCTGCGTTTTTGTGCCCAAGAACCAAGCCTGGGCTGCCGAAGACTAGTGCACTGAACTTTTTTTTTTTTTGGACTATTAATTTAGCAATTTTATTTTCTTTCTTTATTTGTTTTAATTTTTATTTTTTTCGGATGTACACCATATTTCAAATTCTGGATACATTACATCATGTTCACCACCCAAACACTAATTATAGTGCATCCTCTCACATGTGACCCTAATCACCCCTTGTGCCCTCCCCCCCCCTTCCCCAATGGTAACCACCAGTCCAATCTCCAATGCTCTGTGGGTTTTTTTTTTTGTCGTTTTTACCTTCTACTTATGAGTGAGATCATATGGTATTTGACTTTCTCCCTCTGACTTATTTCACTCAGCATAATACCCTCAAGGTCCATCCATGTTGTCACAAATGGCCGTATTTTGTCATTTCTTATGGCTGAGTAGTAGTCCATCATGTATAAATACCACATCTTCTTTATCCATTCATCCCTTGATGGGCACCTAGATTGCTTCCAAGTCTTGGCTGTTGTGTATAATGCCGCAATGAACATAGGGGTGCAAGTATCTTTATGCCTTTGTGTTTTCAAGTTCTTTGGATAAATACCCAGCAGTGGAATAGCTGGATCATATGGTAGATCTATCCTTAATTTTCTGAGGATACTCCAAACTGCTTTCCATAGTGGCTGCACCAGTTTGCACTGCCACCAGCAGTGAACAAGGGTTCCCTTCTCTCCACACCCTCTCCAACATTTGTTGTTTCCTGTCTTGTTAATTATAGCCATTCTGACTGGAGTGAGGTGATACCTCATTGTAGTTTTGATTTGCATTTCCCTGATAGCTAATGATGTTGAGCATCTTTTCATATGCCTGTTGGCCATCTGTATATCTTCTTTGGAGAAATCTCTGTTCAGATCTTTTGCCTATTTTCTAATTGGATTGTTGGTTTTATTGTTGTTGAGCTGTATGAGTTCTTTGTATATTTTGGATATTAACCCCTTATCTGATATACAGTTTGCAAATATCTTCTCCCAATTGTTAGGTTGTCTTTTCGTTTTGTTGATGGTTTCCTTTGCTGTGCAGAAATTTTTAGTTTGATGTAGTCCCATTTGTTCATTTTTTCTTTTGTTTCCCTTGCCCCGTCAGACATGGGACTTGAAAATATGCTGCTCAGACCAATGTCATACAGCGTACTGCCTATGTTTTCTTCTAGAAGTCTCATGGTTTCGGGTTTTACATTCAAGTCTTTAATCCATTTTGAGTTGATTTTTGTAGTGCACTGAACTTTAAATGGTAGACCATCAAGACTGGCTCTAACATCTCCCTTTTTATAACGAGAGATCGGATCTTTTGAAATGTTCCAGGGGCCCTTCAGAAAATTTCAAAGTTAGTTTGAGGTCAAAAGACTTCATGTGCAACTTAATTTTGGGAAATTTGTCAAAAATATCAAGGAAGATTTAAAACACTTGGTCAGGAAGGATCATATGTCACTGTGAAACAATGCTTAGTTATCCATATAACTAAAGTGACAATGGAAGATGCTAAAGGCAAATACACAAAGTTAAATGCTTGTAAAAAGGAAAAACTTAGCTCTTTTAATAGGAAAGACTCAGCTTTCTTTCTTTTTTTTTTCTTAAAGATTGGCACCTGAGCTAACAACCGTTGCCAATCTTTCTTTTTTTCTGCTTCCTCCCCCAAATCCCCCCAGTACATAGTTGTATATTTCAGTTGTGGGTCCTTCTAGTTGTGGCATGTGGGACGCCACCTCAGCATGGCCTAATGAGCGGTGCCATGTCTGTGCACAGAATCCGAACCAGTGAAACTCTGGGTCACCAAAGTGGAGCATATGAACTTAACCACTCGGCCATGGGGCTGGCCCCTCAGCTTTCTTAAGTAATCAAAGATCTAATGATAAAGACAGCAAACATAGAAAATTATTTTGTTAAACACAGAATCCTTCTTGTCTAGGCAGATTATATAAAGGGTAAAGAAAACTTTTCACAATATCTTATCAAAAGCAGACTAATAGTCCAAGAAAACTTTGTCCTTTTATCAGATGAAAGAAAATCAAGTTTCCATTTTACACAAGTACACCATTGGTATTAAAACCTATTTGCAAAACTCTTATAATGACAATCCAATTTTAGCCAACTTGACTACTCAAGGCAAGATTCTCTTTCTCTCTCTTCTCATTCTGAAACAACCAGGAAAAGATTAGTTTTATCCCCCCGTAACAGAAAAACATCTCCATACTTCATACCTTCTCTTAATTAAAAAAATAAAACATATCCTACTTTCCTTGCATACAGAGTTGCTTTTCTTATCACTTCTAGTAGCTTTAATTACATATATTAATTAGAATTCTTAACTCTTAGAAGCTTTAATTTCTAATTAAGAAGTAAGCAATTGTGAACTATATTTTATATTAACAGTCCATGGCTTGGCACATTTTATAAATACATTTTATAATTTTTAGAGATGTGCTTTTCAGTATGGCATAAAACAAACTAACAGACCAAAATATCTTTAGTTGCTTGGTAGTAAGAGGTCAAGAGTGGGTACACTTAGACTTGTTTAGTGATTAATATTTCAGTATTTTATCCTATTTGGAAATTATCTAGACATTCAATGAATTCCCATCATTTAATCTAACTTAGCAAAACTCTAACTTAAGTTACCAAAAGCATTTTGGAAGTTATTTTTATGTACACATACTGTAAAATATAATTGTTAAAAAATTTATCTATAAACTCTTATCTCATTTACATCTATTTAATTTATTTGCTTCCAATTATTGTGTTTAGAATAAACCAATAAAGAATAAAAAGCACATTTTTACAGTTGAATAAGATAAAAAAAATTATGTTTAAATTACCCATGAAAACTTCATGAGATATTAGACAAAATCACCCATCATTCTAAGTTATTTTTCCTGCTGACAAATTTTGCAACAGAGATAACATGAATTTAACTAGTAAACTCAGGTAGAATAAAAATTATCTACATTACATTCAATGTTTATAACTCCTAAGACATGTCTGTCTTGATTAAACCAACAAACTTAAACTAGCTTTTATTTACTATAGATAAATCCTAGATCATGCGAGCTTGAAACTTATTTGGGTTAGTTTCTATCGTATTTCTGAGAATTTAGAATACTCAATCCTTGTTTGAAAGCCAATTGAATAGAGCTCTTTACAAGTTAATTTTGACTATACCATCTGGAGGGTAAAAAACAATCACATATCTACAACACACATATACAGACACATACAAATGTACAGACAGATGCAAACAGAGGGCTTATAGCTTTTATTTTTACTAATATTTATAGAGAAGACATTTAAGGTTTTTCATTAGCCCAATATCCCAATACTTCTCTCTCTTTTTTCTTCTGAAGAGAAACATCTCCCGAAAGTTTGCATTTCAAAGAAGGGCTCCTAGAAAGCCATGTCTCCTAGGTCCTAGAGAAGATAGGGATAGAAAATCTATGTCGCAGAGGCACAGAGAAAGTGTCCAAGTTCTTTCAAAGGTATTTTTGGGGCATATTTGCCTATTATCAAAAGTCTAGAGGGGCCGGCCCTGTGGCTGAGTGGTTAAGTTTGTGTGCTAAGCTTCGGCGGCCCAGGGTTTCACGGGTTTGGATCCTGGGCGCTGACATGGCACTGATCATCAGGCTATGCTGAGGTGGCATCCCACATGCCACAACTAGAAGGATCCACAACTAAAAAAAAATATGCAACTATGTACTGGGGGGACTTGGGGAGAAAAAGCAGGAAAAAAAAAAAAGATTGGCAATGGTTGTTAGCTCAGGTGCCAATCTTTAAAAAAAAAAGTCTAGAGTAATTTAAACTTTTAAGTGCAGAACAATTCTGTTTCTAACATCCCAACATCGGCAAGCAGCTAGAGATGAATAGAGGAGGTTTGAGGGATGGTAAAGATAGGCGAGCTTTTGAATTGTTTCTAGAGCCACATTTCTGGTTTTGTAGAGATTTGCAAGACAAAGACAGTTGTTTTCAATTTCCCAAAGTACTGGTTTATAGCCTGAATATCAAGAGAGTGATCTGCCCATCCAATTAAACTTGCTTCTTTATGTCAGGGAGATTTCCAACTAAGATGGAAATCAAAAGGTTTCTATGCTCTAGAACTTCATGGAAATTATTTAGACTGAGAGCTCTCTAAAAATATTTTTAATTTAGAAGTTTTTCCAATTTAAAAGATCCATTTTTCTGGCCATCGATGAGTAGGCTCTGTTAATCTCAATACTAACTCAAACCAACAAGATGCAAGAGGCGTTCCACAAGACAGTGCAAAGGATCCAGCCCTTACAAGATTAAGAAAGTTAATTCCCGAAGATAGCCAAAAGAAAGGACAAAAAAATGAGACAAACAAGAAGACAATAGCTGAAAGCCACGACCTTTTGTTGTTACAGGCAGTAAGAATGGTGTAGTCCACGTGGTGTCTCTGGTTTCCCATGAGAACATGAGATGCCTCCATTCACAAACCCACTAATCTGTGATATCAGGCACATGTTACTGGGATGGGACTTTATCAGCACTGAGAAAATGATGGCTGAGATGACAAAAGGCCCCTTATGGACTGGGATCCCTTATGATAAACTTCCCTGAGAGCTGGCACAATTGGACAAAGAGACACCAGTCACAAGCCCAGGTTGTTACCTGTGCTTCTGACCAATTGGCTCAGAATCCCAGTCTATTCCACTGGCCACAAAATGCATGTTGGTACAAGCATCCTCTGCCAGAAAGAATGTTCCCATTGGTTATAAAGCCAAGCTCTCAAGACATAGAACAAGACAGAGAAAAAAAAATATACAGCGACCATCTCTTAGAGGAAAAGGATCCATAAAAACAAGAGTACTCATACCAAATTTTTACCAGAGTCGCTATATCCAAGGAGCTTACTCCACAGATATTTTCTCCTGCTAATCTAAATTTAGAAAGAAAACAACTCACCAGTCTTGCTTCCATTGGACCCTACAGGCAGACATCCAGGAGGCTGAATTGGTAAGAAATTTTGCCTTCAGCTGGCTTTTGTCAGATGTCCAGGATCTCCCAGCTGTAGCAGCCTCGGGAGGAAGCACAGGGTTCCAGCCAGTAAACTTGATCCTGCTGACTAAGCCAATTGTTGGCGAGGTAGAGTTTCTCCTCTACCCTTAGAAATTCTTCTGGTTGGTCTAAGAATGAAATTGACGTGAGACAGATTAACAGGAGAAAAACAGAGGTTTAATAGCATGTATACCTCTTGTAGACGTGGGAGAGACCCAGGAAAACAGAATAACTCCCAAACTCAGGCTTTGTGATGCCAAGCCTAGTGAGAATTCCATCAGATGATCACTGCCTTCCTCTTATGGGTGTGGATCTAAGTGGAGGCATGAGAGAAGCATTAAGAAACTATAGCCACATCTAGAATGAGTCTGAACCTCTAGCATGCAGCCCACAAATAGAGCGTACAAGTATTCTGTTGAACGTTTTGTATAACTAAAAAGGAATGGGTGATAGTGCTTATATTTTGGTCAATAATGACAAGACACTTCCATTCTCTTTGCTTTCACAGTCTGTCTCAAATTCTGTGATCTGATTGGTGCTGAATGATGAGGATCAAGGCTGCCCCAGGGAGAGAAGACCAAGGCGTTCTGGCCTACCTGCAAATCTATTTCATCCTCCCGGAAGTATAGGACATCCTGAGCTGATTCATATCTAAAGTTAATGTAACAACACCATATGGGGCTGGGCCCGTGGCCGAGTGGTTAAGTTTGCGTGCTCTGCTGTGGCAGCCCAGGATTCAGATCCTGGGCGCGGACATGGCACCACTCGTCAGGCCACGTTGAGGCGGCGTCCCACATCCCACAACTAGAATGATCTGCAACTAAGATACACAACTATGTACCTGGGGGGATTTGGGGAGATAAAGCAGAAAAAAAAAAAGATTGGCCACAGTTGTTAGCTCACGTGCCAATCTTTAAAAAAAAAAAACAAAAAACACCACCATAACCAGAGCCCACCTGCACTGATACAATTTTAATGACATTTTTACATGGTCTTTCCTTTGTCTAGTAAAAAATAACTCACATACCTATGCCTTATAAATTTAGCCCTACCCTCATCACATTGCAGCTCTTCACTGCCCATAGGTCCTGTCCCCGTGCTATTCTCTGAATAAAAGAGCACCGCTACGAGACCTTGAGAGTCCAAGAAATCTTTCCTTCAACTCCTCGGCTCGCCAAGCCCGCATCACTGAATATCTTGTCTCTACCAAAAGATTCAATTGGTATAAAAAGGTAGATTTGTTTATAGCATTGCCTCTGCCTGTGGAAATAGGCAAGTAACATCACTCCAGTTCTTGGTAAAATAGGGGTCACAGACCCACACTCCATAAGACAACGGGGAAAATTTACTGTGATAATGCATTTATTGTGCTCAACACAGCACCTGAAACTGAATTGTAGCAATTATTAGTTGTACCACTTATTAGTCCGATTTTAAACTGCTGTGATTGCAAGTACATCATTACTCGCAATGGACACCTCGACCTTCCATGACTAGTTGCTGAGGCACCTGCCCCAACTCCCAGCTCCAATGCACACCACTTCTAAAGGGTCCGACACCAAGGTTTTAGAATGCGACGACTGCCCACTTCTTTCTTTTTTTTGGAATTTTTCTCTGCTTCCTTTTCCCACGACCACTGGCGTATTTTAGATAAATCAATATAAAAATGCAAAGCACTCATGCCTCAAAAGTGCTGTAAGTGTAAAATAATAATGCCAGCAGCCCTCTGCAAAGCCAAATATCTGCTTATTCAGGGCTGACCCTCCACTGAGAAGCAATGAGAGTTAAGCCCTGTGCCCTTGTCTCCGGGCCTGCTCAGTCTTAAGAGAAACTGCTCTCTGTGATTCCTGGGGCAGACAGTGCTTAATTGATTCTAATGAACACAGAACACTCAGCCCTGCTCACCCCTGAGATGTGGCCCGGGGGGTTAATCTCTCTTCTCCTGGTTAATCGGTTTCCTCCCCAGGCTAAATTAAGCCTCAATTTTCATTTTTGATTGAATCTGTCTTTGCTAACAGACGTTTTCTGGGCATCCTGGAAAGTCCTCAGCATGTGATAATGTGATGGAGGCTATAATGAATCCATGACTCCTCTGCTGGGATGATTTTCTGGAGCCTTTTGGATGTTGGGGCTGAAATGTCACAAGGGAAGTCACTGGGCTGGTAGACCAATGGCATAATGACTCTGAAACCATTGCCTGCCCTGCTCCAAGCATACTCTTCTCCTTTTCAGAGCAACATGGGGGTTAGAGGGGAGTTAGATAGTGGTGGATTTGATTCCTAGCTCTGCCACTTATCAGCATTGCTGCTTCTGCTATAGAGATCATATTAACACCACCAATAATAATTGCTAATAGCTATGATTCTCTTATATCCTCATTGCTCAAAATGTGGTCCTTGGACCAGGAGCATCAGCATCTCCTGGCGACTTGCTGAGATGCAGAATCTCAGGCCACATTCCAGACTTATGATCAGATTCTGCATTTTGCCAAAATCCCTAGGCAACTTGTATACTCTTGGAAACACTTGCAACTACCTCATTTATTCCTCATTGTAATATCGAATACTTCTAGGAGGTGCTGCAGGCTCTGATTCACCCTCACCCCCACTGCAAAGGACTTGATGACGTTTGCTCCTGGCCATACAGCTAGGATGAGGAACAACCCCTGGTAGGCCAGCATCTTGTTCCCTTTATCTTGACAAGTATCTTAAGTTTTCCTAGGACGAAAATGGGGTGTTTAGGATTTTTGTCGCTTATTTCCTTTTCTCAAGGGAGTTGCATAAATGGTCCAGTATTTAGGAGACTAGAGATTTCACAATTTATTTGCTTTGGAAAAAGAAGGGGCTGTTATTCACAAATACATTTCTTTTAAAGGATGAGCATGTTTACTGCTAACAACCAGTTTCTATGGTTTTGGCTTCTCAGTAAGTAATAAGGATGATAAATCATAAAGGACGGGACGATGGTAGAAGTATTTAAAAAAGAGAGAAACATGAGATCTGGAATAAATAAACAAGAATACATCTAAGTGCCATGATCCTATCATTTCAGGATCCAATTTTTCAATGAGATTCGTCTCAGATCTTATTATGTGTTCCTAGAGGATAGATCAGATATAGAGTATGTGACATTCACGTTGCCTAGTCAACTTTATCTCAGGCTTTAGATATAACTATACTGTGAGGAAATTGCTTGAGGACAAGATGGAAAACTTCTGGGGCAGCTGGGTGAAGGCCATGGAGAAATCAGATTATTGAAGTGACTTCCCTCATCTTATTAATGTCTCTGAGAGTGAGTTTAGGGAACTACTGAAAAGTGGATTTACGATTATACTTTAGGAATAGAGGGCTGGAATTCAAGAGGAGAAAAGAGAATGCGCACGTACCTTGGAGAAATTACTGCCCATAATGAAAAGTATATTAGTTATTTATTGCTGCATAACAAATTACCTCAAAACTAAGTGATTTAAATAGCAATAAAGATTAATTATTCGCACAGTTTCTGTTTGTCAGGAATCAAGGAGCAATTTGGTTGATTGGTTCTGGCTCAAGGTCCCTCATGAGGTTTTAGTCAAGATATTGGCTGGGGCTCCAGTCATCTAAAGGCTTGAGTGGGGCTGGAGGATTCATTTCTAAAAAGACTCACTCATCTACCTGGAAAGTTGGTGCTGCCTCTTCGCCAGATATTTCTGTTCCTTGCCATGTGGACCTCTCCAAAGTGCTCTTGAATGTCCTCACAACATGGCAGCTGGCTTCCTTCAGAACAAATGAGCCATAAGAGCAAGACACAAGCCACGAAGTCTTTTATGACCCAGCCTCAGAAGTAACACATTGTCATTTCCACAATATCTTATTGGTTATGTGAGTCAGCTCTCTTCAGTATAGGAGGAGATGACACAAAAATGTGAATACTAGTAGAGAGGGATCATTGGAGGCCATTTTTGAGACTAGCTACCACAGCAGGCAAAATATAACTATTTAGGATGGGCCAGCCCCGTGGCCGAGTGATTGAGTTCGTGCACTCTGCTTTGGTGGCCAAGGGTTTCACCGATTTGGGTCCTGGGCACGGACATGGCACCACCTGTCAAGCCATGCTGAGGCACTGTCCCACAACCGGAGGCACCTACAACTAGAATATACAACTATGTGTTGGGGAGCTTTGGGGAAGGAAAGAAGGGAAAAGAAAAAGAAGATTGGCAACAGATGTTAGCTCAGGTGCCAATCTTCAAAAAAAAAAAAAACCTATTTAGGGACAAGAAGGGAAGTATCTTGACTGGATTCTTAAATTTCTCCTTAACTGTATGATCTTAGACCGATCATTTGTAGTCTCTTAATCTCAGTTTCTTAATCTCTAAAGATGTTAAAATAGATGATCTCAAGTGCTCTTTTTTAATTTTTATTTTTTAATTGCAGTAACGTTGGATTCTAACATTATATAACTTTCAGATGTATATTGTAAAATATTTCGAATTCTGCATAGATTACATCATGTTCACCACCCAAAGACTAATTACAAGCCATCACCACACACGTGTGCCTAATCATCCCTTTCTCCCTCCCCTCTCTCCCATCTCCCCTTCCCCTCTGGTGACCACCAATCCAGTCTCTGTCTCTATGTGTTTGTTTGTCACTGTTTTTATCTTCTACTTATGAGTGAGATCATATGGTATTTGACTTTCTCCCTCTGACTTATTTCATTTAGCATGATACCCTCAAGGTCCATCCATGTTGTCACAAATGGCCGGATTTCATCATTTCTTATGGCTGAGTATTATTCCATTGTGTGTATATACCACATGTTCTTTATCCATTCATCCCTTGATGGGCACCTAGGTTGCTTCCAAGTCTTGGCTATTGTGTGTAATGCTGCGATGAACATAGGGGTTCATGTATCTTTATGCATTGGTGTTTTTAGGTTCTTTGGATAAATACCCAGCAGAGGAATAGCTGGATCATATGGCAGATCTATTCTTAATTTTCTGAGCAAACTCCATACTGTTTTCCATAGTGGCTGCACCAGTTGGCACTCCCACCAGCAGTGTATGAGAGTTCCCTTCTCTCCACATCCTCTCCAACACTTGTTGTTTCCTGTCTTGTTAATTATAGCCATTCTGATGGGCATGAGGAATATCTCATTGTAGTTTTGATTTGCATTTCCCTGATAGTTAATGATGTTGAACTTGTTTTCATATGCATTTTGGCCACATTTATATCTTCTTTAGAAAAATTTCTGTTCAGATCTTTTGCCCATTTTTTAATGGGGTTGTTGTTTTTTTTGTTGTTGAGATGTATGAGTTCTTTGTATATTTTGGATATTAACCCCTTATCTGATATGTGGTTTGCAAATATCTTCTCCCAATTGTTAGGTTTTCTTTTCGTTTTGTTGATGGTTTCCTTTGCTGTGCAGAAGCTTTTTAGTTTGATGTAGTCCCACTTGTTTCTTTTTTCTTTCGTTTCCATTGCTGGGTCAGACATGGTACTTGAAAATATGCTGCTAAGACTGATGTCAAAGAGCATGCTGCTTATGTTTTCTTCTAGAAGTTTCACGGTTTCAGGACTTACATTCAATTCTTTCTTTCATTTTGAGTTGATTTTTGTGCATGGTGTAAGATAATGGTCTACTTTCATTCTTTTGCATGTGGCTGTCCAGTTTCCCCAACACTATTTATTGTAGAGACTCTCCTTTCTCCATTGTATGCTCTTGGCTCCCTTGTCAAAAATGAGCTGTCTGTTAATGTGTGGGTTTATTCCTGGTCTCTCACTCTGTTCCATTGATCTGTGTGTCTGTTTTTGCAAGAGTTCCATGCTGTTTTGGTTACTATAGCTTTGTAGTATATTTTGAAATGAGGCAGTGTGATGCCTCCAGCTTTGTTCTTTTTCCTCAGGATTCCTTTGGCTATTCAGGGTCTTTTGTTGTTCCATATAAATTTTAGGATTCTTTGTTCTATTTCTGTGAAAAATGTCTTTGGATCTTTGATTGGGATTGTATTGAATCTATAGATTGCTTTAGGAAGTATGGACATTTTAGCTATTTTAATTCTTCCAGTCCAAGAGCATGGGATATCTTTCCATTTCTTTGTGTCGTCTTCAGTTTCTTTCAACAATGTTTCATAGTTTTCGGTGTACAGATTTTTCATCTCTTTGGTTATGTTTATTCCTAGGTATTTTATTCTTCTTGTTGCAATTGTAAATGGGATTGTATTCTTAATTTCTCTTTCTTCTACTTCATTGTTAGTGTATAGAAATGCAACTGATTTTTGTATGCTGATTTTGTATGCTACGACTTGACTGTATTCATTTATTATCTCTAAAAGATTTTTAGTGGATTCTTTAGGGTTTCCTATATATAAAATCATGTCATCTGAAAGTAGTGACAGTTTCACTTCTTCTTTTCCAATTTGGATGCCTTTTATTTCTTTTTCTCACCTGATTGCTCTGGCTAGGACTTCCAATACTATATTAAATAAGAGTGGTGAAAATGGGCATCCCTGTCTGGTTCCTGTTCTTAGAGGGATAGCTTTCAGTTTTTCTCCATTGAGAATGATATTTGCTGTGGATTTGTCATATATGGGCTTTATTTTGTTGAGGTGTTTTCCTTCTATACCCATTTTATTTAGGGTTTTTATCATAAATGGATGCTGTAACTTGTCAAATGCTTTCTCTGCATCTATTGAGATGATCATGTGATTTTTATTCTTCATTTTGTTAATGTGGTGTATCACGTTGATTGATTTGTGGATGTTGAACTGTCCCTGCATCCCTGAAATAAATCCCACTTGATCACAGTGTCTGATCTTTTCGAAGTACTATTGTATTCGATTTGCTAGTATTTTGTTGAGGATTTTTGCAATGGTCTCAAGTGCTCTAACGCTATAGGCTCTTGGTCTGATGGAAAGATCAGAGACTCACAGTCTGAGGACTTCAGTTCAAATTCCAGTCCCCCCACTTGCTAGAAGGTCTAAGGCAAGTCACTTCCAGGTTTGAAGAATAGATTTCTGATCTGCAAAGTGGGTATAGTCTTGAAGATTAAAAGAGATAACAGATGTGGAAGTGTCCTGTAAATCTAAGTTCCACTCACTTGTAGGTGTTGTTTGATTTCCTCACGAGGAAGCTGAAGCAGAGGAAGCCAGAGGGCAGTATCATTACCATGCAAAATAAAATTGCCTGCTACTCTGCAGTGTATGATGAGCCCTGCAAACATGCTCTTCTATCTGCCAGCCTAGATAGTGATCTTTTGAGCTACGCCAGGTGGTTATTATAACAGAAGCAAAAAGCCGTATTATTTTACATGTGTATTTTAAAATTTACAAAGAACTTTTAATGACGTTGTGTTATTTGGGACTCATTTATTTTATTTTTCTGTCAGTATAAGATGTCTTGTTTATGAATGTACTTTTTAAACTAATACTTTCTAGAAATGTGAATACATACTATTCTCGCTGGTTGTTATTTTTGTGATTGATTATTATCCTCTCTCACGAAGTACGTAAAGTCACCCAGTTGAGTCTCATCCTTATCTTCTGTCACATGAGGAATTTGCATCTCAGAAATGTTAAGTGGCTTATTTAAGGTCATGGAGCTACTTAGTATGAATCTGTAAAACACGTCTTCTGTCTACAACTATTTTTTATTTTTAAGAATCGTGCTCTAAACCACTGAGATGAAAAAGGCAATAAAACGTTACACATCAGATTTTGCAGACATAGCTTGAAAGTAAAAAAGGTAAAATATCTTATTAACTTTTATATTAAGTAAATGTTGAAATGATAATATTTTGGGTCTATTGGGTCAAAGAAGACATTAAATTAAAAAAGATAATAAAATGAATCATAAAAATTGTCAAATTCTATAAATATATATTCTTTCCTCGTGCCAAGTGTTGCAGTCACAGAGATGAAGAAGATGTGATTTGTATGGCTCACTTGCTGGGGCTTGTGGTGGGTCAGGCTAGATGATTTCAAGTTGTTTGTTAGATCTCACTGCAGAAGTTTATAAAAAATATGTGGTTTGGGGGAACAACTGATGAACAAAACATAGTCTTCCGATGGAAGACATGAGAAAAGGGGGAGTGGCCTTTTGGGCTGGACTTTAAGGACAGTAATGGAGTTGTCAGGTTGCTGAATGTGAAGGGCACTGTGGCAGAGAGAGAAGCTTGGCAGCAGGATGCTTGTTCTAGAAGTGGTGGGGAGGCTGGGGCTAAATTTGAATGGGCTTATGCACGTATCATAACTATTTTAGACTTTATTCTATAAGTGATAGAGAACCATAGGCATATTAAAAGATCTTTTTCCCCGATTATAAAAGTATACAGAAGGCTTTTGAACAGAGAGATGTCATGAAGAGGATCGTGCAAAACATGTTTGAAAAAAGGGCAAGAACGAAGGCAGTAAGTTTATAGCTGATGAAGTGGGTCTCTCTGGAATGAAGGGAGTTTTGTGTTGATCCACACTGGGAGGATAAATGGATTTGTGACCTTTGAGCAGTTATGTGCCATAGCTCAGGAGTCAACAAAAGTTTTCCGTAAAGGGCCAGATTGTAAATATTTTAGGCTTTGCTGGCCATATGGTCTCTGTTGCAAATACTCAACTCTGCTGCTGTAGCGGGAAAGCAGCCATAGACAATATGTAAATGACAATATGTAAATGCATATGGCAGTGTTCCAATAAAACTTTATTTATGGATGATAAATTTGAATTTTATATAATTTTCACATAATTTCATATAATTTTCACATGTCATGAAATGTTACTCTTCTTTTGGATTTTTTCAACCTTTTAAAAATGTAAAAATCATTCTTGGTTCATGGGCCTTCCAAAAACGGGAGGTGGGAAGGAAACATTTCACCCTTGGGCCATCGTTTGCCCACCCTGGGATAGCTTGTTGAAATTTCATCACCATATCTCCCCGTGTGGTCTTGGCGAGTTCATGCACACCAGTCATAGTCAATGCAAACTTCACAGAGCAGGCTCCTCCTTCACAACATTCTTTTTCCTGGTCACATCGGGAGTTGCAACACACTCATAAATAGTAAAACTTAAGCATGAGCAAGGGGAGGCATGCATGCCTACTCAGACCATCTTCCTGACCCATTGCTGAGATTCTGTGGGCAGATGGGAGCTCCCTCAGTTCCTGACTCAGAGTTTTTTATGTTCTTCTGCCCTGGCCATCCCAGGCTGGCTGGGCTTGTGACTGCAGTCAGGCGGATGGGTGGAATGGCTCGGATGAGAAGAAAGACAAACGTGTGCTTGTTGCGTGGTAATGGGAGAGCTGGGTCAAAGGGAAGACATGTATCTGGCACATTTAGTTGAGCAATATAAAGCCAAATCTTTTTTTTGAGAAAGGTATATTCAAGTCCCTTGCCCATTTTTTATTGGATTATTTGTTTTTATGCTATGGAGTTGTAAGAGTTCCAAATGTATTTTGTATAGTAATCCTGTATCAGATATATGGTTTGCAAATGTTTTCTCCCATTCTGTAGGGTGCCTTTTCACTCTGTTGACTGTTTCCTTGCTGTGCAGAAACTTTTTAGTTTTATGGAATCATACTTGTCTGATTTTGCTTTTGTTGCTTGTGTTTTTGGTGTCATATCCAAGAAACCATTGCCAAGACCAAGGTCTTGAAACTTCCCCTACGATTTCTTCTAGAGGTTTTATGCTTTCAGGTCTTACATTTAAATCTTTAATTCATGTTTTTGTCCCTTAATATTAAGGAGTATTCATAGAAACATACAGAGTATTTGCATTACCACATTGACAATACTCACAATCTTATTTCATACATGTGAAGAAGAAAAGCCAAAAGGGATACAGCGTTCCATTCAGAATTGCACAACTAGTCAATGGCAGAAGTTGTGACTCACACTCAGATCATTTGACTGAAAATGCCATGATCTTTCTGCCACTGCACCTGGCCTTTTATCTGATACATTTTGAACGGGAGTGAGGGGTGCACAAGGAGAGAAGGGAGGGTGAATGGAGCACCCGGGAAGCGGCCTTCTCCCAACTGAAGCTCCCCACGGATGTATTTGTTCAGTCTCCTAAAGACAGAAGTCAGCTCTTTTAGTTTTTTATTCGCTGACTGCCTCCCCCCTCCTCCCTGCCCTTGTCTCTCTTTTCCATCCCTCTTGCTACCTCCTACCAGCAGGTATAAGCAATTATTACTCTGCCCAGACCAAGAAACATAAAACCAGATGAAATCTTAGCAAATGTGATTTTAAAACACAGCCATCCAAGGACTTAAACTTCACTGAACATGTAGCCAATACAGATTCTGTTTTTCATCAATTATATTTTTGGCAAAGAGGGAAGGACTGAACCAAGGGGATGTCATGATTTTTCCAGTGTGCTATAAGGAAAGCTCTGGTTTTCCTGTATTTAGGATGGGGAAAAAACAAACTAGGAGCAAGAATGAAAATTCTCCAGTTTTACGCTTTGTGTTCTCCTTTCTAAATCAGGCGTGTCCCTTCAAAGACGATCAGAGAGCATTTACATGTGGGATCCTCTTCTAGGCTTTGTGGTAGGATGGGTCTTTCTGAATGAATGACCTGGGTCCCCACTCTCAGGTGGCTAGACTAAGAATGGTACCCTAGAAGCGAAAGCTATTTGCCGTATTTTCTCAGATTGTGTGATTAGGTGATTTCCTTCCCCACTTTCCTCTTTTGGCTTCAATAAATATGATCTCATTCCACACCTGTCATCTTTTTCATGCAACATAGCATAGGGCTCATTGTTTTCCTATGAGAATGTCTAGAGGGGGCCTCTCCTTGTGTGCAGTCTGCTGTCACTCCTCACCAGTGTTACATGGGGGATCAGCTCCTCTTTACATCTCTAGACTCATACCAAATCATTTATAAGTAGTCTAGATTTTCATGACGATTTTGAAGATGGAAAGAAGACGGAGTTTACAGTGTGTACCCTGGAGCAAATTTCTCAAATACATTTGGACACAGTTTTCTCTTCTTCCCCAGTCCTTCTCTCCTGTCACTGCACCTCCTTTTCTGACCCTCCCCTCCATACCTCTATTCCTTGGTCCTTTCTTCCCACTTCTGACTTAACCTGCAGGTCTCTTAATCTCTTAACCTTTTATGATGAGCAATTTGGCCCCATCCTGCTTCTACTTTCAAAATTCTCCAGGTACCAAGACCCACTCTCCTTAGAGAGCCGTGGGGGATTTTAATAACAAAAATGTGTTCCGGCACATTTAGAAGAGTTGGTTTCTTATCTCTGTTTTATCATTTATAAACTGTGTGAGACTGCGCAAAATATTTTGTGTCTTGGAACAAGTTTCCCTTCTGTAGAATGAAACTAACATCTGTTCTTCTATCTGGAGGATCATCAAAATATAAAATAATCATAGCTAATATGTGTGGAGCACCAACCATGTCCCAGGCGTGATGCTAAGTGCTTTATGCATGTGGTCCCATTTACCTACGATGTTGGAATTATCATCACCCCCATTTCACAGACTATTAAATTGAGTGTTTGAGCTGCTGAGGAACATTCCCGAGGTTTCCCAGCTGGTAAGGGGCAGAGCTAGGATTGGAATTTGAGATATGAACCGTCTGTCCACAAAAGGAGCCATTACACAGAACCTAGAGTGGTACCTGGCCCAGGTAAGGACTCACACCTGTTTGCTCACTGAATAGGCTGAAGTAGATTAAACACTTTTCTTTTAGGATGATAGGAGGCATGTGTGAATTTCCAAAAACTCAGGATAATTTGAAATTACTCACTATACTGGCTTTATTGGTATTTGATTCTGCTGTGCATTAAATATGTCCCATAGAAAAATGCAAATCTAGTATAGTGGCTTTGGAAAGAGAGCAGGATTTAGGGGCTGAGCAAGCTACTTAAGCTTTCTAAGCCTGCACTCTCCTCTGTGCTTTTTATAACTCTGATTTATAAGTTGCTATAAGGATTCAATGAGACCGTTCATATGAAGTGTTTAACATATGACCTGGCAGGTAGCAATTACTCAACACATCTTGTTTATTAACGACAACCACAACAATAATAATGAAATAATATGAATTGATAAAATATCACCATAAAACTTCAAGTGTGTTTTGATCTTGCCCTGCTCCTCTGTTTAGTCGCTGCCTGGTGTTTATGGTCTCCTCTGTGTGGCTTACCGTTGGCACGTGGGAGATTTCGTAGACATAGGATGGGGAACCACAAGACTTGTATTTTAGTCACTTCTATTACTTTCTTGTTTTGTGAGCTTGAGCAAGTTATTTTTTCTAAGTTAATCTCACTTATAAAAATGACAAGGAAAACACCGGCTCTACAGTGGGAGCTTCCCTTGATAGAGAGTGTTTGATGGGGCTTTATAAACTACAAAGTGCTGCACACATGTTATTTTTTTCCCCTTCCATTTGTGTGCAGTGTCTTTGGTTCCTCTTAAATGACTCAGCACTATATCCCTGGTTAATAAATGCATTGGCACATGAACATTTGGCTAATAATGGAACTGCATTTGCAATCGATGTTTTCCCTTGAACAGCAAAGTGAGTCTTTGTGAGCTAAACTGTAGCGGTGACATTTACAACAATAAGTTTATGAGCAATTGCCACCTTGCTTATTTTGCTAGGATGGCATAGTAGAGACTATTTAGGGTGATTATATCAGTAAACCAGCAATTCGATAGAACAGTCGGAGAAGAGAGTGAAAAGAAACGAATGCTTGAGATCCTGAACTTGCAATCAGATCATGAAAGAATAGCCTACGAGAATAGCTACCATTTATTAGGGGGCGTGCCGTACACCAGGCACTTGCTAGTAACCGTCTCTAATGCTCCCAACAACATTGTGACAGGTATTACTATCCCCATTTTACAAATGGGGAAACTGAGGCTCAGAGGTTTAAGTCACCAGTCTGGTCCTCCTTGAATTCTGTTTTCCAGGGAATGGCACTGCCACCTATCCAGTAATGCAAGCCAAAGTCCTGAGTTAGCTATGATGTATCCATTTCTCTCACTTCCCACGTCCAATGTATCGTTAAGGCCCATTGATTTTAGCTCTTAAATATCCCTTGGATCCTGTTCACTCTTTCCTTCTACATCATCACTAGCTCTTGTATGGGTTACTGCACTGGCCTCGTACCTGTGTACTCTGTCCATGCTGTGTCCCAGTCTGTTCTCCATGCTTGTGTCTGATCATGCCACACACTCCCTACGCCACCCAGAATGAGGACAAACCTCCTTATGGCCACAGGCCCCTCTCCATTTCTCTGACCTCTCCATGGGCCCCTCCTCTCTGCTCCACACTGCACAGACTCAATCTCCCGGACTAGACGTTGTCCCTCCCAGCCCAGTGCCTCGCCTGGGAGGCTGGCTCCTCCTCACTTCACTGACTTATTCCCCACTTATCCTTCTGATCTCAGCTCCAGCCGCCCTTCCTAGGGGAAGCCTCTCCTGACATTTGTAACTAGGGCAAACCCTCCTGCTGGTGCCCTCACAGTTCCAGGGACCTTCCTTTGCAGCTTTTGTCACAGTTAACTCTTTGCATTAACTTGGGTAACAAAAGTGTTAGTGTCTGGCTATGCTTCTGAAGTGTAAAACCAGGAAGGCGGGGACTGTATCTGTTTGCATTCCTAGAGCCAAATGTGCTCACTAGGATATTAGTAAACGAGTGAATGACTCAGGAAAGGCATTGCGGCTATGAAGTGATGGATTTTGCATTTAAACTCATTTCTTTCTGGCTCCCAAGACTTTGCTCCTCATACCATTTACTTCGGGGCAGTGCCGTTTTAGCAGTAGGACTGATAAGTGTATGTTATACCAAGATCAAACATATTTTGTTTCCATCAGATAAAATGTGATAAAAATGGATTATTAAGAACAGGTTTGATAAGTAGAGCTGCCTGACCAAGGTTTCTGGATTTTGCATCAAGGAGAAATGTAATGAAAATGGATCAGCCTGGGCTGCTGGGAGGGGATGGGGGCTGGAGAGTGAAGGAGAGCAGAGGAGAGCGGCTCCTTCTGCACTGCCCTCGACCCTTGTGTCTCTTCTTCATTCTGGCTGGAACTGGCTGCCCTGAGTGCAGTAAGATAACACTGAATCCTCTCTGTTAGACAGCGTGTGCGTTGGGCTGTGTGTGAGCGGGACAGTTTCTGTGGACAAGGGAGGCTGTGTAACTAAAGAATTTGCGAAAATTACAAATGTGCATTGGTGCTTTGCTCTAAGTACTCCCCCCTGAGCCACATTTTCTTGAACTTGCTTTTATTTACCATTGACACTGTGGGCAGTAGGGCAGAGGGGAGGAAGAGAGAGGCCAGGTGTTGCAACATTTAGCTTCTAGTTTCAGCTCTGCTACAAACTAACAAACCATTTTGACCAACTTCCTTAAACTCTCTGGACTTCAGTTTCCTCATCTGAAAAATGAGAGTGATGGCCTGAATTCCTTTCAAATCTGCCAGCCCCGTTACTTTCTTCCCTCTGTTGAAACACCTATGGAAGCTACTGTTCTCTTATTGTCTTTGGTGGATACGAAGACTTCCGTATTGCAAGAGTACCATCTCCAACCTAAATGACCTCTCAAGAAAACGAAATCTTGAATCATTTCCACCTGGTAAGTGAAAAGGCTGGAGGAAAGAGCTAGCTGTCAATAGCTCTGTGGACAGCAAATTAATTCGGGGGAATAGGATCCGTGCAAACACGTGCTTATACAGCCATAATTTGCCTTTCATTTCCCTTTGCAACTTAGAAGAAAGTGAATAATTTCCAATGAGCCTCTCATTTGAACATATTGAAAAAACATGTCATTAGCAAAAGGTGCCTTTAGTCGCTTGATTACCATATATCTCCAAGTAGATGGAGCAGTCATTTTTCAGTTGTGGTAATTAGCTGAGCAGAAAGCTATAAGATCTTGGGGGCAGCAAAATCCTTGTCCTTATGTGTTATCTGGGTGTTGAGAAAGCAAAGTGAAAAGGGGAGGGCCTTTGAGGCTGTTAAATAACTAGGGGAGGGGTCAGCTGCATTTCCTATAGTTATTCCGATGCAAGTCCCCAAAGCTACAGAGGCGAAATCGTGCATGGGCATGAGTTTGTAGGGTCTCATTAACGCAGGAAAAGTGCAAAAGAAAAGGGCTAAAAATTATGTAAATTTTAAAATTCATTATTTCATTTAATTTTTTGCCTTTGCCGCCTTTTACTATCACTTTCACATTTCTTGCCTTGTCTAAGGCCACCTACAAGAGTGACCTTGGCAAGTTGCTTAAACTCTCTAAGCTTCATTTTTTGCAATTTGTCCATTTTGGGACAATAATCCTTGATTTTTCTGCTTTGAGTTATTGCTGTTCAGATTCCCCAGGATAATTGGTTGTACATGTGCTTTGTAAAACTCATCACCCAACACACACTGTGGGCACACTCAGAGACTGAGGGCGGCTGCTTCTTGGGATTCAGCTGTGACTAATGGGGATGGGGTGGAGAGGAGCGGCAGAGGAGATGACTGTGGAATTTCTCTAGATTCTTTTTTTCTCCAGAGAAGAGCATGGCTCTTGTATTTGAAGATGCCTGTCCGCATCGGCATATGGAAATTCTAAGGTCGTCAGAGCTTTGCACGTATTCTAGAGCAGAGCTTCAAGACTGCCAGAGCTGTGCCATCATTTTACATGGTAGATTTTAGTCAATAGGCCAGTCATGGCCTCTCGAATGTGCCAGAATCTTGGCGGCGGTGGGGAGTCAGAAGGTTGGGATCGCATCTTCCCTCCTTGAGGCTGGGCAGTCTCATGAGGACAATGTTAAAAATTTAATTGGAACATATATCAGAAGTAATAAGGAATCTGTCTCTTAAAAGCTTCCTAGGAGAGTTCCTGAAGATTTATAAAAGACACTGCATTGATTAAATGACTCCGATTCTTCCTTCGGAGTGGAAACAACTCGGGTCACTAAGCCACTTAGGATCTCATGTTCCTCTTTTCCCAATAACCCTCACTCACAGAATTTATTTAGGGAATAGCTCATGCTGTTTAACTTAATGTTCTGATTAGCAGAGCTAACATTCACAGAATATCAATATAAATTGCAATATCATAACAGACTTCATTTAAAAGTTATTTGACTCTAATTCAATTCTTCTGTTAAAACATGGATTTTTTTCGTAACTTAGCTCTTCATTAGGAACATGAACATTTTATAATGCTGGAAAAATATTTGAATTTCTTTTCATATAAAACCTGTAGCCTTTTATTTAACCCACAAATATTACATTTTCCCATGATAGAAAAATTGGTATTTGGAGAAATCTACGAAGAAAAAAGTTACCCATGACCCCAGCGCCAAGGCTTAGCAATTGTTAATATCTTTGTCTATTCTAGCTCTTTTTTGTTGTGTCTATATTTCATATAGTCTTATGGTGTGTCCTGAAAAAATTGTATATATTAACTTTAAAATAACCCATTTTTATTGTTATAAATGAAATGTATATTTAATATGTACATCTAGCACACATAGAAAAATATAAAAAAGAAAACTAAAGTCATTTATAATCTTACCATTTAGAGAAGATCACCATTAAAATTTTGGTGTATTTTCTCAGAATATTCTTTCCATGTCTTTTTTCTTTTTTCTTGTGATTAAATTTTTGGAAAATACAGAAAAGATGAGAATATATAATAAACACTCATGTACCCATCATCAAAATTTTAAAAATATTAATATTTTTCTACATGCACTTCAGATTCTTTTATTGTTTCTGTTATCCAGTTCCCCCCTCCTCCCCCTTTTTGACAAAACAAAACATTAGAGATACAACTGAAGCTCCTTATGCTCAATTTGATCTTTTCAATATTTATCCATATTGAAATGTGTAACTCTAGTCTATTTAATTTCCCCGCTGAATAATATTCCACCATATGGACATACTGCAATGTACCTATTACACCACTGCGTATACATTCTTGGGTAGGTCTCTTGAGAAGAATCTCTCTTATGTGTGTGGAATTGCTGATGTGTAGGGTGAGATTGTCTCCATCTTCACCAGGAAGTGACAAATTGTTTAAAGTGTTGGTAACAATTCGTATTCCCGCAAGTGACAGTGGAAAGCTTGTTTTGTTTTTGGCTCCATTTGGTACTGCTATAGGCTTTAAAATTTTGCCAATCTTAACAGTGTAAAATGGCATTTTTAATATATATATTGCATATTCCTTATGGTTGATGATAAATGTAACCTTTACTTCTAATTCACAACTGTCATGGATTTTGCTTCCAATTCAGCTCACTTATTAAGCACTTAGCAAGTGCAGTTTCCCCAAGATTGCCACGTGGATGTGCGAAGGTTCTGGCTGTAGAAATTAGCTGCAGTAATAGGAAGGATTCTATTAAAGCAGCCCTGTTGTCTTCTTACCTAGTAATCATGCATGCCGTAACATATATTTATAAAAATTACACAATTTATACGTGAAAACGCGCAAGACCAAAGCATATAAGAAGTACAAGGCCCCCTTCATTCTTCTCCCCCTCCCGCAATAAATAACCACTCATGGATAACCCATCATTTTCCCTTCACATTTGTTCTTATGTACAAATGCAGTGAATATTCTTGAACATGTTCCCTTGGACCCATGAGTGGAAGTTGAATGTGATTTTTAAACTTAATATTATCCGTCAACATCTGTCCAGTATTCTATAATATAGAAATATCGTAACTAACCTAACTCTTCTTCTAATGACAGGCATTTAGATTGCTTCCAGTTTTCCATTATTGTAAATGATATTGTGGAAAACATTTTTGCAAATGTCCTTGGACATCAGTGTGATAATTGCCTTAGGAGAAGTTCCTAGATGTGCTATTCATATGCCAATTTTTTAAGTTTCTGAGGAATTGGTTATTTCCAAGTAGGTTTTGGACACAGTACCTAGATTCTCTGAGCTTTACGTTCTGTGTAAAATGGCAGAAGTAATAGTAACTACCTGGTAGAGTGGTTTTATAGATTAAATAAGATAATGTGTGTAAAGTCCATCTACAGAGTCTGGACCATAGTAGAGAGTCTGTCAATACCAATTCTTTCACCTCATTCTCTTCATACCTCAGCTCCTAGCAAAGAGAAGATGCGAAGAACAGGGAAATGAAACACATTTCCAGTGGTATTAGACGTTGGTCTAGAGCTGGCATTGTTCTCAAATATCTCTAACAGGCTCCCATGGAAAGCAAAATCTATTTTCCATCCAGAATGTAACAGGAAACAGAGGGAGAAACTCTTCTGACCCTCTGTGTGAAAAGCCATCGTGTTGATTATATTTCTCCAAATGGTAAAGTGAGGGCTATAGGCAGCTCTCAGTCAATTTTGTTTTCTTACCATCAACTTCCCACTGCTCTTATTTTTTTCATCTGGGAGTAATTGTAATGATTGCGACAATAATGAATAAACAATAATGATAGCAGTATAAAAAGTTTATTGAATGTGCTGGATCTGGCAGGCAGCAATCAGAGATGCTTTCTTTTTTCCCTCTACCCTTAAAACTTGCTCTGAAGATTCATTCTTACCAATTCCTCGCATGAAATCTTTGGCATCCTATATTTTCCTGAGCAATTTTAGGTTTCAAGGAATCCTGTTCAAGTTAATTTCAAAGTTCAAAAATCTCACCCAATTTAAAACTTCATCTCTCCTTGCATATTTTAGTACACAGAATAATCAATGAGAAATAACAAAAGGAGGTATATCTAAGAAGTCATTGGATAATTTAGAATGGAATTGTAAAAACGATTTAAATAATACAAAAGACATCAGAAAAAAAGAATAGAAACAAAAAGCAGGGAAGACAAACAGAAAACACACAAAATAGTAAAAGAAACAGTAAAATGGTGGACCTAAATCCAATCACATCATTCAATCACCAAGAAATCAATATTCAAGAACACTAAATGTTTATGAACTGCACACTCCAATTAAAATGTAGAGATTGCCAGAACTGACCAAAAAAAGCTCCCTCCAGGACCCAATTATGTGTTGTCTATAGGAGATTCACTTTAAATATAAAAATATAAATAGGTTTAAATAAATGTATTTAAAAAGATATACTATGAAAAACAGAAAGTGATAGAAGTCTGGAGTAGCTACATTAATATCAAATAAAATGTCTACAGGTAAAAGAGATAAAAAAGGATGTTTCATGATAATGAAAGAGTCAATTTATCAGGAAGATGTAAAAAATTCAAAAAAGTAAGTACCTGTTAGAGCCTCAATCTACGTAAAGCAAAAATAAATAGAATTAAAGGGATTAATAGATGATCCACAATTTTCATTGGTGATTTTAACACTCATTTCTCAAGCAACTGACAGATCAACTTGACAAAATACTAGTAAAGACATATATGGACAGAACAGCATTATCAACCATCCTGAGCTAACTTATAGGAGACTACATCCAACAACCACAGAATACACATACTTTTCAAGTGCATATGGTGTTCACCAGCATAGATCACAGTCCAGGTCATAAGAAAAGACTCAATACAATAAATCAAATTGAAACCATACAGAGTATTTTCCATGACCATGATAAAATTAAAATAGAAATCAACAATAAGATATCTAGGAAAGACTCAAATATTTGGAGATTGAATATAATCCATGGGTCAAAGAAAACATCACAAGAGAAAATAGAAACCATTTAAATCTGGATGGTAATAAAAATACAACATATCAACATACAGCTATAGTAGGGCTTAGAGGGAAATTTGTGTCTATATGTGCTTATATTAGAAAAAGGGAAAGGTCTAAAATTAGCAGCCTGAAGAAGATAGGGGGAAAAAGCAAGGAAAGTCCCAGTGAAGTAATATTAAGGAAATTATAAAGATAAAAATGCAGAGATCAACCAAATTGAAATCAGAAAATAGAGAAAATCAGTAAACCAAAAAGTTGACTCTTTGAAAAGATCAAAATTAGTAAACCATTAGCTACTCTGATCATGAAAAAAAGAAAGAAAACACAAATTCTCAAAATCAGAAGTGAAAGAGGTGTCATTACTACAGATCCTATAGACACGAAAAAGATGATAAGAAATTATTATGAACAACTTTATGGTGACAAACTTAACAACTTGGATGAAATGAACAAATTCTTTGAAAATGCAACTTATAAAAACTGACACAGGATCTAGCAGAAAAAATTGATAAATTAAAAACTTCTGCTAATCAAAAGATGCATTAAGAAAATGAACACGCAAGCCTCAGACTGGGAGGAAATATTTACAAATCTCTTTACTGACAAAGTACTGGTTTCCAGGATATATAAAGAATTTTTACAATCCTCAAATAAAAGGATTAAAGAAAAATCTTCCAGAAGGGGAAAAGATTTCAGGAGACACTTCAAAAAGATGATATACAAATGGGAAAAAGTCTAATCATCAAGGAAATGCAAATTAAAACCACAATGAGATACCACTACATGGCCACTGAAATGGCTGTTTGGAAGGACTAAACACCAGTGTTGGTAAGAATATGGAACAACTGGAACTCTCCTATATTGCTGGTAGGAATATAAAATAGTACAACCACTTTAGTAAATTTCTGGAATTTCCTTATAAAACTAAACATACACCTACTCTGTAAATACAGTAACATCACTGTTAGGTATATACTCAAGATTAATGAAAATGCATATTTTAAAAAAAGACATGTAGAAGAACATAATAGCTTTATTCATATACTAAAACCCTGGAAACAGTTCTGGTGTCCATAAACAGGAGAATGGATTAGCAAATTGTAGTAATTCATCCATGGAATACTACTCAGCAATAAAAATAAAAGAACTATTGGTATGTGCAACAATATGGTCATGTGCAAAAAAATAAAAAACTTTTTGCTGACTGAAAGAGGAAAGGGCCATCACTATATGATTCAATTTACCTGGAATTCTAAAATTTGGCAAACCCAATCTATGCAAGAAAAAAAAAATCCAACAGCATAGGGGTGGAGATAGACTGAGAAGGGACATGAGAGGATCTTCTGGGATTATGGTAATGTTCTTTATTTGATAGAGTTTTGGGTTACACATATTATGCATTTGTCAAAACTCAGCAAATATACACTTAAGATATGTACATTTAACTGTGTGTAAATTTTACATCAAAAACTGTACTGAACTCTAGTTAATGCATGCTGAGGTATTTAGGGGATGTATATTGACGTCTGCATTTTACTTTGAAACAAATAAAAACTAAAATGGATTAATGGAAAGATAGAGAAATGGATAGATGGATAGATGTGTGATAAAGCAAGAATCTAGGTGATGGATATATAGGTGTTCACTGTAAAATTTTCTCAACTTTTGCTGTATGTCTGAAAATGTTCATAAAAAAATATTGGCAAAAAACCTCTTTGGCCCTCCTTCTCTCTGTGACAGCCTCAGCCTAAGAAATCTGCAATGGGGAAGGGCGAGAAGGGCAGTGTGTCTGGCTTCTGTTTGTCTACTTTCTACCCCTTGTTAGTGGTGATTTCTGGCCCTTCTAGGAGGAGAGCGGAGAGGAGAGACAAACGGACAGATATGGTCTTGTTGGATAGGTCAATTGCATTTTGGTGCAATTGTACACCTTCTGGGCATGGGTGTGCATTTGCTGGCCCTTTCTCATGAGACCTTTTTGTGGGTTCCTCAGAGATTTCCCTAGTAGGGACCTCTGACTGCAGTTCACTAACTTAGGCAATCAATTTTCTGGTTGGCCCCTTATAACCTCCCTACCATCTACCTCTGATGGTACGGTGCAGCCTCTTCCCGCTGAGGTTGCCACACCTCTGGGAGGAAGCTTTTTAGGGCAGAGTCTTTTTCAAGATCTACTGCTGCTTCTCTATTGTGGAGTCCATATTTGACCTATGGAAAACACACGCACTCTTTGTCCAGCATAACTTGAAGCATGGGCCACTCTCAATTCAAACCTTTTTCTTGCCTCTCTGCCCCCTTCTTCCAATCCAACCTCTTGCCTTTGGACTTGATTCAGATGTGAATAGCAGTCCCTGAGTTCTTCAAACTTCAGCGATGCTCTCAATCAGTCTGAGTGGTTGTTTCGTGGTTCTTCTTCCTGCAGCTCACTTGCCTCAAAGTAAGGGGGAAACATTTCCCCACCAATGGGAAAGGTGTAAGGAGGGGATGTATAAAGCACACAACCCTTGTAATGAATTCCTCTGGACCCCCATTGAAAATTCAGTGTTTTATTGTAAAAGCTGGAAGTAGATAATAGTCTATGTAGGCAAAACTGGTTTTTGACCTGCCCTTTGCAAGTCATGCATGGCAAGTCTAAAACATGACTTTCAGTGAGAGGGTTCCTGAGAACTATTTGGTACTTAATCTTTGGCTCCAATGCAAAACTTGGAGAAGATAGCAAGTTTCCATTATCCTGCAACAATGGCTGATCTGTTTCCCTTTGCTGTCTCACATATAGCAGAATATTTTGTGGGAACGTGCTTTGGAAGTAGGAGTTAGAACCCTAATGTGGAAAGGGGTCTTACAGACCTTTGAATCCCTCTCCTTCTCTTCACAGAGAAGACCCAGAGATGTGATGTGTTTGCCTGGGGAAACACAACTATGTAACAGAAGAGATTAACTAATTTCTGGTTCATTGCTCAGAAATCGGCTTTTTATAACCTCCCTCTGCCAGGGAGATAAGAATTCAGGCAGCAATTTTACTCCCATTTCTGAGCCCATACTCCACCGCTCCACATATTGAACCTTTGAACTGTGAGCACCTTCTCTTGAACAGCCCTGGTAGGACCCCCAGGCTGCCCGAAACTGATTGCACTGCCCTTCATTTGAGCAGTTGCCCCTTTAAAAGAGGAATTGGCTTGAAGGGTTTCCTTTGGCTTTGTGAGTCAGCTGGAAGGAGACCGGGCAGCTCTGAACTAGGTTTGCAGAGAAAACGGGCCATTTGTTTGACAGATTGGAGGAGCGGAGCCATGGGACTTCTCACTTACCAGTTGAATAACTATACTGGAGGCGGATCATGAACTCTGCCTCCATTAAATGCTGGAATGCTTTTATTGTTTGCATTTCGGGGAGGGCCTCTTTGCTCCTTGTCCGTCTTCTGAAGGGCAGGGCAGAAATGGCATTTAAAAGACTTGCTGTTCAGGGGTGGGAGTTGACAGTGTCAGGTGGCGGTGAGTGACCCCAAGGCAGAGCAGCCATTTGGCAAGGGCCTAAACAGTGTAGTCTGAGCTTTCTGTTTGTCCTGCTGACCGGGGATGTGGTTGATTTAGGATCTTCCGTATGGTGTGGCCTCAGAGGGGAAGGAACTAGATTTTTCTGTTCGACACTTCCTGTGTGTGGCCCCTAGGCTGGGAACTCTATGTTCATTGTTTGATTACACACTTAAGACAGCCTTGATACCATATTTCCCATTTGTGGATGGGAGGTAAAGTAAGTTGCCCAGAGTCACATGAGTCAGAAGTAGAGGGGCCGTGTTCTTTAAGCAATCCTTGAGACAGCCCCACAAGAACCCATTGACCTCATAGTTAAACTAAACAAATTAACATTTCCTGGAAAGCAGTAGATTGCCTCCCAGAGCCCCAGGAAGAGCCACTTGACTATGGCTAATCAGTGATATAAACGCCTCTATCAAAGGAATATGTGATCAGAATTCACAGGCAGCAATGGAACACAGGGACGTGGGAAAGAGGTGTAAGCTCCAGGGGCTATTGGTGGGGACTTCTTCTCCCAGGGCACCCCTATCCTGGCATGGGGAGTGGGGAAATTGAGGAGACATTGGTCAAAGGGTACGAACTAGCAACTAGAGGCGAATAAGTTCTGGAGATCTAATGCACAGCATAGCGATTAGAGTCAACAATCCTGTATTATATACTTCAAAGTTGCTAAGAGACAGGATCTTAAATATTCTCACCACAAAAAAGAAATGATTATGCGATGTGATAGAAATGTTAATTAATGCTACAGTGGTTATCATACTGCAATGTATAATTGTATCAAATCAACACATTATACACCTTAAACTCACACAATGTTATATGTCAATTATATCTCAATTAAAAAAAATCATCAGGCAAGCCTAGAAAAATGAAAATAAATAAATCTCTTCTTTTTCTGGAAAAAAATAAGGATACAAACCCACCCTGTTGGTTTGTACCACTCTTCCCCAGGGAAGGTCACCACGTCTTGTTTGAAATACATTTACCAGTGTCAAAGCCTTTCCTTTTGGTGAGCTGAATTGACTGAAAATTGTCTTCTCAGAACAGGATTGTTTCAGGGGAGAGAGAAATCCAGTTTGTGGAGCTCTTGCTATGAGAAGAATTTGCTGAAGTTCTGAGGGAGCTTTTGGGACATTCTCAAACAGACCTCCTGTGGATGCACCCTTCTGCCAGACAAGGGCCTATGAGAGGGGAATCCCGCTCTTCCAACCCTATCCGTTGTCAACTGTCAGTGTAATGAGCAGGAGAGGGACAGGGCAGGGGAGATTCCGTTATCTACAGCAATCAGCCATTCCTAGTTATTAGGTCTGCAGCTGTCAATCATTTTGTCAACCAGTTGGTCTTTGTGGATTCCTTTGACAAATAAATGGCGAGCAACAGGATATATTGGAGTATAGGAGGAAGCCATTTGGTGTAAAACTAATTCAGACTGATCTTGTTCTTTCAAAAGGGCCTGACATAGCTGTTGAACATGCATTGAGTATCTGCTTTAAGCCTTTGCTATGTCCCAAAGACAAGAACAAATGGCCTTAAGATAAAGATGCAACTTCCCCCACATTGGCATTTTGTTAAGGCTAAGCATCTTTCCCTAGGCTAGGAACTCATTGCTGTGCTCACCTGTGACCACCCAGCTCAAGACAACAGACCTGCTCCCTGCTGTGTCCATCAATCATTGTGCTAACAGAGCAGTCTTGTGACTATTGTAAAAGGGACATTTCAGTCATATGTGAAAGATGCTCTTGGAGGGTATATAACCACTCTGTACACCCCACTTCTTAGGTGCCCTTCCTTCCTTGGGGAAGGAAGGCCCCGGGCTATATGGTCCTCATATTTGGCTCATAATAAACTCACCCCATTTTTCATTTATTGATTGGTTATGGATTATTTTAGTTGACATCTTCATGGGTATAAATTGCACGACATGTAAATGCTCTCTCTTCCTCCACTTTCACACTGCCCTGTGCTGCTGCTTCCAAATCCTCAATCAACTATGAGATGTAAACACCTATTTAAATGATACCTATAATGAAAATGATTGGGGAACGCTATTCTAACAGCTAATGGTGGGGGTGAGGGGAAGGAGGCAGACAACACAGAGTGCATGTGTGCTCTTGCCAAGTAGAGAGCCCTAGGCAATGTTAGAAGAATGAAAAATTAGGATTTTTCATATGATTTTTCAATTATTTGATCTCTCCTTCTTATTTGTGATGTTAGTTTCTCTCATCTTTCCCTGATTCCTTCTCATCCTTTTTGGTTCCAAACTACTTCTTCCACCTTCCCCTTTTTCTAGGTATAGCTTTGCTTTTCTGTGTTGGATGTGTCATACACCTGTATATATGTGTTTGGATGTGGAGATCTTTTTAAAAATTGACTTAAGTTTTAACATGCGTGCTGTTTAAAGGATCAAGTAATTCGGTAAGGCTTATCATGAATCTTAGCATTCTCCTGCCTCCAGTGGCCCCATTCTGTGCTCTTAATAGGCAATCACTTTCAATTCTCAGTTACTTCTTTTGGTATTTGTTTTCATGTCTCTAAATAACATTCTTCTTCTGTTACCTTTCCATTTGGGGGGATTTAAGCTTTCTCTAATTTATCTTTTCACTACTTTTCTGTATACAGACACATTTCTTATCCTCCCCTCCTTCCCCATCCTCCCTAGATACTTATGGCATTTTGGTTAGCTCTATATTCAGCATTTGCATTTTTTATGACTATATATAAATGTTATTCAGAGCAGAACCATATATGTATACTATAATAATTTTCCTTTCTGACATAATATCTGCGTTCTCCAGAGTTAGTTACTGTTTCCTGGGTTGTTGTGGCTTTCCATGCAGCTAAGTCACCCTCAACCTCTTGCTGTTGCTTCTTCTCCTCTAGTTATGTTAAAGCACACCAAATAGTCTATGAGTTTTTCCAGCTTAGAGCCATCTCTTCTGGAGATTTTTCTCACTCCTATATGGAGTGGTTGCTCTCTAGCCAGCTGCACTGTTGTCAACCTGGGGCCTCCCCTTACCATCAACATGAGAATTGCTTTCCCTTTTCTACTGGGTTGGACCCCTATGTCTTAGATCCCATACTTTTCTTAGTTTCTTTTTTTACTGTCTCATTTTGGTGGAACACATCTTCCAATAACTTCCTGAGAAGGGATACATTGAAGCAGTTTTTTTCTGAAAAATGACCTTATTCTTTATTACACTTAAGTAAATGGTTGGGTATAGCATTCTAGGTTGAAAATAATTTCTCCTCCAAATATGGAACATTCCTTTCTAGCTTCTGGTGTTGCTGTTGAGAAGCCCAAAACCATTCTGATTCTTGATCCTTTGAAAATACATTTTTTCCTTTCTGGAAATTGTTGGGATATTCTCTTTCCTTTATCTTCCAAATTTTCAAGATGTTGTGCTTTGGTGTGGATTTATTTTCATTTGCTTTAATCTGGGACATTATGTCTTTCAACTTTGGGAAATTTTCTTCATTTTTTTGTGTTTATTCTTTTTCTCTTTGTTTCTCTCTCTGTCTGTCTCTGGAATTCTGATCATCAGAGTGTTGAATCTCTTTTAATTTTCTTGCCTCTTTTCTTCTATTTTCTATTTTAGCTTTATTTCTGGAGAAAATTTAAGTCCTGTACTCCTCTTTGTCTTTCTACCCTTATAACAAAAATTTAAAAAAAAATTCTGCTTTCATATTTTTAATTTTAAAGAACTTTCTTATTCTCTAGATTGAGTTCTTCTTTCACAAAAATAATATCTGCTTTTATCTCTTTAAGGGTACTCATGATGAGTTTCTGAAGGTTTTATCTCTTTACACCATCCTTCTTCATTTGCGTGCTTGCTCTGGTCTCTGTCTTTCATGTTAGAAGCTTCCCTCAGATGTCTGGTGACCCTTAGTTGTCTGTTTCTGCCAACAAATGGAGCACCTAAAAGCTATTAGAAGCTCTCTGCTTGTGGGCCTCCTTGGAAGGGATCTGGCTGTGTCAGTTCTCTGGGAACCACCCACTTCCCTTCCCCAATACCACCATCTTTATACCTTTTCACTTGGGCAGGTGAGATTCTCTCCAGAGAAGAATTTTCTTCTCTCCTACCTGACTGTCTGCTATCCTCTTTACAACCAGGGGTAGGAAAAGCTGGAAGATCTCAATATTCACTATGTAAACAGCCATTATTTCTAGTGTTTTCAGCACTCTGTTTGTGGAGAGTTCCTTCCCAGAGACACTGCATGTTACCCTGTAGAGAAGAAATCTCCAGAATGCTGCCACCTTGATGGAGGTGTGGTCATCCAGAGCAGGTAGAAGGTCTGGGCTCCAGCTGCTACTTAAATAGAATTCAACCCCGTTTTTTGCCTTACATTTACCTCTGTCTCCAGAGGTAAATTATGCCACCAACTCTTGAGCTTCTTGGTGACCCTGGTTGCTTTCCCATTGCTGGCTTAGGATTCAGCACTCCTGGGTCACCTATGTCAGGTACCACTTATACTTTCTGCTTTCCAGCTTCCTAAATACTGTAGGTGTCGTCTTTTCTCTCTTCATCCTTATGTATTTATTTTTTTAAAAAAGTCATTGTTAATCAATTAATTAATTAATTTTTGGTGAGGAAGATTGTCACTAAGCTAATATCTATGCCAGTCTTCCTCTATTTTGTCTGTGGGACACCACTACAGCAGAGCTTGATGAGTGGTGTGTAGGTCTGCATGTGAGATCCAAACCCATGAACCCTGGGCCACCAAAGCAGAGCATGTGAACTTAACTACTATATCACTGTGCTGGCTCCTCATTGTTGCTTTCATGTGATGTGATGAAGGACTGGCGGTGTGTGCATTTAGTCAATCACCCCTCTTAGCTGAAGTCTATATTTTTCTCTTGGAGTAAAATCTTAATTATGCAATGTTTCAATTAATTAGAATTCTATGTATGCATTCCACTTTGGTGAAGGAGGGAGACAGAAAGAGAGAGTAAGAGGGGAAAACATGCTATTGTAATAAACAAACCCACTGGCCTATGGTTTTTGGAGTCAATATGGATTTGGTCCCATTTCCTGTTTAAAAAGAAGTGATGTTCAGAAAATAATCCTGAATTGGTCTTAGGGAAATAGGTAAGATTCACTTGTGTTCAGTTTATAGTCTTTAGGCCAAAGGGGGAATATTACAAAACACATTTTTAAAAGAGTTTCTACAAAGTGGTATGTTTTGATTAACACTCAATACTTGGGCATGGAAGGTAGCCCGTGCCTCTATGGCTAAGTCAGGGTTCATTGTGATTTTCTCTGTGTCAGTAAGTTCTCCTTTACATTACATCTTCAGCTTAACATCAAAAAGAGAAAACGGAGGTACAGAATGGTTGAAATAAAAGGAACAGCTCACGCATAACCTGCCCCCTCTCCCTCCCACCCAAAGACAACCATTGTTAACATTTTGCTATATTCTCTTCCTATACTTTTTTTTCTAGCCGCTTTCTTCCAAAGATAATTTTGATCATGAAATTGTCTTAGACGGTGAATAAGTTGTCAGAGAGGACCACTCACTCTCCTCTCTTCTCCTCTCCTCTCCTCACCCTCCAGCTTCCCCACCTTGAAGGTGACGGACTTGGGAGCCTCATATCTTAACTTTATCGTGTCTACATTAAATCTTCTGTCTAGTTACTCTGTGGTACTCTCTCCCTGTCACCCTCCCCTTTATTCCCTCCCTCCCAGCTTCATATACAGACAGACAGACACACACACACACACACACACACTCACACACACACTCACACAATGGGCCAGAAAGGCCATCCAGAAAAACAATACTAACACTCTCCAGAAGGATGGACAGCTACACTTTTTACAAATGACGAGGGCAGCTCTGTTTATGAAAGGGATTTTCTGTTAGACTTGGCAAGAAGCTGGAAGGTTTTTCTCTCTCTAGATCATTGGAGTGTGTGTGTGTGTGTGAGAGAGAGAGAGAGAGTGAGAGAGAGAGATTAAAGAGCAAATGCATTGTGGGAAGCGCATCCTGACTGAATGGAGAGCAGGCAGCTGTGGAACCGAGATAGGAACTTGGAATGCTTCATGGTGCCAAGACTGTCAGAAACTGACCCTGGGGTCTGAAAAATGACAGCGGGATTCAGTGTTCCTCTGACAACCACTCAGCAAATAGAATGTGAGGAAGTAGGAGGAAGGGAAGATGCGAAGCAAGCCATCAAAATGCTTCTTCTTTCTCCATGGATGACCGTGAAATGTTGGCCACTTAAGGGGCACAGGTGAGGGTACATTTGGACAGGCGGTAATAATGGTGCTGCCAAGCCACATAGCCTGCTCTCTAATAGTGAATTTTCTTAGCTTAAGTACTTGGGAAGATTGTCCTCTAATTTATACAGCCCCACTTATCCTTGACTCACATTTCACTTTTCTCAAGGGATCCCCTGGTTGATTGTCTCTGTCAGGGGTCAGCAAACATTTTTCCATAAAGGGACAGGTAGTTAATATTTTAGGCTTTGTGGCGCATATGGTCTCTGTCATAACTATTCAATTCTGCTGTTGTAGTGTGAAAGCAGCCACTGAAATATGTAAGTGAGTAAGTGTGGCTGACTTCCAATATAATTTTATTTATGGACACCGAAAACTGAATTTCATTTAATTTTTACATGTCACCAGGTATCATTATTCTTTTGAGTTTTTCCAAAGATTAAAAAATGTAAAAAGCATTCTTAACTTGTGGGCTGCACAAAAACGCGCCACACGTTGGATACGGCCCATGAACTGTTGTTGGCCAAACCTTGGCCTGTGTCCAAATCATGGCGTTGTAGAGGCAAGCAGAAGGGCTCTCCATCCCCTGCTGCCTCCCCTCCCCTTCACTCTTCTCTCTTCTTCTTCCTTCTTTCCTTCCTTTCCTTTCTTCCCATGTGCTGATTTAGAAATGAGAAATCAAAGCCTAGGGAAATGAAGAGTTTCTTATTCAACTCTTTTGTGGCAGCAGTCAGAAAAACCCAGGACTCAAGGAGCAGTCTTCGTAGCCAGGAGGAAGAC
Organism: Equus quagga; assembly: GCF_021613505.1. Lineage (NCBI taxonomy): Eukaryota > Metazoa > Chordata > Mammalia > Perissodactyla > Equidae > Equus > Equus quagga. The sequence goes on along the minus strand of NC_060268.1, from coordinate 88,170,795 downwards.
TGTGGGATGCTCTTCGGGATTCCAAAGGGCAAACTGTGATCAGCACACAAGCTCCTTAGGGTTGCACTGGGTCTGAAACTTACTCCTTTTCAAACTTCCTGTTCCAGGAGTCTTGAATGCATAGTTAATTTGTACTAGGTACGGTGCTTCACACAACTGGGCCGTAGAGATAAACAAGGTCCAGTCTTGCCCTCTAGGCCTTACTTCTTCAGTGTGTGATTTTGAATAATCCCTACAAACCCACTTATGTGTGGTCTCACCCTTAAAAACTAAATCTAGCTATGTACATTACAGTTATAATTAAAGTTTGGGAGGAAATCTATCCTTGGAGCAAGCAGGCAAAGGGAATAAAGAGCAAATGTATGTGTCAGCATTCGTATCTGTGCATGAGGGTTTAAAATAACGATACCATTATTTTAAATGGGCACACAAGAAGTTTTGCTTCCAAATGAGTACAGTTGCTAACAAGTGAGCCCACCCTCTGGTTCCGGACATTTCTGGAAGTGTCCTTACTTCCTGGATTACTTCCTTCTGTAAAGCACTACTGGTCAAGTCTTTATCTTTCATGGTTGGATTTTTGTTTTTGGAAATGACAACCTTTGTTTTTGAAGTCACACTTTGAAAATTAGCTGAGGCATCTTGCTGGGTCATAATGTTGAGTTGAAGACTTTCACAAAAAGGTGGCAAAGACCTCCAACCGTTGGGTTGAGGCAGAGGGATGAAAAGAACACAGACTTTCCAGTCGGACAATTTAGAGCCTACCTCCACCATGTGTTAGCTGTGTGATGTCAGAGAAGATGCTTTCTCTCTTTGAGACTCAGTTTTCCTATCTATAAAGTAGGGTAAAAATACTTTCTTTGCACTGTTGTTATAAGGATTAGAGAAGATATATGTAAAATGCTCCGAGCGTGCTAGGTATTCAACATACGTTAACTATGCTTATTTGGCCAGTTGACTGTGAAGGAGAGTTTACACAAGACAGAATTTTTTCAAAATAGTCTTTTTGGAATAAACTCTGAAATGGTGTTAAATAAATGAATCAAGATACTTTTCACTTCTGTTTTTGAAGTGTGTGCCTTCTTGGGTTTGGTAATGTTGAAATTTTCCACAGAAAAATTTGACACCTCATTTCTGAATCACACTAGAAACACCATGTTTCATTGCTAGTTACTATTTTCTACAAAGAAAAGTGTTATTTGTCCAGCTTCCCTTGAAAGATCAGCTAAATGTCACATTATCCCCGCTTCTGCTAATCTTTCAAAATGCTCACCACAACAGTCATAACAATTTCTTCATGCTCAAGTTTATTTGTGTTTCTCTAAATAGTGTTATTGAATTTTTCCTTTTATTTAATAAATCTAGGTTTATTTTCCCACGCAAAAATATAGATTCATTATAAAAGATCTGGAAAACACAGAAAAGTAGATCTTAAAATAGTCTCTTAGTCTTATCACACAAAGGTAGCCACAGTTAAGTCACTGCTCCCATTTTGGTATGTTTGGCTCTAATCTTTTTACTCTTTTTACAATCCCTCACCCCACCCATAATGGTGATGACGTGATGTGTATATGAATGTGTATATATGAATATATGCAATTCATAAATGTATGCCTTTGAAATGATATCTGTTTATTGTTGGTCATAATAATATATGTACTCATCACAAGGAAGTTGAAAAATACTGAACTGTAAATGAGTTATGAAAAAATCTCATAATCCCATCATTCAGAAATAATTTCCTCAACATTCTTCTATTGTCTTTTTAGAGTATCAAGATATTGCTACATATTCTGATTTTTAAGTATAGGTGACACACAAACATCTACCAGAATAAGTGATTTGGAAAAGAATTTAGTGACAGATATTTTCTGCCAGGGAGTATTACATTGGTCCTTTTCAGTTAAAAGAGATCACTGCCAAAGACACAGGTTATTCAATAAGGGTTTTGAAGACAGATTCCTGGGCGTGAAAATAGACATCGTGTTTCTATCAAAAGCTCGGTTTGAAGAAATAGACTTTATTTTTTAGAGTAGTTTTAGGGTCACAGCAAAATTGAGAGGAAGGTACAGAAATTTCCCATATACCCCGTGCCCTCAAACATGCACAGCCTCCCTATTACCAATATCCCTCACTAGAGTGGTACATTTGTTACAACTGATGAACCTACATTGGTACATCATAATCACCAAAGTCCATCATTTACTTTAGGGTTCGCTCTTGGTGTTGGACATTCTATAGGTTTAGACAAATATATAATGGCATGTAGTCATCATTATAGTATCATATAGAGTATTTACACTGGCCCCCAAATCCTCTGTGCTCTGCCTATTCATGCCTCCCCTCCACTCCAATCCTTGGCAACCACTGGTATTTCCATTTCTACTGTCTCTACAAGGTTTTGGCTTTTCCAGAATGTCATATAGTTGGAATCATACAGAATGTAGCCTTTCCAGATTAGTCTTTTCACTAGCCATGTGCATTTAAGTTTCCTGCATGTCTTTTCATGGCTTTCTTCGTAGCACTGAATAATATTCCATTGTCTGGATGTGCTACAGTTTATTTATCCACTCAGCTTCTAAAGGACGTCTTGGTTGCTTCCAAGTTTTGGCAATTACAAATAAAGCCGCTATGGTTATGTGCAGGTGTCTGTGTGGACATGAGTTTCCAATTCTTTTGGATATATACCAAGAAGTGTGATTTCTGGATTGTATGCTAAGACTTTGTTTAGTTTTTTAAGAAACTACCAAAGTGTTTTCCAAAATAGCTGTATTATTTTGCATTCCCACGAGCAATGAATGAAAGTTTCTGCTGTTCCACATTCTTACCAGCATTTAGTGTCATCAGTGTTTTGGATTTTAACCATTCTAATAGGTGTGTAGTGGCATCTTTTTGCTTTAATTTGCAACTCCCTAATGACATACAGTGTCGAACATCTTTTCTTGTGTTTATTTGACATTTGTATATCTTCTTTGGTGACATGTTTGTTCAGATCTTTGGTCAATTTTTTAATCAGGTTGTTCATTTTCTTATTGTTAAGCTTTCAGAGCTCTTTGTATGTTTCGGATAACAGTCCTTTGCAAATATTTTCTTCCAGTCTGTGGCTTGTCTTATTCTCTTGACAGTGTCTTTTGCAGAGCAGGAGTTTTTAAACGACGTTTAGCTGATCTATTATTTCTTTCATGGATCGTGTCTTTGCTGTTGTGTTTAAAAGTCATAACCACATCCGTGGTCATCTAAATTTTGTCCTGTCTCATCTTCTAGGAGTTTTATTGTTTGAAATTTTATATTTAGGTCTATGATCCATTTTGTTAATTTTTGTGAGGGATGTAAAGTCTATGTCTGCATTTATTTATTTATTTTTTGCACATGCATGTCCAGCTGTCCCCTCACCACTTGTTGAAAAGACTATCTTTTCTCTGTTGTATTGCTTTTGCTCCTCTGTCAAAGTTAACCTGACTATATTTGTGTGGGGTCTATTTCTGGCATCTCTATTCTGTCTCAGAGATCTATTTGTTCTTTCACCAGTATCACGCTGTTTTGATTACTGTAGCTTCATAGGAAGTCTTGAAGTGGAGTAGTGTCAGTCCTCTAGCTTTGTTCTCCTTCAATATTGTTTTGGCTATTCTGAGTCTTTTGCATCTCCACATGAACTTTAAAATCAGTTTGTCAATATCCACAAAATAATTTGCTGAGGTTTAAATTTAGATTGCATTGAGTCTATAGATCAAATTAGGAAGAACTAACATCTTGACAATACTGAGTCTTCCTAGCCGTGAAAATGGAATCTCTCTCCATTTATTTAGTTCTTCTTTGTTCTTTCCTCAGAGTTTCATAGTTATCCTCATATAGATCTTGCACATGTTTTGTTAGATTTATACTTAAGTATTTCATTTTAGTTTGGGTGCTAATGTAAATGGCATTGTGTTTTCAATTTCAAATTACATTTGTTCATTGCTGGTATATAGGAAAGTGACTGACTTTTGCATCCTGCAACCATGGTATGATAGCTTATTAGTTCCAGGAGGGTTTTCTTGTTGTTGTTGTTGATTCTTTTGCATTTTCTACGTAGACAATCATGTGATCTGTGTACAAAGGCAGCGTTATTTCTTCCTTCCCAATCTGTATACCTTTTATTTCCTTTCCTTGTCTTAGTGTGTTAGCTAGGACCTCCACTATGATGTTGAAAGTGAGTGGTGTGAGGGCACATCCTTACCTTATTCCTGATAAAAGGATTAGCTTCTAGTTTCTCACCATTAAGTATGATGTTAACTTTAGCTTTTTTGTACATGTTCTTTATCAAGTTGAGGAAGTTTCTTCCTATTCCAAGTTTGCTGACGGTTTTTATCGTGAATGGGTGTTGGATTTTTTCAAGTGCTTTTCTGCATCTATAGGTATAATCATGTGATTTTTCTTTTTTAGCTTGTTGATGTGATGGATTACGTTAATTGATTTTTGAATGCTGACCAGACTTTCATACTTGGGGTAAATCCCACTTGGTGGCGATGTATAATTCTTTTCATACATTGTTGCAATCTATTTGCTAATATTTTGTTGAGGATCTTTGCATCTATGTACGTGAAAGATATTTGTCTGTAATTTTCTTTTCTTGTAATGTCTTTGTCTAGTTTTGGTATTAGGTTAACACTGACCTCATGGAATGAGTTAGGAAGTATTCTCTCTGCTTCTGTCTTCTGGAAGACATTGTAGATAATTGATATAATTTCTATCTAAACTATTTGGTAGAATTCACGAGTAAACCCACTTGGGCAAGAGCTCAGTTTTGATAGAAGAAAAACAAAAAGATGTTTGAAATACTAATATTTTCAGCATGATTTTCCAACTTCATAAATGGTTCTCTTATTTTTACCAAGTATGGTTAAAAGACAAGACTCATTTATTTTTTAAAGAGGTTATCAGAAGTTGCAAGAGATTTCATAGGAAAGTGAGATAAAGGATAAGGCTCAAGAGAATTAAAAAAACATTCCTAGTAGTGGGAAAAGAGTAGACATAGAAGAAGAATTGCATTTGGAACCTCTGTAGGAATAAGCTTTCAGAACGCTCTCACCACACAACCCACCCAAATTTCTAAGTCCCAGAAGTCTTTTCCATGAATATCCCATTGTAGGGTCATAAGTTATGGTCATTTATTAGCCAGTATATGTCCTTAATTTTTTTTCAAGGAAGGTGTACATATGTAATTCTTCTTGAAACTTTCCATGTGTGAGATTCAGGGGTGGTGTGAAGGTAGTATAGCAAACATAGATCTTGTATCTCCATTTCTTCCAGTTTGAAGAGGGTATTGTGGATGACTCACTCTCTTTTGGGTAAATGCTTAGTCTCTTAGATTATTCCCCTTCCCAACCTTGTAGATCTCTGAGACATTTGGGGACAAGAAACTTTGGATCCATATGGTGTATTCTGGATCTGCACCGGCCTCTGCTCTAGAGGGGCGGGGGGGCCAGGTTTAGTTCAACCTGGACTCGTGCCCACTGGTGAATAACTAGCCTCATCTGGCCCTTTTTGGCATGGTGAGCTAGTGTCCACTATTGAAGTTTTGGTCATTTTCCTCTGGTTTTGATGTTCCTACATAGTGATCTTTTTGTCTTGACTGAAGACTCTGTTGATCACTACCCCTGTTGGCATCTCTCCTTTTCTTCCCTATGGCATATGGAGACTTCTGCATCCCTGTGCTACTCTTGGGGAACATAGACTTGGGCTCACTTCTCGTCATCTCCCTTCATAGGTCTCACCTGTGCTTTAGGGCCCATGTTGCTCAGGTGACCAGCTAAATGGCAATCTTCCAAATGAAGACAAAATCTTCTAGTCTGTGTCTGAGAAAGTAAGAAAAGTCCCACTACTCTGGAATCTCCCAACTTAACTTGGTTGCTATCAACACAGCTTTCTCTGGAATTTTGTCCTAGCCGGTGGACCAGATAACATATCTGCTCATATGCTTACTCTTCTTTTCTCTCCTCAAAACTCTCCATCTTCCTGTCCCAGAACTTCTTCACTTTCTCTCTAGGCAACTCTAACTTGTCTTTATGTGCTGAGTTCTCTAGCTTCATCTTATGGTAAAACTCTATGAGTTCAATCTCAAAACTCAAATGATGCTGATCAGATCTCATTCGTACTTTGCATTTGATTTGATTAGTAAAGAGTGTTTTTCTTTTGTCTGTTTGCTTTTTAATTTAGAAATTCCTTTCACTCCTGACAAACGCTGATTTTCAATAAAAGTCCAATTTGTTCTAAGTTATTTTTGGCTCCCCTTTCCCAACAGAGCGAATGTTATGGAGGAGGAGCCACGTGGCAACAAGATTTCTGACCTTTAAAAATATACCTGAAAATATTTATAAAATATTATCCTTTTATGGCCCATTGCCAAGTACATTTGGTCTTTGGATATTTGCTGACATCCTCAGGGATGCTGATATTCCGTGGAAAACAGAAAATGCTGGCTCTCCTAAAGTTTGAGAGCTTTGGTTGTGATACCAGTAGAGAGAGGAAATGGGTGGGGATCCCTGTGGTTGATGTGCCTCACACGTTGTAGAGTCAAAAAGTCAATTCAAGATCTTAAACGAGATAATTTACAAGCTCTTTTCTTTTCCTCATATATTCACACAGTACTTATCACCCCAGTGGTTCAACTGTCTCAGGAGCAAACAGCCAGAACACAAAAGGATCTGGAGGAGAGGGAAGAACGTACTTCTCTAATTTCTTGACTTCCTCCAAAGAAGGCAGTTTATTGGAAGGACTTTGGCTTGATTTCCCTGATTTAACAATCATAACATAAGTAATTATTTTTACAGCTCAGTTGTTTTATCTCAGCCATTAGGCTGGTAATAGTAAAAGCTGTGCTCAGGTGTTTAGGACATAACATGCAATTTCTATGAAAGAGAGATGGTCTTGATTTCATTTGGGGACCAAATTCATTCCACCTCCTCGAATTGGTGTTTGCTTGTTAATGGTAAGATGTGTTCCTGTCCACCTCCTAGCCTTTCTCCTACTCCAAACTGCCAAGCTTCTCCTGGTAATGATTTCACTATCTACTTAACAGAGAAGATTGAGTTGATTGGACATGAGATCACCTTCAACCCTTACCCTGGCAAGTCTATCTTTCAAATCCATTCCCTCAGTCTGCTCCAGAGCCTCAAGAGGGCCTACCAATTCCAGAATGCTGTTCTCTCCACCTGATTTCTGTGGGATTAGTGGGTTGGCTGAAACACACAGATGTGGCATGAATGAATTGACACTACATAGAAATGTATTTTTTTCAGGTGTAAATGAACTGGTAATAAGTGGTGCACTGTATGGTAGTTTTGCCCCCAAGTCCTGAGAGACCCAGATTTGTCTAGCTCATCACTCTACTCTCCTTAAATGTGACCTGCAATTTTTGATCTTTGGAAGTTTCTTTATTCCAAGAAGGAAGAGATGAGCAAGAAGGTGGGAGTCCAGGGCATGTCCCAACTGTCCCTCAAGGAAGGGTCCTGGAAGCTGCCACATGACCTTCCTCTTACCATCCCATGGGCCAGAATTTAGTCACATGGTCACACCAAGCTATGGAAATTGTGAACTGGATGCTACCTCATCCACCAAGCCTTTCCTGTGTGCAACAGCACCACATCAAGTGGAAATGGTAAACACGAGATCAGGCTCTAGAAGTTCAAGAAGACACAAATAAGGTGTATAAGCAAGTGACTCAGATCCCCGGGGTGTTTACTTTTGTGGCTTTGCCACCCCTCCTTCAAGCTACGTAGGAGAGTTTCCTGTGACTGGTTGATGGAGGAAGAAAAACATGAACCAGAAGGGTCTGCATGATAGGTTGTCAAAGGCCGGAAGTGGACTGCTTCTGCTTTACAGCTCCATTTAGGAATGATGAAAGGAACCCTCTAAGTCAGTTGAGCTTCTGGCAATATATCTGGTTACCCACTTCATAAGGAAGGAGACATGGCCATAAGCATGTATCTAAACTGATTCATGGTTTGGTTGCTTAGTGAATGAACCAGATTGAAAGATTTGTGACGAGAAGTCTGGAGAAGAGGAATGTGGATGGACTTCATGGAAAGGGCACAGAATGTGAACATATTCGCCTCATGAATATGGTCCTCATAGGGCACCCACTGAAGTGGAGGCCTTCAATAATCAAGAGAACAAGGTAGCCTATTCTATGAATATCAGTCAGCCTCTCCCCAAACTACCTCAAAACTTGCTCAACTGTCTTAAGTACAAAGTGGCCATCGCATAGCAGCAGTGACACAGGCCATTCATAGGCTCAGCTAAATGGACCAATGCTGATGTGGCTACAGCTGCTGCTGAGTGCCCAAGCTGCAGCTGTAGCATCAGTGTTATGTGATGATATCAGGTTGATTATGCTGAATTTCTCCATGAAGGGGGCCTATTCTGGCAATTGATTTGCCTTCCCTGCCCCCAGAGTTTCTGTCAAATGCCATATTCACCATCATGGTATTCCGTTTAATGATACTACTGACCAAGGAATTTGTTTTATAGTGAGGGAAGTTGACATCAGTCTCAGCATAGATTTCAGTGTCTTACCACATAACCCTGCTGCCTGCAGGATAAGGCATATGATTTGGACAGTAATAGAGTTATAGTGTCCTTTCTGCCTTAGCAAGAATATTTGGGTCTGGAAATTAAGGGTGGAAGTGAGAGCACTTCTTCTCACTATTACATTTAATAACCCACTGAGAACATTTTTTCTTCTTGTATCAGTAACTATGGTTTAGAGGTCTTAATTCCCCAAGGAGGAATGCTTCTATTAGAGGACACTAAAATGGTTCCAGTGAACTGGAAGTTGAAAATTCCACCAGGATATTTTGGGAATCCTTGTGCCACTGAACCAGGAGGCAGAGAAGTGACTCTAGATTTCACCAGATATCCAGATTTCCAAAATTTCAAGGAGAAATTGGGTTAAGGCTACACCATGACGGCAGGGAGGACTATGTTTGGAATCCAGGAGATTTTCTGGGGTGTTTCTCGATGCTACCAGTTCGATAGTAAAAATTAATGGAAGTCTAGCATAACCTTATAAAGGCAAGACCACTACAAACTCAGCTTTGGGTTACCCCACCAGAGAAAGAAACTTGGTCAGCTGAATGCCATCTGAAGGGAAGGGGTGGTGGACAAAGTAAGCAAAAATATCAATTCTGGCCCCATGATAGGAGGAGTGTAGCAGCAGCTGTGTATGTTTTTTGTCCTATATATACACATATACCGATTATTTCTTTTTCTTTCTTTCCCCTTCTCCTACCACTTTTATTAGGTAGGGTGGTGATGCTTCACTTTAGTGTTTAGGTTACAGAATGTCAAGAGACTAAAGTAAAAGAGGAGGTAACGTCACCCGGATATGGGGATTTGTAGCTTCTTTTGTGGAAAGATGTTAAGAGGGTCTTGGTTTGTATCGAGGAATGGATGTGCTGTTGCATGAGAGTTCATCCTGGACAGAAGGGCGAGAATGAGTGCTGAATGGCTAAAGTGGTGACTACTCCAGTCATTTGCTTACTTGCTTTCAGATCCAGTCCCTGCCCTTCTCCAGCCTCTGCTCAGATTGCTGGATGATGCCAAAAATGGTATGTCCCAGGCTTTTTCCAACTGTCTTCTAGAAAGACTTGGCAGAGGGGACCCACTGGTGAAAGATTGGAGGGTAATAGACAGAGGAAACAAGGACGTTTCTCTACCCTTTCTGTTTTGAGAGTAGAATCCTGCCGTAGTTCCCCTTCCCTCCCGAGTTCGGATCCTGGGCTCTGGCAGTACCACTTTCCTTTCATCTTCTCAGCTCTGGGATGGTTTCGGCTTCCTGCAGGTGCTAATTTCTGGTTTTCCTCACTTCTTCCTGCTTGTCTTTTCAGCTCTTCTGACAACTTTGAAACTAGTCCCCTGTTTCACATTCTCTCCATTGAACTACCTGGCATGGATTTCAAGTTTCTCATAGCCTAGTGGGTAAGATATTAAAAGCAGACAATTACAAAACAGTGTGATAACTGGGAGGAAAGGGATCAGCACAGTGCCTTATGGAGACACAATGGAAGGACGCCTAATCTCTTCTTAGGGGTTAAGCAATTAAAATCCAAGAGAGGAGGCTTCCTGGAGGTGGTGACATCTAAGCTAATCTCTAAAGGGTTAATAAATCACTTGAGATTTGAGGAAATGGATTGTATTGGGTGCAAGAGGGAAAGATTGTGATTCACAGAGATGGCTACAGGCTGGAAGCTTTGCCTTTCTCTAGTGTATCAAATAAAATTCTGCTTTACTTTGCATCAAGCGTAGAAATAATGTTCATGGCTTAATGCTGCATGGTTTCTATTTGGCCAGGGGAAAAATACAGACCAAAGGCTAGTTCAACAAGTATTCTTTTGTTCCTCTTGATGTAAAAAAATATTTCTGCTGCATTTTCTTGAATAAAATATTGTTGAAAATTAGGCACTTGGCTTAGCTTTGCAAGTTCTTCCTTTAATGATAGACTCTACTTGTAAAAGTTTTGTAGAAATAATATTTTGTATGCAGCATTAAAGAACATATTTTATGATTAACCCCCACCCCCCACAACAGACACACATGCACACTTACACACACAACTGTATGTGTGGTATTGATGAGAAGAGCTATTGCATTAGAGAAGGGAAAGGTATCAAGCTTACTTAGAAGAAATAAACTGAATTGAGAAAATTTAAAGGAAAAATAGTTCAATGAGACATTATGGAGAAAAACAAAATAAGAAGGAGGAAATGGCAGAATGTTTAGCTTCTTGGAACGACAAGAGTGAGGGAAGCCAAGAGTGCGGTTGGAGTTGGACCAGATCAAGCAGAAGTTCCAACTGAGACTGAACTGAGAATGACCATTCCCTGTTACCCTGCTAACAGCCCCACCTTCTGCTAATGATACTCAACTGAGAACAATCTTGCAAAAATAGCCAGAGTTGTATATGATCCAACGTGCCCCACCTTGGGAGAAGCCTGAGGAGGACTTTGAGACGGATGGTGCTGCAGACGATCACAACAATGGGAAATTTTTTGCCTTTGTATAAAGTAACTGGAACATTCGTTTGTGAATTTCCAGGTACTTCATCATATTGTATTTCCTGCTAAATTTTATCCCAGTCAATGTGAAGAATAAACTATGATTATTACGGTTATCTATTGCTGGATGTCTGCTATTTTCCAGAAACTGTATCAGAAACTGTACCTAAGTCATTTAATTACATTTTCCCAAACTGCATATGAATTAGATATTATGATGGTCATTTTATAGATGAAGAAAATGAGACTGAAAGCAATTAATAAATTGCTCAAGTTCAGATAGCAAGTAAGTACCAGAAATAAAACCCAGACTAACCTAATTCCCAAGCCCTTGCTCTTTCGTTTATGTTACAAGGTTGATCACAAAAAAATGACTCTATTTGTTTAGGCCATTTCACTGTCTGTTAGATTTATCTGTCAGACAATGTAATGAAATGCGTAGGAATATGTAGTTTAGAAAGACTTTGAGAAACAAAAGATTAAATTAAAATAGTTGACATATGGCCAATGATCAGAATATTCTGTCATTTTAAAAGAAATGTATATAAGAATAAAATTAATGCCAACATAAAAATTTCATCCTGTAAAAAATTTTCAATTTCATATACAACCTTGGAAATGGCTATTGATAAAGAAAAGGTCTATGCATAGAAAAATCTGGGATGATGAGCCAGTTCATAACTATTCCTAAGGTGAATGTTCATTTTATCCTAGGCCTCTGGCCGTGGTCAACTGGTACAAGGGATAAAGATATCTGACCTCAAAATATTCTCTTTTACAGGCATTCAAAACATGCAAGGGAAGATGAAGAGATCAGGGCTAATAGAGTTGAGTTATGTAGATGACAACCTTTTAGAGAGAAAAGAGCCACCTTGAGCAGCCGTGTTCAGTGGTGAAGGTTAGTAGAAGCCACTGCGACAGCATACAAGCTGAAACAGAAGGGCCTGGACCATTCAGGAATAAAATATTGGGCAACTTCTCTGGGCAAAGAATCCTTGTTAGGTGACTTCCTAGCTAAGGACAAGGGTCAGAAGGAGGCAAGAGTCTGCATGGAAGTCAGAAATGCCAGCTAGAATCTCATGATCCATTTCAGCAACAAAGGCAAAAATCTCTACTCCCATTTCTTTGCCTACAATACGTCTGCATTTATATCAATTTTTGTTTAGATTTCTTGAACTTTCCTTCCATTCATAGGCTATGTTATTGTAGAATACCAAGATAAAATAACTATAAATCTGTAATACAAATGGATAGCACCTGGACAACCAGGTCACTCAGAAAAATGTGGTGTCATGACATTGTCCCTTGCTTGGTTGCTAGATATGGATTTGGACTGTTTTTCATTGGAGAAGAGAGTGAGAGTATTAGTTATTACACAAGGAATAATTACTTCTAGTTGTATGGAGGCATCTATGGATTTGTGGGACAAAGGATATGTGCATTGGGTGTAGTTGTGTGTGTGCATGTGCACACACATACACACGCATCCAGGAGCCAAGGGATGGAATGTAGGAGACACAAACTGGGATGATTGCCCAGTTCCTAATGATTTCCCCAGTGCCATGCCTTCATGATATACTCTGTCCCTTGGGCATGGCTATTTGTTCCAAGAATAGAGATACCTGACCCAAGTTGGGTCAATTAGATTCTCTCTCCTAACGATTTGAAAACCTGAGTTGAGACACAGAGAAATAGAAGGCAGTTAGAGTTGCATAACCCTAGGCTGTGCTGTAGAAAGCATGTCTCTAATCCCAGCTGCTAGAGGTCATGGAACTTCTCTGTTTCAGTGTTCCTAAAGCTTAATTATTCAGTTCTTCCTTAAATAAATTATTCATTTATTCTATGATCATCCCCAAAATCTTTATAGTACATTCTTTGCTTGAAATGAAAAAAATAGGAAAAATTAGGAAAGGGAGCCTAATTTAAAAATTAAACAGAACTGAGAGGGCTGATGAAAATGCATATATTTGTTTAGAGGGCTGTGTTCATATTCCATAGAAAGAAGAGAGGGAGATACACTACGGGCATATTTCGGATGAAGCTAGTCCAATATTACCCTTCTGAAATGGACTCTTTCCTTATCTTCCACATTGTTCATGGACTCCTTCTCTGAAACACCAGTTCTTTGAACTTGGCTCTTCTTTACATCATTAAGAATTGATTTTGGCTGTAACTAAAAGAAAATAAAATAGCACGAGCAAGCAGAGAATTCATTTTCCAAAGGAACAAGAAGCACCAAGGTAGAGCTCAGATGACAGCTCGCTGATGCTATCTAGCCCTGGCACTTTCTGTCTTTCTGCTGCACTCTCCTAAGCATGTGGCTTTCATCCTTGTGGTTACCAGATCTCTATGTATCAGACCAGCACGACAGGCAGAAGAAGGATGTGAGGAATCACCAACAGCTTTCTTCTATGTCTCAATGTCTAGAACTCTGTTGTGTGGTCCCCTCTAGCTATAAGAAAGCCTGGATAATTAATTTTTTAAGCAGAAAAAGCAAGGAAGAATAGAATTGGAAGGGATGTTGAGTGAACCAACTAACTGTATGTTCCAAAACAATCTTAATGAATTTTCTTGGGTATAATAATGTTTAGAAATAAAAGCCAGAGCATGTTCCCCAGTACAGTTTTCTGATTTCCAGGGCAGAAATTCCATCACACACTGAAGCCTGGCCTCACTTACACCTGTTGCCAATAGAACCCACTCACAAATCTGTGTCACTGATCCACTCAGCAGTGTGTGTGGACGTGTGTGTGTGATTCCACTTTTTAATGAGCAACACACTTACACAGAAAAGAGTTAAGATATACAAAAGCTTACCTTTCATCCTTCTTCTCTATCCATTCGGTTCCCCATTCCAGATGCCATTAATGTTATCATCTTTTTGGGGATCCATCCAGAGAGAGTTTATGAGTTCATAAGCAAAAACATATACGAATTGCAATTCTGTCTTAAAACCACTGATTCCATCTTTGCACATTTCACAAACAGGTGAGCATGCCAACGTATTCACTAAAGGAAGAGGAAGCTCAATTAACCTTCACTCAACAATTCTGTGCCAGGTGCCTCCGTACTCACCATCTCATTTAATCTTCATAATGACTCTCGGAGGTAGAGTATCTGCCCATTAAGATTGGAAATCTGAAGCTCAGAGTGGTTAGATGACAACTATTAGGCCAAAGAGTTAGTAAAGGGTTGAGCTGGAATCTAAATCCCTGTGTGTCGGTTTCGCCCATCTCCGAAGGATCTATCGCTGAGCTCCTCTAGCCACTTGTATCCCAGCCCTTGCTCCACCACGTGAATGCCAGCCTGTTGGCTCTCCCTGCTACAGTTGACCACACAGGTCTTCTTTCTCTGCTCTACTAACTTCTAGCTGATTCTTTGATAATGAATGCTTATGATTGTGAAAGCTTGGCATCTTTCCTCGTGAGTTATAGCAGTGATTTACTATGAGTTGACAGTCATTAAATATCTGTTAATTAAATTATCTGGACTCCCTCTGACCTGAAGCTGGAGCCCTCTCCGTTGCTTCCTCTGCTCTTAACTACCATAGAGTTAAGCAGTTTTTTTCCTTGTAGGATTTCTCCACTTGCCATCCTTGTCTCTCCAGAGCCTTGCTACTCGGGGTAGTCTGTGGACCAGCAGCGTCAGCATCTAACAAGCTAGGAGCTTGTTAGAAATGCAGATTCTCGGGCACCACCCAGACCTGCTGAATCAGAATCTGTGTTTCCACGAAAGCTTCTGGTAGTTACTATGCACGTGAATGTTTGAAAAGCGCTGTTGTAGACACGCCTGCAGGCTAAATCCAGTCAGCTGCCTGTGATCACATTTTACACGGTTATAGAAGCACCTCTTTATAATATACTCAATTTCTCCTCTAGGTCCAAACAGCCTACAATGTTTACAATTTGGTTCGTTAAGAAAAAGTTTGTTGCTCTGGAGCATATGCCTTGCTGTACTCGAATTCTGGGTGGATTTTTATCTTGCTGTCCCCATACCCCTTCGGAATGAAGACGAGCACTGATTCTGCCACGCTTCTTTATCTCCCTGTGCCTACAGTCTTGGTGCATTTACATTCAGGACTTTATGTGATGATCTGGTTTTTGTTTGTATGTTTACAGGTGTGTTTCTGTACTAGGCGAAAAGCTCCCTGAGGACAGGATGAGGCCAGGCTCCCCAGAAGCAGAGCCTGGAATGTGGGTTCTTGTCAAGAGGACCATTGAGGGAACGCTCTCAGGAGGAACCTGTAAGAAAGGGAGGGAAGCAGGCTAGGGTAGAGGAAGAAGCGAAGCAAAGATGATGTGGCTGCACTGAGCCTAACCTCACCCTGACCCCATGGGGTGCTCTGGACGGTGACTAGCCTGCAGAATTGTCCCACCTTAAGGCAAGGCAATCCCACCTGGGCTTTTTGCACCCTCACGTCAGTCAGTGGCATGGGCTGCCCCCGGCAAGAAGCATAACATCTCAGACTTTTCTGGATGAGGCTGCTTCTCTTGACGAAGGCCACCTGTGAGCCCTTGGCAGCCACTACTCAGGCAGCTGAGGGTGAGGAGTGTCAGTCCCAGTGTGTGTTTTTCTTTTAATCTCTGTTTCCTTAGCTGCTAACACAGTTTGTGGCTCTCAGCAAACGTGCACTAAATCTTTGTTACGTGAATGAGTCTCTTCCTAGTATAATCCATACTCGTTAATTAAAACAGTTATCTATCATCCTTGCTTATGTGCATCCAATTAATAAAGTAAATCATCTTCTAACTAGTTAGTTTCACAAGACTAAATGAGATAATACAGATGAAGGCAGCCAGTAAACTGCCTGATATATGACCGGCAGCCGTAAATGTTCGTTTACTTTCCATTCAGATTAAGTAGGCTCTATAATGTATTTTATTAGGGAGAGCGTCAAACTTCCTGTTTATGGCTTGTAACAAATTCCAATGAATCAAGAGGGATTTCAGTTCTTATTTTCTGTGCATTCTCTACTTGAGGCTTCCCAGGATCATCATACAGGGAGGCGTAATGAGGACACAATCTGAGTTATCACAATGGCAATGACATTAGAAGGTGCAGGAAGTGTTAAGATACGGCTGCTGTTAAAATGGTCTCCAATGCAAATAACCGTCGCTGCTGTGTGTTTAGCACCTATTACAGGCCGGGCACCATGCTCAGTGCTTTACACACCTATTGCTCATCCTCAAAATGACCCTATGAAGGGACTTAGAAGTGCTAGATACACAATAGGTAGACAAGGGATGTAATTAGGCGGATGCCAGAAATGCAGGGCCACCAATGTTTTTTTCTATTAAAAATATTATTAAAGTCATTCTACTAGAAATCAGAATTTTGTGAATTTCTTTACATTATTTATTATGATTTAAAAAAATTTTGAATTACACACGGAGGTCATTGTTACCTTTATAGTGCACAGGATCTCTAAAAAATCTTACTTTTACACCCTCTTCCCTTGCAGATATTATTAGCTCGATTTTAGAAATGAGGAAACTAAAACTCAGAGAGGTTAGATAGCTGCTGAATCAGTCAGGGGTCATTGGAGGAGCAAAGAGAAAGAGGAGGTGATACTCAGAGGAGAAGTTGCATTAGCCCCTTAACTGGAGCTGAGCTGCTGAAGACACTGTAGAAGTCAGTCCCAAAGCCACTGAAGAGGTGCCGCCTCAACTGGGTCTGGAATCAGCGTGGGCTGCCAGATTCTGAAATAATCTGAATGAAAACACTAGCAGTCTCCAGCAACTGCCTCTCTGTTAAAATCAGAAGCAGGAGGCCACTCTCATCTTCCTGCCTTCTGATCTCTCTCCAGTGTCTCCTATTAGTAGAATTGACCAGAAAATCAGCAAGTGAAGGAAGCTGAGAAACAGAGTCTGCAGACCCCCAGCCCTGCAGAGCAGAGTGGAGAAAGGCGGGTCTGGGTTGGAGAGATGACAGGCAAATATCCAGGACACTCATACAGCTGGAAAGTGGTATGGCCAAGCTATCCCATGCTGCCTCTTTGTAGAATGCATATGTTAATGACAAAGCTATACTATTGAGTTAATTTTATTGACTTCACTTGAAAATGCCCGTTTGAGTTAATCTAATTCACTTTACTTGAAGATTCGTAATTCAGAGGCCTGAAAACTGGTCCTGACCTGAAACTTGCCTGAAAATTCGTCGTCTGATTCCAGCTCTTTATTAAACTTTGCGTATGATCTTTCAAAAGAGAGGAGAAATGCTCCATATTGGTGAGTTTATGAACATTGGTATTGGCGCCCATGGGTTGAAGTCTCAGCATTCTGGAACCTCCTAGGATATTCTGCTGCTACTCATGGCATTTTCTCAAGCCCCAGAGAGCAGCTTTGAAACTGAAATGGCAATTTACATTCCTACTGGAAATACCTCAGTTATTTGGTAGCAATTCTTGAGCTATTTCTAGGGCCAAATGGCGTTGGATTTTTCCATTGCTGGGGACCTTTCAATAACGATCATTTATTGCACACTTGTGAATTAGGTACTAGCGATATGAGAAGAGAGAAGATAACATTCCTGTTAGTGGGGAACTCAGATTGTAACATTTGACCCAAATCCCCTAGCAAACACTTTTCTCTGAGAGAAATGTTTTAACTTAGGTTGTATATTTTATTTATTTATTATATTTTCTTTTCTTTTAAGATACCAGTTCTCTGCTTCAACCCAAGAAATCAAAGACAAAGGAGGGACATTAAGGAGGGTAAATTTTCTATTACAGTATTTTCTTGAGATGGTTTCCAGGTTAGCTAGACATTCTTTCTAAATTGCAACCTTGGTCCTCTATTTCTTTGTTAGCATCATGGCTGAGAAGTGACTTTATCTTGAGAAGACCTGTTACCTGATAAGGGAAGGACAGGAAGGAATATTCTGGTCTGTCTTCATCCTGACGTTGCTGCCACATAAGGATCATGGATGTGAAAAGCAGACTATAGTAAGAAAGGGTGATTCTATATCTCAGGACCATGAGAATATTTTCTAGAAATAGAGTATGGGACATGGCCAACTGTGAGGCATTTTTCTCAACTTTACATCCTTACTAAAAAACTTAATGCTACCCATTACCTACTAAATTAACCTAGAACCCATGGCGTGGAGTTTAAGGCCAGTGAACAACTGATCATGTTCTTTTCCAATCTGGTCTACCATTACACCAAACTCCTGCCTGCTCCAGCTTTCAGATGTTTGTTAAACAAACAATCCTTTTTAAGAAAACTAAACATTGTACGGAGCTGTAAAACACAGGACAGATAAAGGCAGGATTGTCTGGTTAGAAATGATGGAGGATCCAGAACCCGAATGCCTTGTCTTCTTTGTGCCCTGGCCATGGAGGCATCTCGTCCAAAGCCCAGATTGCTCTGGCGCTTCTAAATGTTCCATCTTTCCCTAAGTCTTTCACTCTGTCCTATTGCTCAGTTGGATGTTTTTGCTTGGCTTGCCCTTCTTCTCTAGCCCTTCCTATTCAAACACATCTCCAGCCTAAATTCTACCTCTTCCAGGAAGCTCTTCATGATTTGCCCCTACTTGAAACCAATCTAGACTTCCTCTGCTTTGCCAGAGCACTTGTGTTTCCAATGGTTGTATTCAGGGAAGGTTGCCCTACTCCTTTGCAAACTGTCTTGAAGTCAGGGACTTTTTCCACCTTAGCATCTTCCTCATGTCCTGCACATATTAAGTACTCAATGATGAATTACTTTATAAAAGAGGAGAACATTTACCCTTATATAGGTTATTGATGGTTCTCCTCAGACAGGACAAGATTTTCCAAATTTTCTTCCCTATTTCCACCATGTGAAATGACTTCTTCCTGCTAGGCTCTGCTCAAATGCCGCATCATAAATAAAATTTTTCTTGAATCTTCCTAGATGAAAGTAATGTCAAGTTCCCCTGAAGGCACAGTAGCACACTTTCTGTCCCTCTCTGAGGACACTGGGCTTTCTATCACATATTATACGGCCACACACATGCTTGTTATACACAGTTGTAAGTTACTTAAGAAAGGATCCATGTTCTAGAACTGTAGGAGTATCAGATCTTCAGTGAGACAAAGAAGGTTTCAAACCCAGGCCATACCAGTTAATATCTGGGTGACGTTGAGCAAAGGACTTGACGTCTTTGAATCTTCGTTTCCTCATCGTAAAATGAGTCTGATAACATCTCTTTCAGAGACTTTTTAGGTGAAAATTACATTTGATAAGATCAAAGAAGCTTATAAACGTTGGGTATTCAAAATTATAAATCCCATCTCCCAGATTTATCTTTGAGACTTCTCCGGAACTTAACACGGTCCCTTGTATAAAGTATATGCTCAATTAGTTTTTGTTTGCTTGCTGAATTGAATTAGGCTAGTGGAATTACTATTCCGGGAAGTGTTGGTGAGAGTTATGTGGAAAAAAATGGTTCTGTTGCCAAGGGGATTGGGAAGCATCAAGTTGTCTCTGAATGCATTTTTAAAAACAGGATTAAAAAACCCTTTCAATATTCAAGTGTGCATCATTTGGCTATGTATCTCTTCACAGAGAATCTCACAGGACTAGTGTTCGTTGCAGGAGAGGTTGGGAAATATAGAAATAGGTTCCTGGCCCTAGAAGGGTCGGGGAGGAAAGCCAGCCTGCCCTCAGAGTGTCTTTCTTGCCTAAGACTGACTGGCAGGTTCTGCAGAGACTCTGCAGTTGGCATTTCCTAGGTAGATTCATCGTGGCCCACAGTCTGATCTTGTAAGCTCTTGAAGGTAGCTTATCAGCCAAAGGATGTGGACTTTCTCTCGGGGACCGACTCACATCAACCAAGTTTAGAGATTTATGAATAAACGTTAATCTGAATTTCTTAATTTGCCACGAGCAGTCTTCTTTCAGGTGGAATGTACCATATGAACTGGCCCAATTCGTATTTTTTTTTCCCTCATAAACTCATCTATAGAGAAAGTCAAACTCTAATTGGAAGGCTTGTTGGTAAGCCTGAATCAGAAAAAGCAGGGAATTACCGAACTGATTCAGCTAGACCTTCCATCCAGCACTCCTTCCCTCTCTCCTGCTCATCTACGCATTCAACAAGTACTTCTTGAAAACCAACCGAGACAGTACAGCAGCCAGCTCTGGGGTGAAACATCCTACTTTTCAATAATGGATTTTCTGCTTGCTAGTCACATGACCTTGGGGAAGTCACTTAACTTCTTATTGCTGCAGTGTCCTCCTGTGTAATAGCACCTACTCCAACCGGGTTAAAGAAATTACCATATGCAGATGACTTACTACCTGACACCGATGGTTTGCATACCTCTTTAACATGCACATAGGATAGATAGGCTGTGCTTTCTAGTTTTTTTTTTGCACATTGGGAAATTGAGTTTCAAAGTGATTAACTGCTCTGCCCTAGGTCACACCCAGTTAATAAGTAGCAGAGTTTGTTCAAGACCAAGTAGTAAAACCTACTATTTATTTTAGAAAACCATGAATTTTTGGCAGCCTCGGGGAAGAAATAAAACATAATAGTTTTGTGGGCTCTCATTTCCCTTTTAAAAAATTCTAAGCCTTTAGAAATAAAGGGTGGACACTAGTTTCTTTGTTTATCGTCAACTTTTGATTGATTTTGTCGTTTTCCATATTTCTCTGCTGTAATTTCGGCCTCCCTCAAATGATGCCCAAACAAATGAGATCAATTTTCGTCTGAAATATTTTTTTTAAAGAAATTATAGTCATCCCAGACTCATGTTCTTAGGGAGGGAACAGTACATTTGGCAATTTCCATTGCTTCTGGTTGTGATCAGATTGAATTTTAGGCAGTCGTCTTCAAGCTATGCCCTAATTAAGATGAACAGATATTGTTAGCAGGCCTGTTTAATCGGTTTCCCATCTGGCATAATCATGTTTATGAGCAAGATCTGCTCTTTCTTGGCTTGGGCAATGGCTAAAATCAACCAAACAAGGCAATCATGGCCGCTGAGGTAAAAACCAGGGCCCACTCTTCACCCCTAATCCTACCTGGGAAATCACAATTTCAAACCTGCAGGACAAGTGTATGGGATACTTGCACTGCTGGAGCCCCGTTAGGTTCATGGCATCCATCCATCCATCTATATTATGCTTATTTCCATCCATTCCACTCCAGTAAACATTCTCTGAGCCCTTCATATGTGCTGGGCTCTCTATGACCCAGGGCATACTATTATGAAAAAGAAAGTATTCCTGCTCTCAAGAGCTCCTGATATAATAGATAAAGTCTCAAAAACATAAGGACTTAAGAAATAAAGCCTAGTGCTATTTAGGGAAGAGTGGAGTAGGAAAAGATCTTGCATTGAAAATAATTGCCTGTTCAGTTTTGCATTCTGTCTCTGAGAATGGTGATTGTGCCAAAGGAGAGTGTGAAAGCTGACCTTTGTTACACTGTTTCCCCAAAGGAACACGCCTCTGATAAATTATTTGTATCTCTATGATGGATGATGCTCTATCGATCTCCTGACTAAACAAAGGGCAGACGACACTGGGAGAGAGATTTCAAGTTAACACAAGTGTGAGTGAACTGATACCGCTACTTTCTATCAGGAGAACAATTTGTGGATGAGAAAAATATGTCTTTGGGGGTGGTGCCACTTATTGCCTGTAGTCCACTCAGATCTCAGCCAATATGGTAGCTCTTGTAATGTAAACAGATACAGGAAAGATGCTAAAATGCTCCTCCGTCCAAGAATGCCCATAACGTTATATTTCACAAGGGGTTTAGTCAACGTTGTGTTAATAGGAGATTTATGAGACTAGACTATGTTGTTTTAGGAAGAAAAATGAATAGTTGCTAAGGCGAGGTGTGCATGCCCTTGGGAAATTCCATGTTACACTGGCTACAGCCCTTACTGGAGGAAAGAATGAAATAGAATAGGAGTTCTCACCTTCTTTCTCTCGTTTCAGGATCTGAGCCTTCCCTGCTCCCTGTAAGCTTGTGAAGCTTGGGCAGAGGGAAGCCTCCATTAGCATCTGGGCAGAGCCCAGGAGTCTAGATTTCCTTTCTTAAGTAAAGAGGGCTGGAGTCTCAGCCGGGAATGGGATAGTGACACCCATACGGGGAGACTTGAGGTGTGGCTGCAGGAGGAAAGAGAAGAACAGGGAGCAGTAAGAGGGCCACTGAGAAGAAGGGAGATGAGGAGCTAGGGAGTGTTTACATGCACAACCAACAAAGACCCCAACTGTAAGCCCTCCTCTGAAGGGCACAAGTGATTCAGAGCAAGTTACCACCTCCCGTCTCTATTGCTTTGTGCTTGACTGAATCATTATTAGTAAAAGAACTGCTTCCACTTGTGTTCAAGTTCTGTGTTTGTTTCACCTGGGGAAGTGGGTTGTGGGGTTATTCACAAATGGAGCTGTTCCAGATAGCATGTGGGACCATTTGGTGGTACTCTGGGGGAGGCATGGCAGGTGGAAAGGGGAGCATCAAACTTCCCCTTGGAGTCACCTATGTTGAGAAGACCACAGGTCATCAGGCGTATTCCTAGGCACTGAGAACTGCAAGGCGGATTTCCTGGATTTCCCTGATGACCTCCTCTCCACCCAGAGAAAGAAAGGGGATCCTGCCATATTCTGGTTACATAAAAAAGCACTTTGTAATGGTTCAAGTTGTTTAAGTAGGAAGTGGACCATGGAGGAAGGAAGCGAAGTCCTTCGTGCTGGAAGTGTGTTAGCAAATATTGATCAACTAATTGGAAGGGATATTTGGGGTAGAGTAAGTTTAAACATTGTTAGGGCGACCAGAAGTTCCCAAACTCAACTGCACATCAAAATCAGCTACTGAGCTATTAAAAATACAAATGTCTGGGTCCCACCTCCAAGACTGGACACATCAGAACATCTGGAAGTAGAGGCAAAGAATCTAATTTTTTTTTTGAAGAAGATAAGCGCCTCGCTAACATCTGCCACTAATCCTCCTCTTTTTGCTGAGGAAGACTGGTCCTGAGCTAACATCCATGTCCATCTTCCTCTACTTTATATGTGGGACGCCTGCCACAGCATGGCTTGACGAGCAGTGCATAGGTCCACACTCAAGATCTGAAGGGGCGAACCCCGGGTCACTGAAGCTGAACGTGCGAACCTAACTGCTGTGCCACTGAGCTGGCCCCAAGAATCTGTATATTTTTTAACACAGTGATTCTAAAACACAGCCACATTTTAGACCCAGTGGACTAAGTGAACTTTAAGACAGAAATCCAACTCTGAGATTTTATGTCTCACTTGAAAAGCAAGTGATATATTGGATCACTTTTTAAGCTCTAGTCCTTTAGTATCTTGTAGGAATTGGGTGAGTTTTACTGTGTGTTGAAAGACTGTCACAGTAAGAGTGGTTGCGTTTCAGTTACTACCTGCTGGGGCTGGCAGGTAGAGCTGTGAGTGACCTGGTGCGTGGGTTCCCAGAGACCTACAAATAAGCTGAAAGAGGATTCTGGAACCCTTCCTGGGACACTGAGAGCCATGTACATAACAACACCATCTGGTACCAGTTTTCTTTCTTCCTTATGTAGGCTGATGTCAACAGTGAGAGAAAAATGTAACAATGAAGGCAAAGGTGTACAAGACAAACGATGTAATACAAGCAATTCTTAACATCAACTTTCCCATATTGATGCCAGGCAAGCAAGGGGCAGAGGCCCATACTAATTGGCCATTTTATAAATTGCCCCAGCAAAACCCTCCTCACTGAGGCTTAGTTTTATACTTGTTACTAAATAACCAAGGAAAGGCTTTTTAAAGACAGATCCAGTGTGGACCCCAAAGTGACAGGGTATAGTACTGGATAGCAAGCTCTGGAGATTAGCGCATGGGGTTAAGGACTTGTTTTTGGACTCTTCTACACACTCACATTGACCTTAGTCATCTGGTTACAGCCCAACTTGCCTATCATTCTCTTGCCTCCATGGAACCTCCTCTCCAAGCTAGCCTTCCTCATCTACCACGTCTACTTCTCCCTTTCTAGAAATGTTCAGTGGCTCTCTATTGCTGAAAGGATGAAGTTCAGCTGCTGAGTGTGGCACGCAAGGCCCCATGATCTGCCCTCTGCTTGTCTCTCTAGATTGATCTTCTGCCCCTCCACATGTTTCACGCCCTGTACTTGAGCTGTAACTCCATACGTACCCCTGGACAGGCTTTGTTGGGCTTGCTTTCTTGTTTTTGCCCATGCCATTTACTCCACCCACATTTCTTGATGGTCTAGTGATTCTTCAGATGATGGCTGAAGCTTCTTCACAATTTTTCCTCTGATTCTCCCTTCCCAAGCAGAGTTGATCTCTAGGCTTGGTGCTACTACTGTACCTAGAACATCAATTTATATACCATTTATTACACTGTTGCCATTAATGGCTTATAAGTCTGGCCTGTCTTTTCTAATGGACTGTACTTTTTGGGTGAAGGCATGGTTTATTGTCTTGTTCAGCATCTAGCAGCTAGAAGGTGTTCTATATACAGATGATGAAAATAGGACAACTATGAGCCAATGTCTAGGGGATTTTTATTTTCTTTATGAAACAAGAAGTTCCAGTAACTTTGGAAGTTGGCTATGTGCCTGGAGTCTTGATTTGTCAGACTATGTTTGCTGTTTTCACCCTAAGATTCAGACCTACCTTGGTATGTCTGGAATGCCAGATAAACAGACGCTAAGTATTCCTGGAAAAGAAAGTATATCAAAGGAAGAATTACATATTTATTCTGAGGAAAACTGGGCAAGTCAGAGAGGAAGAATGATTTTGAGTACAATGCAATGCTTATTATTTCAAGAATTGTCTGACCTAGTCCTCATGAGCTGACTCTCATGTCCTGGGAGAAAGGGCTATGATGGGTATGGAGTAAGTGATAAGAGAGAGTTTAGCGGAATCTATGTGAGACATTTAGAGGCATCTTCTAGTAAAAAGAGACCCTAGTAGGGGTGTAAATGTAATTGTTCCACTTGGAGTGAAACACATGTTGATGTGCAGTAGAGATATTGGCCTAACTAGGAAGCCAGACAAGCCTAAAGCTGGAGAGAGACAGAAAGAGAAAGAGAGAGAGAGAGGGAGAGAGCTGTGGGAGGTGACAGCTCACTTGCAGGACCGCGGAGGCAGAGAAGGAGAGGAAAAATATGATGGATGCATAGCAATTGAGCTCAAGTAAGACACTCTCCAGGACTCCCTGAATTATCTGGGAGAAGGTTTTGTTTCTTAAAAATGGGAGAAAGGCAGAAGCAGAGAAATGCTGTTTATTTTAGTGACTATAACCCGACTTCTCTCATCCTCTTCCCTTCCCTTTGGTGTGGTCTTGGAAAACACAAATTACAACAAGGAGTACATGATGTGGTTCCTGCCAGTTGATGGACCAAGACACGCATAACTAAAAAGAAAACCATGTCGAAGTACGTCAGGACTCATAGGAGGAAACTGTTATCTCCTTTCCAGATTGAACTTCTTGGCACCTAATTTTTAGGATTTAATGTTGCCCGAGGTTTTACTGCTATTTTGTCCTAAGGGAAAGCTAAAGACGGGAAAAATTAATTCCTTCCCACCAGACTTAACTTTGCATCAGCATATGCCATTGTTGGGATCTGAAAAGTGGCTAATTTGCAAGGTTGGGTTAAAAAATGAGGTACCTTAATTTTCTGGCCCTTGTAAAGTTCATGTGAGTGAGAAATAGCCCAGCAGTTGTTACAAGTGTGGGTCAAACAGCAGCTCTCAGTTGTATAGGAGTAAGGACTCCTGTCTTACACTGTTGACCGAGAGAATGTCTCAAGCAGTCTATTTGGGAGCTGCTTGCCTAATATTGACAAAACAGTGATGATGGCCACAGTATTTTAACTGGAAATGAAAAACTGGGAATTTATCTTCAAGAGTCTCTTTGATATAATCACTCTGGCCAGAGGACTTCCTGCTTGGCTAGAAGGTGAAAAGTCTAAGAGCAATTCCTGGCATCTTCGTATATGGCATATAAAAAGAAAAGTCAAGCAATTCACTTAGTATTAATTTTAAAGAAACAAATAAACGATAACAACAAACCATCACCCAAGACCTACGAACATGCACCTAAAATGTAGTGCCTCTCTGGATGGTCAGGAAATTATAGTGTCATGGACTTTGTGAACAGAGAGGAGCTGTCAAAATCACCTAATCCAATGCCCTCATCTCAAAAATGGGAAATCCAGAGAAATAAATAGATCATTGATTGAAATAACTTAACGAGGTGTTCGCTACTTCTTGGTCACAGTAGAATATCTATCAGGAAAACAGTTTCAGGACTTGGGTTAGAGCCAAGTGGGAAAAAAATCATACAGTAATTCCTCTGGTTCCCCCAGGATACAAAGGATTTAACTAGAACAGCAATATTATGCTCAACTTCTTTTTTTTAAACTACTTTATTGAGGTGTGATTGACAAATTGAAAGTTGTACATACTTAATGTTGTATAAGCTCAATGAATTTGGGGATAAATATACACCTGTGAAATTATCACCACCATCAAAGCCATAAACATATTCATCGCCTCCCAGAGTTTCTTCTTGCCTCCATTATTATTATTTCGTGTGTGTGTGTGCTAAGAACACTTAAAATAAGATGCACCTTCTTGGCAAATTTCGAGTACAATCCAGCATTGCTAGCTAGAAGTATTATGCTGTATAGTAGATCTCCAGATCTTATTTATCTTGCATAACAGACTTTTTACCCTTTAACCATCACTCCCCATTTCCCCCCTCCCCAGCCCCTGATAACCCCCATTCTACTCTCTGCTTCTTTGAGTCTGACTACTTTAGATTCTATATATAAGTGAGATCATACAATATTTATCTTTCTGTGTCTGGTTTATTTTACTTAGGAGAATGCCGTCTGGATCCATCCATGTCGTTGCAAATGGCAGGATTTCCTTCTTTTTTAAGGCTGTGTAGTATTTCATTATATGTGTATACGCAACGTTTTCTTTATCCATTCATCTGTCAGTGGACACTTAGGTTGTTTCCATATTTTGGCTATTGTGAATAATGCTGCAATGAACATAGGGGTGCAGATATCACTTCAAGATCTTGATTTCAATTCTTTTGGGTATATACCCAGAAGTGGGATTGCTGGACCATATGGTGGATCTATTTTTAATTTTTTTTTTAAAGATTTTATTTTTTTCCTTTTTCTCCCCAAAGCCCCCCAGTACATAGTTGTATATTCTTCGTTGTGGGTCCTTCTAGTTGTGGCATGTGGGACGCTGCCTCAGCGTGGTCTGACGAGCAGTGCCATGTCCGCACCCAGGATTCGAACCAACGAAACACTGGGCCGCCTGCAGCGGAGCGCGCGAACTTAACCACTCGGCCACGGGGCCAGCCCTCTATTTTTAATTTTTTGAGCTCCATACTGTTTTCAATAATTTCTGTGCCAATCTATATTCCCACCAAAAGTATATAAATATTCCGTTTTCCCCTCATCCTCGCAAACACAATCCTTTTGTTTTTTTAATAATAGCCATCCTAACAGGTGTGAGATGATATCTTCTTGTGGTTTTGATTTGCATTTCCCTGATGGTTAGTGACGTTGAGCACATTTTCATATACCTGTTGGCCATTTGTATGTCTTCTTTGAAGAAGTCTATTCAAGTCCTTTGCCCATTTAAAAAATCATGTTATTTATTTTTTTGTTTTAAAGTTGTATGAGTTTCTTACATATTTTGGATATTAACCTCTTATCACATATATGGTTTGAAAATATTTTCTCCCATTCTGTAGGTTGCCTTTTCACTCTGTGATTGTTTCCTTTGGTGTGCAGAAGCTTTTTACTTTGATGTAATACCACTTGTTTATTTTTGCTTTTGTTGCCTCTTCTTTTGGTGTCATATAAAAAATCATTGCCAAAACCAATGTCTGTAAGTTTTTCCCTTATGTTTTCTTCTGGGAGTTTTAAAGTTTCAAGTCTTATGTTTAAGTTTTTAATCTATTTTGAGTTGATTTTTGATGTAAGATAAGGGTTCAATTTCATTATTTTGCATGTGGATACCCAGTTTTCCCAATGCCATTTATTGCAAAGCCTATCCTTTTCCCATTGTGTATTCTTGGCAACCTTGTTGCAGATTAGTTGATTGTATATGTGTTGGTTAATTTCTGGGCTCTTGATTCTATTCTGTTGGTCTATGTGTCTGTTTTTATGCCAGCACTTTAGGGTTTTGATTACTATAGCTTTGTAGTACAATTCGAAATCAGGAAGGGTGATGTCTCCAGCTTTGTTCTTCTTACTCAAAGTTGTTTTGGCTGATCAGGATCTTTTGTGGTTTCACTTTTCTATTTCTGTGAAAAATGCCATCGGGACTTTAATAGAGATTACACTGAATCAGTGGATCATTTTTGATAGTACAGACATTTAAACAATATTAGTTCCTCCAATCCATAAACACAGGATATCTTTCCATTTATTTGTGTCTTCTTTAATTTCTTTCATCAATGTTTTCTAGTTTTCAGTGTATAGCTCTTTCACCTCAAATTCTTTTATCAGTGGCAAAAGTGTCCAGAATTTTCAGATTGTCCATTTTTCTTGCTAATTTTATTCTACTCCCAGTATGACAGGAATTAACTCTGTAAAAGTTTGGACAACACCCTTACTCCCTTTAGAGGGCATTTATTGTTTCGTCTGGCTTGAACCCAAATCCTTTTTTCACTTGAAGAACTCTTGTCTCTGACACTGTGGTTCTGGTGAACCATGTGACCATGGGGTGTCAAATGACCTGAGCTAGGTCAATCATAATATTCCATTGCCCCAATTTCAGGAATTGGCTCAATGATGGGCATAATATCTAATCCTAACCATTCAGAAAACTTGCTTAGGAATTTTCTTACTAGAGCTAGAGGGAAAGGACTTTATTTTTCTCTGGTCATGAAGCTGAAGTGTGCAAACTTTGATTTGCTTTTGTGATGGTTCATCACTGAGGAGCAGTTGACTGGCAATAAGATATAGAAAAGCAAGACAAGAGATGCGAGATGGAGAATTGTTAGTGCTGGAGTCTTGCATCCAGTTAATCTGGAGGCTAATTGTCCCTACTCCCTCCCTTTTGGAGGTTTGCTTATATGTGCCCACAAATTCCCATCCATGGCTTAAGCTAATTTCAACTGACTTTCTGTCATCATCATCTGTAAGTGTCCTAAGTATTACTTTCCATCCTTCTCCTCTGACCTTGATTCTCCCCTATATTTGGGTCATTAAGTCTGAAATAGGCAGAATAATGGCCCCAAAAGATGCCCATGTCCTAATGCCCAGAATCTGTGAATGTTACCTTACACAGCAAAAGGACTTTGCAGGCATGATGAAATTAAGGATCTTGAGATGGGGAGATTTTCCTAGACCCAAAGGGTCCTTGTAAGGGAAAAAGGGAGACAAGAGAGTCTGAGTCAGAGAAGAAGATGTGAGGATGGAAGTAGAGGTTAGAGTGATGTGGTTATGAACCAAGGGATGTGGGCAGCCTCTAGAATCTGCAAAATGCAAGGAGTGACCTCTCTCCTGCAGCCTACAGGAATCAGCCTTGCTGACATCTTGACTTTGGCCCCACAAGACTAAGCTGTTTAAGCAATTAATTTGTGGTTATTTGTTACAGCAGCAATAGGAAACTGAGATAAAGTCACTAAAATTATTGAGGCTCAACGCAACCTCCTTGAACTGTTTTCCTCTAATCTGTGTCCTGCCCAGGCTTTGCCAAGAACTCACCACACATATACGCAGGCCACCTGTACAATGTGAAGCAAAGTCCCTGGAGGTTTTCCCTCTGCCATTTGCTGATGTGTAAAATTCCTTATCCATTTGCTATGTGTAAAATTCCTTAAGGGAGAAATATAATTTTTTCTTGCATAATGACATAAAGCTTGGAGTGCAAATATTCTGTAGAGAGAAACATATTGACTTCAACTTATACACACTCAAGTGGAATGACTGAATAATGCTGAGTCCTTTCTCAGAGGAGGTGTTCATGAGGTGGGATGCGGTTGGAGGCATCTACATGATGGGGAGAAAGATGCTGAAAAGAGAGACCAAGATTCTGAAAACAAACTACTAAACCTCACAGTATCACAAAAGCCAGGCTTGGTTTCAGGAGATGGAAGGTGACCATGTATTTCTTTTTGCCTAGTTACATTTGCAGTGTACTGAGAATTTAGTTGTTGGGCTGTGAGATCTTAACAACGTTAAGCTCCCTTGGTTTCCTTATTTGTAAAATGAAGATAAAATTAACATACACCTCATTTTGTTTTTGTGAGGATTAGATAGTATATTGAATGCAGTTTTCTTAGTGCAGTGCTAGGTAAGTAGCAAGTGTTTAACCGCAGCAATATGGTGAATTGGATGGCACTGGGATCTGGAACACAATATGAGCAATGAGGTGGGTGGTGGGGAAGAAGTCAAATTCACTAAGCAATACGTGGAGCACGGATCAACAAGGACGTACATAGCAGGAGGTAATCTGGGCAAGCATTTAGTATCAGGGAATTCCCAAGAAGTATGACAAGCATCTGTTGGAAATCAAGGACATGGTGCACAAGGCCAAATCTGGGAGGCCTTCTCTAGATCACCTGGTAGTCTGCATATACAGAGCAGGCAACAATATGGCCTGGCTTTCAGCTCAGTTTTCAAGACAATGATTCAGGCACAGGCACAGTAGGGGTTCATTACAGGAT
The DNA here is from genome assembly GCF_021613505.1 of Equus quagga. Taxonomy (NCBI): domain Eukaryota; kingdom Metazoa; phylum Chordata; class Mammalia; order Perissodactyla; family Equidae; genus Equus; species Equus quagga. The sequence continues at coordinate 88,140,125 of NC_060268.1, read as the reverse complement.
GAAGGTCCAAGTGGGAGGTTTTGATCTTGTGTGGTCAGAGTGGAAATCCAATAATTGGAGCTGGATCATTAGTCCACAATGTTCACTGCTTCTTAAATCCCATCATCAATAGTACTGGTTTCAAAACCTTGAGAACAAAAGACGGTGTGGGAATGCGAGGTGGGAAAGTAGCAGGAGAAGCTGAGCTCACCCATTGGGATCAATTGCCCAGTTCTGGGGAGAGGAAGACAGTCTGAGAAGGGACAGATAGGTCTTTTATCTTAAGATAAAGAAAACCCACCATTCTTAAGACTAACAGGGACGAAGTGTTGGGATCATTCACTTCTTCTGAAGGGCAGCAACTGCAAATTATTGAACGTTAGAAATAGACCCAGGAGATAGACCCTGGAGGTCATATGGTGTAGCCCTTCACTCTTTTTCAATCAGTGTTTTTTTAAAGATTTCTCCCTAGACCACAAGTTTTAGCTTCATTAAAATAAAAAACCCATGGTCTCTAATCAAGTGTCCTAAATCAGACTCTCTCAAGGCATGGGGGTGGGTGACTATAAATTTGCATTTTAACTACCTCCAAGGTGATTAAGAACTACGGATTTTGTGGTTCTTAACCCAGACTACCCATTATAATCACCTAGGGATGATGTCTCAACTGTGGACCAACTGAATTGGAATTTCTGTGGGTAGGCCTCAGGTTCTGGTATTCTAATGAGCAGTCTGTGTTGGGAACTGCTGGCATAGAAGGTGATAAAGTGACGTTCAAAAGGGCACTCCATTGAATAGTGGTTGAGTTGGAACCACAATTCAGTCTTTCCTAAAAAGGAGAACAAACTCTGACTGGTCTCCAAAACTGAGTGAACAAATTTCAAAATCAGAGGAATGGACGTGACGATTTGAGAGAAAGGGCAGTAGGCCTAGTATGAGCAGGGACAAATCAGGGGCTGTTGACCGACTTTGTGTACTAGCCAATACCTGGCATGCTATGGGCTGGCTGTGTTTAATCGAGGGTGTACTGACAGAAATAGAGTCTCTGAACACACAATTTACAGTGAAATCACTGCAAAAAAAAAAAAAAAAGGCACAGCTGAAACAATCCTTAACATTACTCAATTAGTGGCTGACACACTCTCTTGCTAAATCCCATAGCCCCAGGTAAACACTCAAATCAAGGAATGTGTACATCCAAAGCTGGTTGTGGAGCTGAAGTAAAGAACTGAGAAGAACACACTCAACACCAGAGAGAGATAAGGAATTAAGTGTGTATCTCATCTTCCTCCTTTTCTGAGTCATGATTCTCTGTTAGGAAGGCAAGTCCATCTCAACTTCAACCTTCACTAATCTCTCAGTGCCTTAGCTCCAGACACTAATTAAATTCCTAGCCAGCAACAGTTGAAGAACTTAATCTGCTGCACATTGTGGGGGTGATGTATATTGTGCTTGCTTTGGGCTCTGAGTTTGTTTCCTGCTAAGGTAAACTGGTTCTAGTGGGAACTGTTGGCGGATCTGAAGTAGTGAAGTCCCCTTCCTGGAGACTAACTGCTCTAATCTTCATTTTTGTCACTGGCTTAGGTGTGAGCATCCTTGATGCTGCCAGTTTAACCAGAGAAGACCTGAACAGATATGAGTTAGGAATGTAGTCCAACCCAATGCTGCTTGTGGTAGGATGACCCACTGAAGATTTAACATTCTTTTATTCTTCTTTTCTGCTCTGTAGAGAAAGGGACTGGAAAACCACCTGGATGGGTCTTCAAATGGTCAATCACTTATGATACAGGAGTGTGACCATTTCCCGAAGCAGGTGGGATGGGAGGACGTGGAGCCCTCTCCAGGCAGATCATTATCATTATGGTTCAGGCAATCAGAGTATTTCTATCAACTTAAAGGAGGAGAATGAGATCTCTAGTCACGTGAGGGTCTGAGGTCCCTCCAGACAATTCACAGAAGTCTTCTGAATAGCATGGATAAGCAGCTTTATTGTCTGTGTGCTTCAGGTGTTAAAGCAGAACAGGGACTAGAGTGAGGTGGGCGAGGGACCCACACTGGGCAGCAAATTTAAGGGGGCCCATAAACTCAGCAATGGAGATAAATAATGTTTTAATGCAATGTTTTTAAAAATCAGAATTAATGCAAAAAATTCACACTAAACAAAATATCAAAATTTTGAATAAAGACAGGATCAGTAATAGTGCCATGTTGAGTCATATTGGTGCCTGCACAAAAGGAAAATCAGAAATACTGATTTTTAATAATAACACAGAAAATAACAAATAATAGAAAGGAGTGCAGCAAATCAATTTGAGATTAATTGCAGACCTAAATGTGAATGGTGAACAATAAAGCTTCTCAAAAGAAAAAAAAAGTTTTAGTAAACTTGGAGTAGGCAAAGATTTCTGAAACAGGACTCAAAGAGCACTAACCATAAAGGAGAAAACTCAAAAAACTGAACTATAATAAGATTAAGTACTTCTGTTCATCAAAGGCACCATTAGGAGGATGAAGAGACAATTCAGAACAGGGAAGATATTTGAAATGCACGTATCTAACACAAGAATCAAATCCTGAATGTATTAAGAACTCCTGCAAATGAAAATAAAAACACAGACAACCCAATGAAAACATGAGCAAAAGGCTTGAATAGGTACTTCAAGTGTATATATCTAAGTAACTAATAAGCATACGAAAAAGAGCTCATTTTCATTACTTATCAGGGAAATGCAAATTAAAACCACAGTGTGATACCACCACATAGCCACCAGAATGGCTAAAATTCAAAAAGCAGATAATACCAAGTGTTGATGAGGATGTGGAACAACTTGGATTGTTTCCCACTAGTAGTAGGAATATAATATGGTACAATCACTTTGGAAAACTTTGGCAGTGTCTTCTAAAGCTGACCAGGTACATCTCTCACGGCCCAGCAAATCCAACAGAAGAGCATACACCTGATCACCAAAAGGCAAGTACACGAATGCTCAACATCATTAGTCATTAGGGAAATGCAGATTAAAACTACAATAAGATACTACTACATACCTATTAGAATCACCAAAAGGCAAGTACACAAATGCTCAACATCATTAGTCATTAGGGAAATGCAGATTAAAACTACAATCAGATACTACTACATACCTATTAGAATGTCTAATAGGTGTTCATAGCGATTGACTACATCATGTGTTAATAAGGATTAGAAGCATCTGGAACTCTCACAGACTCCTGGTGGAAATGTAAAATGGAACAATCAGTTTGGAAAATAATTTTAAAGTTTCTTAAAAAGTTAAACACGCACCTACCACATGACATGCTAATAGGTATTTACTTAAGAGAAATGAGAGCCTATGTCCATAAAAAGACTTGTACAGAAAGAAATGTCCATAGCAGATTTATTATTAATAGCCACAAACTGGAAATAACCCCAATGCCCATCAACAATGAATAGATAAGCAAATTGTGGTATATGCTTACAATGGAATACCAGTTGGTGAAAAAAAGGGAATAAACTCTTGATACACACAACAACTTGGATGAATCCCAAAGTAATTCTGCCGAGTGAGCAAAGGCAAAGAAGAGTATCTATTGTATGATTCCATTCATAGAAAATTCTAGAAAATACAAACTAATCTATAGTGATAGCAGATCTGTGATTGCGTGGAGAGTAGAGGCAATAGGGAGCGGTGAGAGAGAGGGATTGCAAAAGAGCATGAGGAAACTTTTGTGAGTACTGAACTTTTATTATCTTGATTTTAGCGATAGTTTCGTGTGTGTGTGTGTGTGTGCTTCTGTGTGAGTATGCCAACATTTATCTTATTGTACACTTTAAATATGTGCAGAATATTGTTTATCAGGTACATCACAATAAAGGTTTTAAAAACATAATTACATAAAAGGCTGTGCTCTCAAGTTGCTCATTGCATAACAGTGTATAGGTAGATAAATGTATCATTATCATGCACATGTTTGGTGCAATTATAGAAGGTTTTGGCGAGTTGCAGAAGCAGGCCAATCCAGAGAGAAGGAAGAATCAGGGAAAGCTCTAGAAAGGGATGTTTGGTGAAGTGTAGGTAGTCTAAAATGATGTAGTTTAAGACAGGACTGGAGATGCACTTACAAGCCAGGTGGTTAAGGGCTTGTACGCTACATTAGGAAGATGCAGGGCAAGGAGAGAAGTAGGACCAATGAATACATTAACAATATTAATCACAATTTTTGGTGGAGGACCAATTTTCTCAGTAAGATTTATAATTCACAACTCTAGTCATTTAAAGATCAATAGGGCTTGATTGAATGAATAGCCTCATTTGTTTGCCATCTACTCTCATATTATGCACAGCATGTCCTAGAAAAATATGTACTAACATGAATGTGTTAGCTCCATTTCTACTAAAGCTGGAGCGTTCACATTACTCAGGACTAACAATTTGTTTTGTCCTTTTGCATTATTTTTCTTTCAACTTATTTTCTTTGAATTTAGTGAAAACACATTTTTTTTGCTTAACAAGATAAATTAAAATTTTCTCCTAAACTTAAGTCAAATAATCTATATGGTATGATCAATTTATTTAAAGGTCCATGACAACCTTCCCAAACCATTATGGTGAATACCCTATCTAATTTGCCTTCAGGTGATTTTTAAGTGTGATGAATAGAAGGAGGAGAAGAAGCAGGAGGAATAGCAGAGAAGAGGAGGAGGGGAAGGGAGCAAAATGACAATTGCATGAAACCCACCATTAAATGCTTAATAATGTAATAAAATTGCTATCAAAGCCCTTTATTGAGTAGTTGTTGGAATCATTATTTTAATACATTTGTCCTGGTTTTGGAATTGCAAAAGACCCAGAAGGATATTTACTTTTTTCCTTCTTCATTCTATATTATTGTCTCCAGAGTACAAACAAATCAAATACATGGTTTTTATTTTTTAAAGCCTCAGAAAGAAAATAAAATTGTTGCTATTGTAAGGAAACAGGCCCTGACTCTCAATAACTTCAAAAAGCTCTGATTTTTGAGTACCTCTATTGTTTTATTTATCTCCTTTCATTTAGTCCCCACAAGAACCTACTAAGTCATTTTTGTTAGATCCATTAAGAGATGAGGGAAATGGAGGAATAGAGATTACCTCGATTACTCAAAGTTAAATAGTTAATAATTATGATCTACCAGCTCAGCTGATCAGAACCTGGGTCTGTTGTATCTAAAACCCATGTACTTTACTTTACTTCATGTTTCCCCAGGCAGGTTGTGTATGTTAAAGAGATTCAGGAATAGATGATATAGCCCTGGCACACACTAAGTACTCAAAAGGTGGTGGTTTTTTTAAAATACAAAATTGACCTAATTTTCAAAGTATGTTTTCTACACTCCAAGTTACCATATTTCTCCATTTACTTAATATTTATAAAGGGGATCTGAAGGGGAAATTTAAGAGATCCTTCTTGCCTCCTTTCTCTCTTGGGAAGAGTCCCTCTCACTAGTTATATATCTGTTTGAGATGGTTTTACTTGAACTTGCCTTTTTCTCTCATAGTGAATGATTCAGGGATGATCTCAGTGAGCTAATCAGAATCTGTCCACAGAATTTTTGAAACTGTATCTAAGAAAGGGAACCTCTCTCTCTTTTTCCTGAATTTTTAGTATGTAAAAATCAGCAGCTACTGGTAGCCACCTTTCCTTAGGTGATAAGAGAATAAAGGCAATGGTCAGGCAGAAGTAGTTACAGGGAAATAACAGAGTCCTTGAACTCTTTATTTCCCAGGCTTCAATTGTTTTGAGGCATAAATTCATCCTTGCCCTTATGACAATTTAATTCTTCCATTGTACCTTGGATCCTGAGAGTCAAGAGATTTTTTTTTGTCAGTGAGTCCAAAATGATTTTCTATAACTTGTCACCAGAAGTCCTAACTGATGCAAACCCCATTAGAAGAGTAGTGTTTCTGTCATTATTCTAGTCAGGTTGACAATTCTGGCATAAAAAAGGATAAGCTTCCATGAAACTACACTTCTGCATGCATTTTCAAAAATATTAAAAATAAGTGACATTTAAAATGTCTATCTAAACAGTGTTTTCACAGGGTAATACCTATCAGAATTAGATTTTAAAGAAATAAACACCTGGATATAACTAGATAATTTTTACATTAATCTTAATTATCCATCAGTACTAGTGCTAGCTACAGATTTTAGTTGCAAAATTTCCAGCTAAATCAATGCCAACTCATCCAAACAGAGAATGTTTCATTAAAAGGATATTGTAGGCATTTCAGTAGCAGTAATGGCAGGGTAACTGGTGCAGGACAACCTGCTTCTCCCAATAAAAAGGATAAACTCTGGATAAAATATAAATAAGCCCCAAAATATCTGAAGACACTGGAGAGCATCCAAAAGAGGAATAAACTTGAGGAAATCAGACACTTGGAAGAAGGGAACAAAACTAGATGAAATCTGTAGTTTTTCCATGACAGCACTCACCAATCCCCATGGCTTGGGGTAGCAAGAATTCAAACAGAAAGGTGCAGTTTTATTGGTTTGATGTTTCAAAGAATACAATTTAAGGCTGAGAGAACAGCTATAAATTAAGAGGAGAGAAGGAGGGACCTATAGAGGGGGAAATCCCTAAATATGTGTATAAACCTCGCTCAACTCTTTGACTGTATATGTATGGGGGGGGCCTTCAAGTAGCAGAGAAGAAAGAAAAAGCTAGAAGTTGAATAAACAAAGCAGAGATTTCAGCTGCTGTCTATTGCAAGGGAGATGGTTTGACATTTGGATCTATCCAAGTAAAGGGGTTTGGTAAACACCTAGGCTTTCCTTTGAAACCCCAGATGAGAGATGCCTTAAGAGCGAATGCTATTTCCCAGGACTAAGGATTCTTTCTAAGACTAAGGGAAAGTCCCCGAAGATTCACCATATAAAATATAATACCAAGGATCCACAAATTCAAGGTTATCATCTAGTAGTTTAACTGCTGGGTAGATAGACGTATCTTTCACAATATCCAGTATACAATAAGAAAAATTACAGTCAAAATAGACTTTAAATAAAAGACTATAGTAAGAGATAAAGATGGTCGTTATATAATGAAAAGAATTTAATCCATCATAGGATGTAACAATTGTAAATATTTATGTACCCAACATTGAAGCACCTAAATATGTTAGGCAAATAGTAATATATCTGAAGGGAGAAATAGACAGAAATACAATAATAAGCTGAGGACTTCAATACTCCATTTTCAACAATGAATAGATCATCCAGACAGAAATCAATAAGGAAACATTGGACTTACACTACATGTTAGACCAGCTGGACCTAACAGACATGTACAGAACATTCCCCCAACAGCAGCAGAATACACACTCTTCTCATGTGCTCAAGGAACATTCTCCAGGATAGAGCATACGTTAGGCCACAGATAAGTGAATAAATTTAAGGAGATTTAAATCATAACAAGTATCTTTTCTGACCACGATTGTTTGAAAATGAAAATCAACAGGAGGAAAACTGGAAAACTCACAAATATGTGGAAATTAAACAACACACTTCTGAACAACCAATGGATGAAAGAAGAAATCAAAAAAGTATTTTGAAACAAATGAAAATAGAAATACAACTGTGGGGGCCAGCTCCGTGGCCGAGTGGTTAAGTTCGCGCTCTCTGCTGTGGTGGCCCAGGGTTTGGATCCTGGGCATGGACATGGCACCGCTCGTCAGGCCATGTTGAGGTGGCGTTCCACATCCCACAACTAGAAGGACCTACAACTAAGACATACAACTGTGTACGGGGGGTTTGGGAAATAAAGTAGAAAGAAAAAAAAAAGAAAGATTGGCAACAGTTGTTAGCTCAGGTGCCAATCCTTAAAAAAAAAAAAAAAAAAGAAATACAACTGTGTTGGAAAACCTGGACCTTATGTGTGAAGTTAAGAATATGCTGATTATGACCTGCTGAATGGGGAGGCACAAGCCACCACATGGGGTCAACAGGTAGCTCACTCGGCATCCAATCTCCCACTCTGGGAAAATAAAACCCCTGGCTATTTTGACTGAAGGCATAGTTTCAATATACTCACACAAAGGAAGTAAAGTCAAAAGGTTTATTACTTACACATCCCAGAATAGGGGCACAATGAGCTGAGAGAAAGGCAGTGCTCTGTCCCAGGTCACAAGTAACCAGGGGGTAGAGATCAGGGTAGCAAGCACCTCTTACTTATAAAATGGTTGGGTTAGAAGTCACTAATTTTTCATGGGGTCAACTCTGAGTGGATATTTTAAAAGATGCCCTGGGTAAAGCGAGGTGGGAACTTGTGGCAGAATCCTAAGCTTGGGTCCTTATCTAAATGTCCAGACTTTTGGTGTGAGCAGCGTTGTCATACTGTATAATGCCTAGGCAGTAACTCGAAATGGCTGTTGTCTCATCACAGCAACATACCAAAACTTTTGGTATGCAGCAAAAGCTCTTCTAAGAGGAAAGTTTACAGCAATAAATGCTTACATTAAAAAAACAGACAAAGCTAAAAAAACCCTAACTTTACACCTCAAGGAACTAGAAAGAGAAGAAAAACTTAAGCCCAAAGTTAGAAAAAGGAAGGAAATAAAAATATCAGAGCAGAAGTAAATGAAATAGAGACAAGAAAAACAATAAACATCAACAAAACTATGAAAAAGTAAACAATATTGACAAACCATTAGCTAGGCTAAGAAAAAAAAGAGAGAAGACTCAAATAAAATCAGAAATGAAGGAGGAGACATTATAACAGACATCACAGAAATACAAGGGATCATGAGACTACTATGAGCACTTATACACCAATAAACTGGATAACCTAGAAGAAATAGATAAATTCCTAGAAACATACAACCTACTGAGACTGACTCACGAAGAGATAGAAAATCTGAACAGACCCATAACAAATAAGGAGATTGAATAAGTAATCCAAAACCTGCCAAAAAAGAAAAGTTTAGGACCATATGGTTTCACTGGTGAATTCTATTAAACATTTAGAGAAGAAATAACGTCGATCCTTTTCAAACTCTTTCAAAAAATTAAAGAGGAAGGAACACTCTCAAACTCATTTTATGAGGCCAGCATTATTCTTATGTCAAAGTAGATATGGACACTACAAGGAAAGAAAACTTTGGACCAATATTCCTGCTGAATATTGATGAAAAATTCTCAACAAAATATTAGCAAACCAAGTTCAGCAGCACATTAAAAGGACCATACACCATGATCAAGTGAGATTTATTACTGGGATAAAAAGACAGTTCAACATTTGCAAATCAATAAATATGACGTGCCACAATAGTAGAATGAGAGATAAAAGTCATATGATCCTTTCAATGGATAGAGAAAAAGTACTCGACAAAATTCAACACATTTCGTGATTAAAGCTCTCAAAATATTGGGTACAGAAGGATCATACCTCAACATCTTAAAAGCTGTAGATGACAAGCCCACAGAGAACATATTCAATGGTGAAGGATTGAAAGCTTTTTCTCTAAGATCAAAAATAAGACAGGGGAACCCACTCTCAATACCCCTAATCAACATAGTACTGGAAATCCTAGCCAGAGCAATTAGGTAATAAAAAGGAATAAAAGGCATCCCAAATTATAAAGGAAGAAGTAAAATTGTCTCAGTTTGCAAATGGTCTGATCTTGTATATAGAAACCCTAAAGACTCCACCAAAAAGCTATTAGAACTAATCAAAAAATTCAGTGTAGTTGCAAAATACAAAATCAATGTACAGAAATCAGTTGTGTTTTATACACTAACAAGGAACTATCTGAAAATGAAATAAAGAAAATAAAATAATTCCATTTACGATAGCCTCAGAAAGAATAAAATACCTAGGAATACATTTAACCAAGGAGGTGAAAAATCTGAAAACTATGAGATTAGTGAAAGAAATTGAAGAAGACACAAATAAATATCCTGTGTTCATGGATTGGAAGAGGTAATATTGTTAAAATGTCCATACCATCCAAAGTCATCTATAGATTCAATGCAGTCTCTATCAAAATTCCAATGGCATTTTTCACAGAAATAGAAAAAAAAATCCTAAAATTTGTATGCACCATAAAAGACCTCCAACAGCCAACACAATCTTGAGAAAGAAGAACAAAGCTAGAGGCATCATGATCCCTAACCTCAAACTATATTACAAAGCTATGGTAATCAAAACAGTATAGTACTGGCATAAAAACAGACACATAGACTAATGTAACATAATAGAAAGCCCAGAAACAAACCCACACATATACATTCAACTAATATTTGACAAAGGAGGCAAAAATACTAAATGAGGAAAAGATAATCTCTTCAAAACATGCTGTTGGGAAAACTACATATTCATTTACAAAAGAATGAAAATGGACCCCTATCTTACACCACTCACAAAAATTAACTCGAAACGGATTAAAGGCTTAAATGTAATACCTGAAACCATAAAATTTTTAGAAGAAAACATAGCAGAAAATCCCCTTGACATTGGTTTTGGCAACCGTTTTTTGGATATGTCACGAAAGCACGAGCAACAATGCAAAAATCAAGAAGTGAGACTATATCAAACTGGAAATTCTTGACGTTTTTGGCCTCATTTAAGGGACATAGTCTATTCTTTGTTACATGGTTGTCTATCTGCTTAACAGGCCTGAAACTATAGCTACATGAAGTGATGGGACCTCAAGCAATAATAAATCCAGCGTATATTGTTATTCTTCCTATTCTCACGCCATTCAAGAAATTTGTTTAGTACCTACTATATGTCAGTCACTATATTGGGGGGTGGGGAATACAGAAATAAATGTTTCAGCCTTGAATTCAAGAAGATAGGCAAGAAAATAGACGAATGTGGTAGAGTTTCCTAAGTATCACTATACGTATGTGTTGGGGAGGTTAGGATAAGCTTCAGTAATAAATGGTCCCAGGATTTTAGTGGATGACCAAAGAAAAGGTTTATTTATTGCTCACACAAATTCGTTTGTGGGTCTAGCCATTTTTCCATGACAACTTTCTTCATTTGGCATCTTGGCAAGCCACTTGAACATCCACTATCCTGGAGCTTCACCATCTGTAACATGTGACCCCGGTTGACGTGGAAAGGAAAGAGAAGGGTGGAGAATCACCTACCAGTCCTTAAATGCATATTCCTGGAAGGGACATAGATTGTTTCCACTCACTTGTCACTGGCAAGAGCAGGTCATGTAGCCATTCTTAACTTCAAAAGAGTGGAAAAGTATAGTCTTTTATGTGCCTGGAAGGGTAGGGATTTGAATAGACTGGCGAATATTAATAACGTCTACCATATATGTACAGTGTTCTGCTTGGAAGCACATAGGAAGGGGAACCTAACATAGAATGTGGTTGAGAGAGGTTAGAAGGCAGCTTCTGGAAGAAAGGAGCATCCTTAAGACAGAAAGGGAGCTGTCTTCTAAAGAAAGAGGGAAGTAAATTCCAGGCAGAGGGAACCACATGTGCCAAGGTATGAAGATGTTGGGATAATTGTCAGTTGTTTGGCGTCTGTGGAAAGAGGGCTAGGTAGAGGAAGGTGTGCAGATGTAGTGAGGACACAGGCCACGAAGTGCCCCTTTAACACATGCAATAGAAGCTGGGTTTGCAGCAATCCCTGTATAAGAACAGAAAGAGGTGTGGCGTCATATTCTTATTCAGTATGCAAACAATGATTCAAAAGGTTCTTGAAGCAAATGAGGAACAGAAAAATAATTTCCAAACTTGTAGAAACTTAACAGAACTTAAAGGAGCATTTGGAAAAAAAAAAAAGGCCTTATCTATAATGTAGTTCTTAGATGTCAGACTGCACACTCCACTCAGATAGGAAGAAATTATTCTCACTGTCATCCAGGGAGAAATACATTTCCCCCCGCTAATAGAGAATAAGTAGGATTGCTAGATTTTGTTTCCAACTTCTTTTTTTTCCTTTTGAAGATTTTCTAGAGATGGTTGGAAGTATCTCTGGCTCCTGCCAGGCCCCAGGAGGGGTTCGCCCCAGGAGGGGTTCACCCCAGGACTGATCGATGTAACATGTGAAAAGACTGGAGGGCAGATGGTGCTCTGTGTGGCATCAGCATGCTGCAAGTGCTCATTAAATGTTCAACATAAACAACATCAAAAGAGAGTTTTCCCTGTCATGCCATTGGTATAAATCTTGTGCATCAGTCTGGAAATTTCTAGGGGCATTCACCTAAGGTACACATCTTATTTGGAAAGCAACAAACGTGCATGTGGCTTAATAGCCAGGCATCTGAGTCAAAGGAACATATTTCCTTGGTTCTATTGAAATTATTACATAGATTCTTGTATTCTTTTCCTGAGGGGGAGGGTGATTGGCGAGCAGTACAGTAAAATCATAGAATGTCAGATTTCAAAAGAAAACTTAATGTTCATTTTATCTGAATATAATGTTTATAAATAGGAACAATGATTTGTTCAGAGTCACATAGTTGGTAAAACTGACACTACACCCAAAGTCTGTTGACCCTTTCTTAGGATCTTTCTTAAGTTTTAGTAAAACTTAATTTTTATTACTATCTCATTCTGATTAGTCACAGTATTTTTATTATTAGCTGTCCATGCATACTAGGATGTGTTTACATATTTGACTCTCTTTTTTGGTTATTACTGCTTACTGCATACCACTCCTAACTTCTCAGTTTAATTTTTTCTGACCCAAGTACATTCTTAAGTTAGAGCTCTGTCAGTGAGAATCTGTTGATGGTAAACTTTGTCAAAATGTGCCTTAAAATATCCTTATTTCATCTTACTTATTAAAAGATTGTTTAACTGAGTGTGTAATTTTAAGTATAGAATTTTTAGATGAGTATAAAAGATTGATCTTTTAATTTCAGCATTTTAAAAACACTACTTCATTGCCTTCTCATCTTTTTTTTTAAATCACTGATAAGAAGTTGCTGTCATTCTAATTGTAGTTCTTTGGTACAGAACTATCTTTTCCTTTGGTTATTTTTAAGATTTTATCTTTATCTTGGGGCTCTGCAGTTTCGCTATTGTGTATCTAGATACCAATTTTTATTTTTCTTCATCCTGCTTGGAGTCATTGTGATTTACCAAACTGAGTATTCATATCTTTCATCAATTATGAAAAATTCTATGATATTACCTTCCAACATTACTTTTATTCTATCTATTCTTGCTTTCTGTTACTATTTTTAGATATAAGTTGAAATTTTCCTTTCTATGTTCCATGTCTTTCTAAAACTTTCACGTATTCTCTTTCTTTAGTTTCTTCTTAGTTCTAGCTTCTAGTTCTATAATTCTCTCTTTAGCTGTGTCTAATATGCTATTTTGTTTCTCTACTGAGCTTAATCTCAGTAACTGTTTTCATTTCTAGAAACTACATTTGTTTCATTTTCCAATTTACCTGATCATTTTCACTGTCTTGTTCTTTCACTGTGGTTTTTCCTTCTTTTGTCTCTTTAATAATTTTAAACATACTTATTTTAGTAATCTCTTATTGTTCTACAAATCTGGACCCTGTGGGTGCCAATTTTTCTGATATTGTACTACACTCTTCCTGGTGGTTTTTTCCTTATGTGTTTTGCAATTTTTTTATTGTGAGCTCACATTCAGCGGGGATTATTAATTCTGTGGGAATGAACCACAATCCTATTTGAGAAAGTGTTGCTAAACTGTGTTTCTGCATTGGCTTGTGCCAGATACCTTGGGAATTTTCCATTACATGACCAGTTTTCACACTGAGCTCTCAGCATTGGTATTCCTATACCAAAGAGACTAAAATCTTTGGAAATGCAGAAAAATTCCATTTAGACTCTATTCCAGAAAAGGATTAGAGCTGGTGAGGGATGGTAGATGGGTCGCTTGGAAAGGATATAGAGATCCACCAGATGCCATTCCTTGTGGTTTTGAATAGAAAACCTAGCTCATTAGTATCTGGCATGTTAAATTCTGAAGAACCTGGAAGGGCAACAATCTCATCCTTGCCAAAATGAATCTTCATTCCAACACTGACAAGTAGCAGCTTGTATTCCAAAGGACACAGGGCTGGCAAATCCATGTTCTGTACTTAACACTCCCAAATTGTTCAGGCTTCTCTTCCCTTCATTGAAAACTGAGTGCACTAGACGTTCTTAAATATGGCTAGCATCTTAGAATTCTAAGTTCTGACTGCCTGCTACAACACACGTTGGCCTCCTGCAGGTACACGTGGCTTCTTGGCACTACCTCTCAAGTGGGAGTACGTCCAGATGTTTTGTGGCTCCCAAAGCAAGGGGCCAATTTAAAAGTTTAGGATTAGGTTCTATTGATAGTTGTTTGATATTAAGGATGAAAACAATAATAATTAACATTTATTAAGATTTCCTATGGGCCAGGCACTATGTACATGCTTTATAGTAATCATGTCATTTAATCATTCCAAACCTTCTAGTTATACTACTTTACAAATCAGAAAAATGTGACTTGGAGAGTTTAATAACTTGCACATGGTCATGGACTTATGGAATTTGGATTTGAGCTCAGGCACTCTGATTCCTGCAGCACATTCTCAAGCTCAATGCATTTTGCTGCTACTGTTATTGATACTTCTTATTCCTGCAAATTTTTAAAGCAGTAAGCAGCCATCTTCAGAGTCATTCCAGCATTTTAAGTGCAATCATCAAACACATTAGTGTTCGACAACCATTTCAATTTCAATAGTTGTTCTATTTCCCCATGAACCAATAAAATGTTCCCCAACTGTCACTAATTCGGTATATATATTTTCCAGCTAGCACTTGCTCCCAGAGGCTGCTCAGCAATCCTTTGTTGGTTATTGTGTCCTGAATTTCACTTTGAAAAGAATGGTTTCCATAATGCTCTTCGTTGTTTTAAAAATTTCAAATAATACTTGAAGGAGATAGGCGCTATGTTGGCAGTTATTAGCTTTCCTAGAGATTGCCAGGGCGGAGTGACTAAGCGATAAAGTATTAGCGGCTTTTGTAGTCATTCTACTTCCCCCAACTCTAAGGGTCACCTCACCACTTTTCTCATATTTTCTTCATCTGCTCAACCTTGTGTGCTGGCTTGGGTGATGGGAAATTGTGCAGCAGGCACAGCAGCTGAGGCAACTCATTAGAGAAAATAGTGTACTTTCCAGAGAAAGAGAAAGAAAACAAAGTAAATTTCACCTTTTTAAAATAAGTTTTTTCTGTTGTAAAAGCACATGATTATTCAAGGAGATTTGGAAAACGTAGGAAAGGAAGAAAACTCTAGTGAAATTCTACCAGGAAAGACAATCACTGTTAATAGATTTGCCTCTTTTATTTCCACCTTGTCTCTTTTATTTGTATAGTTGTGTGCTTTTGTGTTTAATAGTTGTAATTATACCATAAAATCAAATCTGTTTTGGTTTTTATGTTGCCTAATATCGTAACAAGTGTTTTTCCAAATACTGCCTATATGGATACACACATGCCCCCCATGTTTAGTGTGGGTGATGCATTCTGTCTGAATTGGGAGTGCCAAACATTCAATGCTATATGAGGTCATTACACAATAAGCTTCCACGGAGTTGTGTTTCCTGGAAGCTAATGCTGGCAGTTCCCTTCCATTCTCTTCACATCCTCTCCTGGATTCTTAAGGTACCTCCTACCAACGTTTCTTCGGGTTGCCATTCATCCAAGTTTCAGTTAATTCTAACCAGCAGCAGCGATGTATAATATTGCACTTTATAATGGCAAAGGACTCCTACCAACTCTTAATTGCCCACCAAGGTTTTGTAAACCAATTCCTCGAAAGTATCTTGAGTTATTGTGAAATGAATATTTTGACGTTCTGTATGATAGACTTCTTATTTATATATGTTTTTCACTCACGCCTTCTTAGGCTCTGCACTGTCACTTAATTGCATTCTATCTATTATGGGTCAAAATTCTTTATCAGAATCCAAAATAAATGTCAGAAAGAGAGACCACTGCAGAGTAAACCAAATGATTTTGGCAATCTCTCAAGTTAGGAAAATGGTGCTCTTTGCCGCAGTCTCATCTCCTTGGATGGTTTTCATAGCAATTAAAGCATAAGGGAAATATATATTAACAGCATACTAAATACAAATATATATATATATATGGATATATATGTAATATGTGTGTGTGTGTATGTGTGTGTATATATAGAGAGAGAGGTTTAAGAAAAATATTTAAGAAAGAAATAGCATTGTGACAAATGAGTCCTTCAACAACATAGGTGTAGTCCAACCCTAAAAAGGGTATTCTTGAATCATATTCTAAGCTCCTTGAGGTATTTATCGCTGTGTCCTTCCTGGTGCTGGGCAGAATGCATTTCACGTATATGCCCAGTAAATGTTGCCTTTCACCTCTCACTTTAAAATTCCCCCCAGTGGGTCACTCATGCCTGCTAGAGTAGAAGTACCCATCTAAAGAAAGAGGGAGGGACAATGGATATATTGGGAAGAACGAGGGTTTAAAAGTCAAATGGATTTGGACCCTCATCCTGACTTTTTCACCTACTATCTTGGCAAATTACATAACCTCTCTGCGCCTCACTTTCTTTGTAAGATTCAGGAAAATTGAGAGTTGTTGTGAGGGTTAAAAGAGATGACGTATGTAAAGTCCCTCATGCTCAATCAATGTTTGCTTCCTACCTTCCTCCTTCCTTTTGGTCTGGGTAGTATAGAGACATTTAACTCTTCATGAGTGCCATTTCCTACATCCCTGCATTGGTTACAACATCATCCAGTCTTCTGTGACCAGACTGCAGGTTCCTTTAAGCAAAGCTGGCAAGGAGCTGATGACTTCTTCCAAGGACAAGCAGAGAGTGTCCAGGGAATATTCGATGGTGCCTTTCATCCATTAGTACCTGCCTTTGCAATTTCAGCGGTCAGGTGATGGCTTCACATTTGTGAAAATCACACCACCATAATCTCCCTTGCTCATTTGTCATCTAATCTAGTCCTTGTGTCCAGTACATAAGTGCTTACGAAATGCATAAACGGAAAAAGCCCCGACAGCTGCAGCCAGACAGGATATTAGTGTAGTGTGAGAAATAAGCAAAGCATGAGCCAGCAGCAGGTAATATACTACCTACAAATTGTTCTGTTTCTTCCCCGTGGTCCAATTTGGTAAGAAAAAAGGGTACACAGCATATGCAGTAGGTGTCATTGGTTAATTGAAGAGTCTCAATTCACTATTTTTTTCTTCTCCTATGAACAGCTCCAAATTGCACTTTTATTTATTTATTTTTTTCAAACTGCACTTTTAAGAGCCTTTCTTCCTACTGGGTTGCCGAGATGCTTAATGGTATCTTTTCACTTACTTGCAGTTTTTTAGTATCAGTTAGCTTCTTAAGACATTACATGCTCTCCAAATCATTCTTTGCCTCTGCCGCAAGCTCAGGCAGAGCCTAGAGCATTCGTGGCTTTTGTGGAGTGGGGTCTAGTCAGCTCTCCCCCAGCCCTCTCCTTCCAGCTTCCCCAGGCCCAGTGAGCGAGGAAGTGGGGTGGGGTAGAGAGAAGGCAGAGGAGTCTGGTGAGCATGGTCCTTTCCTCGTGGTTCCTACTGCTCCTCTAGCTGGACTGGCCTTTGAGTGCCTTTCTGAAGCAGGCTGGAAGGCTCTGTCTAAGATCCTGATGTCATGTAGTGTCATTTTTCTTTTCCTGCTTCTTTTGCTTTTTTCAGTGAATGCTATCTTTGTAGTCCCTCTCTGCCTTGCTCCAGCCAGTGGGTGCCATCTTCACACTCTGCTTCTGCCTTGCTCCAGAGCACCAGTATCTCCCAGAGGGGAGCTTATATACATCTGGTGTCTGGGCTTTTATTGCTGCCACTCAGGGGATGCCCCTTGATTGCCTGGCTCTGGAGGCCAGTGGAGCTTGTGTTCCTGGGGCCCAGAGGACTGTAAGAATTGGAGAGACACTTCTTGGTAGACCACCTCCCAGGGCACTACACAGACAGCAGACTGAAACACCCCCAGTCTTTCTGGGAAAGAGGACTATCTGCTTGTCCAGGAGCTATAGCCTGAAGGGTAAGCTTCAGGTTTGGCACACACCTAAGGGCTATGGAAGTGCTCTCAGGAGATGCAGGCTAGGGATGCCATCTTTATGCCCTCCCTCTGCCTTCCTACTGCTAACCAGTATCTCCTAAAAAGGAGCTTGTACACTCCTCTGGAGCCCTGACTTTTGCAACTGCTACCCATGGGACATCTCCAGATTGCCCACCTTTGGGGGGTCAGTGGGGCTTGCACTTGTGGCCCACAAAACTGTATGTATTTGCATTCTTTAGAAGCTGTTGCCTGAGGGTCTGGCTTCCAATCAACCTGCATCTAAGTGCTGACTAGATCCTCTTGTTTGGGATATTGACTACTCTTGGCACACCCTCAACTACTGGGAGCCATTAAAAACAAAATAGGATGCTTGGACAATCACAATGGCTTGAAAGACAACTGAGAACTAGGGACCAAAGTTGAAAGAAAGATCACGTGATAGGCCACAAAACAAGTCCTAACACATGTAAGAAGATTGAAATCATACCAAATATTTTTTTCTGACCACAATGGTATGAAAATAGAAATCCATTACAAGAAGAAAACTGGAAAATTCACAAATATGTGGAGACTAAACAATATGCTACTAAGCAACCAATGGTTCAATGAAGAAATCAAAAGTGAAATAAAAAAAATACCTTGAGGGGCCGGCTCAGTGGCATAGTGGTTAAGTTTGCATGTTCTGCTTTGGCAGCCCAGGGTTCATGGGTTTGGATCCTGGGTGTGGCCCAAAACGCCGCTCATTAAGCCATGCTGTGGCAGTGTCCTACATACAAAATAGAGGAAGATTGGCAACAGATGTTAGCTCAGGGCAAATCTTCCTCATCAAAAAACAAAAACAAACAAAAAACCTTGAGACAAACAAAATTGGAAATACAACATACCAAAACCTATGGGATTCAGAAAAGCAGTTCTAAAAGGGAAGTTCATAGCGATAAATAACTACCTCAAAAACAAGGAAAACCTCAAATAAACGACCCAGCTTTACAACTCAAGGAAATAGAAAATGAAGAACAAAAAAGCCCCAAATCAGTAGAAGTAAGGAAATAATAAAAATCAGTGGAAATAAATGAAATAGAGACTGAAAAAACAATCGAAAAGATCAGTGAAATGAAGATCTGGTTCTTTGAAAAGATAAACAAAATTGACAAACCTTTAGCTAAACTCACCAAAAAAAAAAGAGAGAAGGCTCAAATAATCAGAAATGAAAGAGGAGACATTACAATTGATACCAGAGATATACAAAAGATCATAAGAGACTAATATAAATAATTATACACCAATAAATTGGACAACTTAGAAGAAATGGATAAATTCCTGAAAACATACAACCTCCCAAGATTGAATGATGAAGAAATAGAAAACCTGAACAGACTGGTAAAGAGATTGAATTGGTAATTTGAAAACTCCCTACAAAATCTTCAACAAAACATTAGCAAACTGAATTCAACAATACTTTAAATGAATCATACACCATGATCAAGTGGGACTTATTCCAGGGGTGTAGAGATGGTTCAACATCTGCAAATGAATCGTATTAACAAATAAGTGTTGGCCTGGATGTGCAGAAAGGCAACACTTCTGCACTGTTGGTGAGAATGTAAATTGATGCTGTCACTATGGAAAACAGTATGGAGTTTCCTCTAAAAATTAAAAATAGAACGGCCATATGATCCAACAATTCCAATTCTGGGTATTTATCCAAAGAAAATGAAAATACTAACTCAAAAAGATATATGCATCCCATGTTTATTGAAGAATTACTTACAATAATCAAGATATGAAAACAACCTAAATGTCCATCAGTGGATGAATGGATAAAGAAAATGTGGTATATATATACACAATGGAATATTATCCAGTCATAAAAAAGAAGGAAATCTTGCCATTTGTGACAACATGGATGAATGAAGCTTGGAGGTATTTTGCTAAGTGAAGTAAGTCAGAGAAAGACAAGTGCCATATGATCTCACTTACATGGAATATAAAAGACAAAACAAAACAAAAAACCAGGCTTGTAGATACAGAGAAGAGATGAGCGGGTGCTAGAGGTGGGGGTTGGGAGATGGGCAAAATTGGTGAAGGGAGTCAAAAGGTACAGACTTTGAGTTATAAAATAAATAAGTCTTGAGGATGTAATGCACAGCATGGCGACTATATTTAATAATACTGTATTGCATGTTTGAAAGCTGCTAAGAGAGTAAATCTTAAAAGTTCTTATCACAAGAAAAAAAAATCTGTAACAATGTATGGTGACAGATGCTAACTAGACTTACTGTGGTGATCATTTTGCAATATACACAAATATCAAATCACTACGTTGTATACCTGAAACCAATATAAAGTGGTATGGCCATTATACCTTAGTAAAAAGAAAACGCTTGGGAAGACTGTTTTGTTTTGTTTAGTTTTGTTGACACATGTTCAATGCATGAGTCAGTGTACGATGCAGCTACCAGAACAGCTATAGCAACCATGGCTGGCGCGGGTGCTGTGTGTCCCCATTCAGGGAGGAGATAGAGTCCCTGTGCTCTGCACAGGTTAAACCACATCTGAAGACCATATACACACCTGGTACCACATTTCAAAACAATGGATACAGGGCGAGATAACCACATTGGTAGGGGAGAGAGTCCCAGAAATCGCATTGTGTGTGGAAAAGTTCAAGGAGCTAAGAATGTCCAAGACGGGGAAAAGAAAGTTGGGGGTATATAGAAGTGCTCACCTCCAGGATTGAAACGGTAGTGCCAACATCAAGGAGAGGAATTTTTAAGGCAGATTTTACCCAAATATGAAAGATCTCTCTTGCAGAATTATTTAAAACTGGAAAACAGTACCTTGGAAAGAATTACTCTCCCTGTCTCTGGAAGTGACCTTCTCAGGCTAGAAAAATACATGTAAGGTGGCCAGCGCAGTGGCTTTCCTCTTCCTCAAGGGGACAGCCATCCTTTGACAAATGTGCATGGCAAGACAGACACCAGAAAAACAGACTGTTTCATGAGGCTGGGCACTGAGGTCATATTATGAAAATGAGCGTACACATCTCAACATTATGCACAAAATCAGAGTACACCGCCAGGGTCCAAATCTGCTGCATTCTCTATTCATTTGTGCAATTCTTCACTTGGAAAGTGTGCCCCCTGGGCAAACAAATATTCACATTATGAATTTTGATGTTGCTCTTCATATTTGTGAAGTAATGAGTCTATTCCTTTCTCAATATTGAAATCATTTTTGGAATAGAATACAAACAAGTGAACTTCCATAAACAAAATAATATTCTCTTTATGATTATAAGTGTAATGCATGTTCATGGTAGAAAATACAGAAAAGTATGTTGAATACGAATAGTCATCCAGATTCCTACCTCCAAGAGGTAATAATGGTTAACATTTTGGAGTATTTAATGTGTCTTTTTACGATACATAACCATATGCATGTGTGTGGGGGTGAGAATATATATATAACAATTATACATACACTGCATACACACACACATCCCTTTTTAAATTGAAATTGGGTCATATGCTTTTCACAATATATAATACATTATGAGAAGTGCTCTATGTCATTAAAGAATTTGAAAATGTGATTTGTTAATAGCTGCATCATATTCCATGCATGAATTTACCACAATCATATTAAATTTCAGCATTTGCCCATTCAATATTTACAATGTTGCCACCATTGCACCATATAATTAACATATGATCAACACCCTTTGTATACATCCTTGATTATTTTCTTAAGAGAATTACTAAGCATGGAATTAATGGGTCAATGCATCTGATTTGTAAACCTCTTGATAGAAGTCGTCTGTCAATTGCCCTCCAGAAAGATTGTAGCCGTGGACATTCCCATCATTGGTATAGAAGGCTTCCAATTTCTAGTACTTCCATTAACTCTAAACATGCTCTTCAAAAATAAATTTTGCCACTTTGATAAGCTAAAATGGACTTTTACTTTCATTACAATTTATTTGATTAGCAAGATTTATTTAAAAAAAAAAATAAAGGAAGGGGGACCGGCCCCGTGGCCGAGTGGTTAAGTTCGCACGCTCAGCTTTGGCAGCCCAGGGTTTCTCCGGTTTAGATCCTGGGCGTGGACATGGCACCGCTCGTCAGGCCATGTTGAGGCGGTGTCCCACATACCACAACTAGAAAGATCCACAACTAAAATATACAACTATGTACTGGGGGGATTTGGGGGAAAGAACCCAGAAGATTGGCAACAGTTGTCAGCTCAGGTGCCAATCTTTAAAAAAAAAAAGATTTATTTTTTTTCCTTCTATATGGTTATGTGATAACTTTTCTCTGATGAGGTTGTCTGTTTATGTTCTTTGCAAATTTTCCTATCGGAATTTCTTTTTCTTGTTAATTTGTAAGGGCACCTCATATTATAAAGAAATAAACTCTTTGTAATGGACATGCTTTTTTGAGTTTTGTCATTTTTCTCTCAGTTTATTTCTCACCATCATTGACCTGCAGAAGATTTTCCAGAAACTATTTAGTTAAAACTATGCATTTTTTCTGTTGTAATTATTTTCTACTAAATCTATGCTTAGAAAGTTCTTTCCAACCTTAAAATTAGGTAAATATTCAGCTATGTTTTATTCTAATTTTTATAGCATTTAAAAACTTTTTACCTATGATTTTTAATATATTGTAAGGTATGATTCTAACAATTATTTTCCCAAATAGTTAACTAGTTGCCCCACACTATTTACTGAATATTCCTTTCTCCTCAATTGTCTGAGACACTATCAAAAGTGTATCAATTCAAACATTAGTTTTTTTTAAAGATTGGCCCCTGAGCTAACACCTGTTGCCAATCTTCTTCTTTTTTGTTTTTCCTTCTTCTCTCCAAAGCCCCCCAGTACATAGTTGTATATTCTAGTCGTAGGTCCTTCTGGCTCTGCTGTGTGGGATGCCACCTCAGCATGGCCTGATGAGCAGTGCTAGGTCCGTACCCAGGATCCGAACCTGCAAAACCCTGGGCCACCGGAGAGGAGCGTGCAAACTTAACCACTCGGCGACGAGGCTGGCCCCACAATTCATACATTATTACTATACTTTCATAATTATTGGAGTTCTACAGTAATTTTTATCAATTAATCTTTTGAATGGTATTTTTACAAGATGGGCAAAATGCTAGTAATTACTGAAGCTGGGAAATGGGCACATGGGGATACATCATGGGAGTTCTCTTACTTTTCCTTTGTACTTAAAATTTTCTCTAATAATAAAATGATTTCATTACAGTCCAAGACTTCATATTCGAACACCTATCTCCTTCTCAAATTCAGTATCCAGTCAATTATCACCAAATCCTAACACAGCCATTAAAACATCATTGCTGCTACTTCAGCTCAGGCAGCTCTCCCGTCTTGCCTGGACCTCTTGCCTGTGGGCTCACTGCTCCGGCCGTCCTCATGCCAACCCATTTGTCACACCATTTTTTCTGCACTAGGCTGCTTTCCAGGCAAGCCCCATGGTGCACCCTGGAATCTGGCCTTAGCGAACTAACAGCTTTCCTCTCATCTCTCTCTGCTGTATCTCATCTTGGTGCATTTGCACCCGGCTCGCTGCCTGGAAAGCATTTGCTCTCCTTGTCCACCTGGCAAACTTGTGTGGCCCCTTCAATACTCAAAGGGGGAACCAGCCTTAGGAAACCTTCCTGGGGCCTCCATGGCACCTCCCACCTGGAGCAAGCTGGTTGATCTCTCCTCAGGGCTCCCACACTGCACACACTATAGTGTGAATATTTCTTTATGTGGCTAGTCTTAAAAGGATCTCAGAGTCACATTTATTTTCATAACCTCAGTGCCTAGCAAAGGGTCGATGAATGATTGATGTGTAAATAAGGAGATAAAGGAAATCTGCCTTCTAAACACACATGAAAGAAACAATGATCTAAATTGGAACTTAATTGTGGCCATACTCTGTCTCTCATTTTCTGAGCATGGTTGCCCCTCCCGCTTCTGTCCTAACGAGACACAGATTTACGTGAAACTAATGGAGCTTAAGCTTCCGGGCCCCTCATTGCACACATTCCTTCTCAGGCTCTGGGAGGAGCCCTGGCAAAGTGTTCACATGGTCCTATGATATCGTAAAATTTGCAAAATACATATGCACCCCCTTCCATTCCCTCTCTTGTCGGAGAGTGAGCATGGACTCTTTTGGGATTCAGCTAAGGGAGAGTTGAGTTGGAAACACAATAGTTCGAGTGTAGTCTGGTCTATTTATGTGGTTTGCAGTCATTGTGTGTACAAGTATTCTTAGCTGACCTGGTGTCGAGAAGGCACCTCCTTCTGCCCACTCTGACTCTCTTGATCTTGCAACACAGAGCTGCAGGGCCAGCTGTCCCGTGGGGATGTGAAGGTGTCCCAAGGTACCCGGGGCTGTAAGTACGTGAATGCTGGAGGAGAAGCGTGGTTTGTACTTTACAACACTAAAAGCTCGTCTGTGGAAAATCCTTCTCATCATCATACATGTACAATTGGACTAGGCAAACAGATATTCTTGCCTATCTGAGATGTACTTAAAATATAATGTATGATATTATATTTAAAAATTTTTGATGAGAATTGAGCAAAGAGAATTTCTTAGTATGCTAGTATTTGTAGGGCGTACTCCTGTGGCAGAAGTGCCACCAGTGACTACCTGTGTGGGAGAAGTTGCAGCTTGTGTGTGTCAGTGTGAGCTCACGTTACCAGGGTGATAACGAATGGTGAAGCCAAGGAAAAGCTTGCTAAGCTATCAATAGCTAAACAAATTTTCATCACCCATGCTACAAGACCAAATTATCTTTCTATTCTATCAATGGCAGAGGATATTATTACAAAATTGTTGTCCTATGAAGAGGTGATCTAAGAGTGTGTAGCCAAAACTTTAGGGAATACGATATTATAAAAATGTGATAGAAAATTGATCCTAAAAATATCATGCTATTTTTTGTATCTTATGGTATAAGTGATACTTATCAACTTTCTAAAAATGTATAACTTGTTTTGATTTTGAGTAAATATTCCCATTTGTAGTTAATCTTGCATTTGCATGCATTCTTTTTCTTGAAGATGGCTTCCTAAATTTTAAAGGCTTGGGTTGGGCCCCCAGGAGCCCTGGATCCACCTCTAGTCCCTTCTCTTCTGAATTCCTCAGCAATTTGTGCCTCTCCCATTGCAACATCCTCCTCTTGATTCCAAGGCCTGTTTTTCTTTCTGAGACCTCTGGTTTTGAGCTTCTGTGTGCCAGTTGGGTGTTGCTTCCTGGCCATCCTCTCTCCGGCCACCTCCTCACCTCCCTGGCCCATTAGAGCCTTCTGGCTTCCCAATTTACCTCTTGGGTATCACCATTCCTTTCTCTCTGCCCAGCTTCTGTTACTTCATGGCTCACATCTAATTCATCATATCCTCTCACATAGTCTTCCCCATGGTTCCTCCATTTAACACACTCTTACCCTATTGCTGTCACCTCTGGAGTTAAAATCTCTGTTGCCCATGTGTAGACTATTGTAGCTGCCTCCTAAATTGGATCCCCACCTCCTCTTCTCCTGTAAATAGTTCATTTCATTCGATTTTACTTTGTTTGTACAATTGGTGCGCTAAATTGTTGGGATTCAGAAAAACCTGTTTCCTCCATCCATTCAAATCTACACCAGGGTGTTAATTCTTTCCTATCCCTTGGATGAAATCTCAGCAGACCTCATAACCTATCATCATATTCTTAGATAATAAAAGATCCTCTGATCGCTTCTTATCACAAATAGTGTCACTTATGTGATTAATACACAGACCGCTATAGTCGCTATAGCAGTCAGAGTTCATATATGTATGGAGAGAGAGAGGATTGGCTCCTGCAATTGTGGAGGCTGGCAAATCCAAAAAGGGCAGACCATCAGGCTGGAGACTCAGGGAGGAGTGGATGTCGTCGCTGGAGTCTGAAGGCAGTCTGGAGGCAGAATTGCCTCTCTCTGGAGGGACTTCAGTCTTTTTCTCTTAAGGCCTTCAACTGATTGGATGAGGCCCACCCACATTATGGAGGGTAATCTACTTTACTCAGAGTCTAGTGATTTAAATGTTAGCCTTATCTAGAAAACACTTTCACAGCAACATCTAGACTGATGTCTGACCAAATATCTGGATACTGTGACCTAGCCAAGCTGACACATAAAATTAACTATTACAATAACTAAAACCTTAATCTTCAGACAAAGCTGAAGAC
This sequence comes from Equus quagga, assembly GCF_021613505.1. Taxonomy (NCBI): domain Eukaryota; kingdom Metazoa; phylum Chordata; class Mammalia; order Perissodactyla; family Equidae; genus Equus; species Equus quagga. The sequence goes on along the minus strand of NC_060268.1, from coordinate 88,113,883 downwards.
TTCCCCCCTCTCCTGACTTGATCCCACTGCAGGCTGTTCACCTGCATTAGGAAGAGTTTGAGCTATTATACCTTCTCCCAAGCTCACCATGCTGCCTCTGACTCAGCGTGAGGTAGGGTGGGAAGATAAGCAGCAGAAATGCTTACTTGACTAACACTTTCTGGGCCTGGCAGGTAGTTAAAACTGGCTGCTGACTTCAGAGATCTTCAGAGATCTTCAGAGATCCCCCCTGGATGGTGGTGTCTCATGTGTAATGTCTTGATGTAGCCTCCAGCTCCTAGGCACCTGGTCATGATATTGCCTCGGCCCCTGGACAGCCCTGCTTCCGGAAGCCCTTCCTTCACTGAAGGCAGATGTCTCGGGTGAGATGAAGAGGATGCAGCCAGAGGTCTCTTCCTGTGGCCCACATCCAGCCCACAGGCAGTACACACACATCGCTGCCCTGACAATCTCACACCCCAACCTCATTATAGGGGCCGACATCTCTCTTCTGAAAATCATCTTCTCTCCCTCCTGACCCCCTTATGACCTCAGTAGGGGTGAGACATTGAGTCGCAGACCTCATTTTGGCCATTTTCTTTGTAAGTCATACAAAGGTGTGCTCTCACCTTTGGGGGCTGCCAAGGCCTGGAGGGTGGGGGAATCAGGAGCGGCTGATGGTCAGACGGTACAAGCTTCCTGTTACAGAATGAGTACGTCCCGGGGGTCTAATGTGCAGCATGGTGACGACAGTTAACAATACTGTATTATATATTTGCACGTTGCTAAGGGAGTAGTTCTTAAATGCTCTCACCACATACACACAAAAATGATAACTGTGTGAGGTGATGGATGTGTTAACTAAACTTATTGTGGTGCTCGTTTTGCAACATATACATGAATCAAATCATCATATTGTATACCTTGAACTTCAACGTAGTATACTATGTTATATGTCAACTATATCTCAGTAAAACTAGAAAAAAAGTATAGAGAGACATTTAAAAAAAGAAGTCCTCTTATACTTCACTTTGGCTTATGGCATCTGTTATCATCAGACCTCAGCTGAAACAGAGACTGGAAACTTTGTTACATTTTTAAAGGGTCATAAGTGTTTGACTCGTCTTACTCCTCTGCTCAAAATCCTTCAATGGCTCCCCATTGCTGACAGAGCTCAGTCTGAGCTCCCTCCCTAATCTGAAATGCCCTGTCCAGGCATCCTCCCTCCACTCACTCCCCTCAAATACCACGGCCTCTCCAACCATTCCTTCCACTCCTACGATTCCTCCACTCGACCCATGAAAATCCTCCCCTTCGAGACATCACCCAAACTCCACTTGTGCTGCCGACACTTGTGCCCAGCACACTGTCAACCGAGGCAATCTTTTTATAGGTTCACCTTCAGAGCATCTGTTCTATTATAGCTCATTTGGCAGAGTAGCGTGGTGAAGAGGGGATGGACCCTGGAGACAGGGGACCTGGTTCTGTGCCTACTGGGTGTGTGACTTTGAGCAATAAGTTGATATCTCTGAACTTCGACATCTGTATAATGATGGAAGCAAGGCTATCAGCACGTCACCTGGTTGTTATGAAGACTGAACAAATAAATATATATAAACCTCGCAGCACGTCGCCTGGTCTTCTGTGCCTATTTAAGCGCGTTCTCGGGTCTGTCTCTTGCCAAGAGTCTACCTGCGGGAAGCAAGAGGGAGCCACGCTCTGTGGCAGATGCTCTGCTTTCTCCATTCCTGCGGCAGCAAGATAGTGATGTTTTTACACATTCAAATGGGGAACAAAAACGTGAGCAACTCTGGCCACCCAGCCCATTTTAGCAGGAACTTGTGTACCCTGGTATCCTTCCAAGAATTATTTTTCTTTGTGGTTGTGGCCTCTTTCCGAGAAGTGTTCTGCAGTGTGTGGTCAGAGGGCCCTGAAGCAGAGGGGGCCTGTGGCCATGGCCCTGTCGCATCTTCTGACATGGGGCAGCTGCGGCAGTGGAAGGCTCAGTGGAACTTATTTGTAGGTTTTTAAAAAAGTCACTTCCTTCCTATTTTGCCTTTCACTCATTTTGTAGCTTTTTTGCATAGGGTATTTTTTAATCTTTTGAACTAGATTGTAATCTCCTAAAGAACGGGACTATGTGTGTGGCACACTCCAGGCAGCCAGCCGTTGACTGAGGGTCCCCCAGTTCCCTGTGCCACGTGTGTCCTACCCATGCAGTCGCCGACCATCACTGTTTGACCCAAGAATGAAGACACCCGGGTAGCAGGGTGTCTTACACAGGGCAGAAAGTGGCATCTTTGTCCCAGGTAGTTCACGTGTAGCCTTCACCAGGTCCCGCTAATTTTACCTGAATGTCTCCTCAGTTTGTCCACTTCTCTGTCTGTTTTTCACCAACACCCTAGTTGAAGTGACTGTCCTCCCTCCCCTGGGCTCCTGCAATTGCCTCCTAACTGGTCTCCTCATGAACATTCTAGACTCATCCATCATACGTTTATCAAAGTATAGCTGGAATGATATTTTACAAACAAATCTGGGCACTATGGAAAACAGTATCAAAATTCTGGGAAAAATTAAACATAGAATTACCATATCATCTGCTTCTGGGTATACACCCCAAAGAAATGAAAGCAGGAACTGGGACAGATACTTGTACACCATGTTCACAGTGGCGTTCTTCACAACAGCCAAAAAGTGGAAGCAATCCAAGTATCCATTTATGGATGAATAGATAAACAATAGGTGTTATTTACATGCAGCAGAATATTATTCAGCCTTACAAAAGGAATTTTTGATACATGCTACAACATGGATGAAGCTTGAAGACATTATACTAATGAGTCATTTTGAAACAGTTACAAAAGGAAAAATATTGTATGATTCCACTTATATGAGGTACCTAGAGTAGTCAAATTCACTACTAATGATAGAAAGCAGATGGTCATTTCCAGGGGGTTGGGGAAGTGGAGAATGGGGAGTTAGTGTTTAATGGGTATGGAGTTTCAGTTGGGGAGAATGAAAAAAGTTCTGGAGAGGAATGATGGTGATGGTCACACAACAATATATATGTACTTAATGCCACTGAACCATATGCTTAAAAAAACGGTTACAATGGTAAGTTTTATGTTATATACATTTTACTACAATTAAAAAAATGCATGTAGGGGGAACAAATCTGATCATGTTACTTAAAAAACCATCCAAGAATTCCTCCTCTTAGAATAAAATCAGAATCGTTAGCTGCGTTGACCAGGCCTCAATTGATCTGACCTCTGCCCACATCTCCAACATTCTCTTCCCGACCTTAGCCCTCCGTCTCTGCGCTCCAGCCATTGGCCTTCTTTAGTTCTTCAAGGAGTTTTGCTCCCTTCTACCTAAATTCTCCCCTCTGCTTGGGATGCCCTTCACCTAGACATAATGACTTCTTGATAACATGGTAATGGCCTGCTGCTGAACAGAACTACGATTGTGAAACAATTCTACCAATCACTAGCTTCCTCTCCTTGAAGAGTGTGGGCTATCAGGGTATGGAGCATGTTAGTGTGTCTCCTAAGGGAGAGCAACTCTCAGGGTTAGACTTCTAGTACAGGAAGTCACTAGCCCTTTATTTTCGTGTTTCTGCTGCTTTAAGTAAATATGATCTCAAGAAATAGATTTTGTCTATATCTAAATATCTGATACTAAAATATGACATTGAGTATTCCATGAACAAAAGAAAGTGAGACTACCTGATTACCAGTCAGAAGAATGTGAGTTAAACAGTGTTTCATATTATGAGCAGTTGATGAAATAAAGGAACTGCTACCAAATTTTGTCTTTTGGAAATCTATATAGCTTACATTAAAAAAATTTTTAACTTATCATACAAAAAATTGACCTTTTTTTGGGTGTCGAATTCTCTGAGACCCAACACATAGCATCATATAACCACCACCACAGTCAGAATAGACAATGGTTTTATCACCTCTGAAAAACTCCTTCACACTGCCCCTTTGTGATCAGATTTTCCCTCAACCTCTAGTCCCTGGAAACCACTGATCTGTTCTCCATCACCATAGTGTTGCCTTTTCCAGAATGTCACGTGAATGGAGTCATAAAGTACGTAATCTTTTGAGAGTGACGTCTTTCACTCACCATAATGTGAGATTCATCCAGGTTGTAATATTTCAACAACTCACCCTTTGAAGGATATTTGGGTTCCAAGTTTTGCAATTATGGATATAGATGCTGCAAACACTTGTGTACAGGTTTTTGTGTAAACACAAGTTTTCATTTCCCTAGGGTGAGTGCCCATGCTTGCGACTGCTGGATCATATGGTAAATGTATGTGTATCTTTATAGGAAACTGCCAATCTATTTTTCCAGAGTGGCTATACCATTTTGCATTCTCACCAGCAAAGTATGCGAGTTCAGGTTGCTCCACATCCTCTCTAGTACTTGATTTTGCCAGTTTTTAAAAAATATTTTAGACATTCTGTGAGGTGCGTAGTGATTTCTTATCACGGTTTTGATTTACATTATCCTAATGACAAGTGACACTGAGCATCTTTTCATGTGCTTATTTGTCATCCTTATATCCTCTTCGGCGATGTATTCACTCGAATCTTTTCCCTATGGTCTAAATTGGACTGCTTGTTTTCTTACTGCTGAGTTTTGAGAGTTTTTAAAAAATATATTCTGAATATGGGCCCTTTGTTGGATGTATGATAGGGAAACGTTTTCTCCCATCACGTAGGTTTTTTTTTCAATGTCTTAACCGTGTTTTTCACGGAGAAAAATGTTTACTTTCAATAAAATCTAATTTATTGATATTTTCCTCCATAGATTGTGCTTTTAATGTTATATTTGAGTCTTTGCCTAACTCCAGATCATGAAGATTTTCTCCTACATTCTCTTCCAAATGTTTTATGTTTCACATTTAGATTTATATTATATTTTACATTTAGATTTATAACCCATTTAGAGTTAATTTTTGTTTATGGTGTAAAGTTTAGACAGAGTTTCGAGGTTTTTGCATATAAATGTTTAATGGTTCCAGCACGTTTGTTGAAAACACTATCCTTGATCCATTGATATATCTCTCTTGGTAATTTCTAGTTTAATTCTATTATGGTCAGAAAGTACACTTTGTTAAATTCTTTCAAATTTGTCAACATTTGTTTTATGACCCAGTAATAGTCTATCTTGATGAAAGTCCCGTGAGCGCCTGAAAAGAATGCATATTACGTTGTCACTGGGTGCAGTGTTCTTTAAGTTTTAATTAGATGTAGTTGGTTTATGTGGATGTCCAGTTCTTCTCTATCCATGCTGATGTTCTGTCTGCTTGTTTGATTGATGACTGAAGAAGGAGTGTTAAAGTTTCCAGTTACAACTATGAATTTGTCCGTTTCTTCTTTCAGGTTTATCAGTTTTTGCTTTATATACCTGGAGGCTGTGTTGTTAGGTGCATACATATTTAGATTATTATGAGTCTTGAACTGATCTTTCTATCATTATGTTATGTACTCTTTAGCCCTGGTGATTTTCCTTGTTCTGAAAACTCCTTTGTCTGACATTAATGTGGACACTCCGGCTATCTTTAAGTTCCTGTATGCAAGACATATCTTGGCTCATCTTTTTACTTTTAACCTATATATATAAAGAGGGTTTCTTGAAGACAGTGTATATTTGAGTGTTGTTTTTTTAGTCATTCTAATATTCTCCATCTATTATTTGGTATGTTTAGACCATATACTTTTGGGATCATGGTTATAATAGCTGCTTTAAAGTCTTTGATAATTCCAACATCTATGTGACCTCAGGGTTGACATCTGATGATTGTCTTTTCCATTGTGAGTTGAGACTTTCCTGGTTCTTTGTATGCAGATTAATTTTGGATTATATTCTGGACATTTTGAATATTATGCTATGAGACTCTGGGTCCTGTTTAAATTCTAAAGAGAATGTTGACTGTATAGTTCTTGTTGTTGTTGCCGCTGTTTTGGTAGACAATTACCCAGATCAGGTTTGGGCCACAAATTCTGACCCACGTTCTCTGGGTTCTGGTTTTGGCATAAATCTGTTTTCAAAAAATTTGTAAAAAATTTTTAGGGAGGAAGATTGTCCCTTAGCTAACGTCTGTGCCCATCTTCCTCTATGTTGTATGTGAGACGACACCACAGTGTGGCTTGATGAGCAGTGTGTAGGTCTGTGCCTGGGAGCCAAACCTGCGAACCCCAGGCCACCAAAGTGGAGCATGTGCATTTAACTGCCAGGCCACTGGGCGGGCCCCTCAAAATATTTTCAGTGCTACTCAGATCAGTCTGAGTGGCTGTTTGTGACCCTGCGCTCAGGTCTCAAAGCCTGTGGTACACTGATTAGGGTCATGCAGAGGTAAGAGGTATACTCAGGAGATCGCATCCAGCTTTGTGAGGTCACTCTCTCCATCCTCTCTGTAATTCCACCAGCACTTTCTTGTTCTCTAGGATTCCCTTCCCACTGTTCCATGAACTTCCCGTTCACAACTGTGCCTGTGTCCAAGGCCAAGTGGTGAGAGGAGAAAGGACCAAAGAATGTACAGTTACATGTATCCACTGCACACTCTTGGGACCACAGTTCCTTTGGTCACGGAGAAGGGCTCCCCTTCCTCGGAGTTTCAGGTGCCTGCCCACTGCCACTGCTGTCACTGTGCTACAGCTAGGAACACCAGAGGATTGCTTGGTTGCCATGGGAGAGAAGAGAAAAAATGCGAAGAAAAAACCCCAGGAGATTGTCTTCAATTGTTCTGGCCCTTTTCCACTCCGCAGATGCAATAGGAAGGTCTTCTCTTGATGCTCTTTCTGTCCACACCTGGTGAGTATTTCTGGCCTTCAGGCTGCCTTTGATTCCTGGCTAGATGATATTGGAGGGAAAAAAATGGTCAACTCACCCCTGGTTCAGTGGGACTTCAAAGTCTGGTCTCCTTCGGCGATCCACCTGCTGCCATCCATGGTGGACGCCTCGGACACCCCCTCCTTGCATTCTATCCAAGCTCTATAGTTGCATTTGTTGGGAAAGACAGAGTGAAGTATTTTACTCCATCTTCCTACACCCAGACCATAGCTTACATGTTGAGGATCATTTTTATAATCATAAAATTGATACTGTTTATTATAGATAATACAGAATATGCAGATAAGGAAAAAGAAGAAAGCAAAAATGACCCGAAATACTAACATTTCAGCATAACTTCTGTTTATTTGCATTTTAAGCAAAATTAAATGATGTTGTGCATATGGCTTTTTCTTTTCACTTCTTATTTCCATGGTAATATACATTCCTCTCCAAAATCATTTTTCAAAAGTGCATGGCAAGCAGTTCTCCATTTGGATGTACCCTAGTTTTTTTAACCAATTTCTTATCATTGAACATTCAAGTTACACAGTTCAAATATTGCAATTTTATATTGCAGCCAAGGGGTAAGTAGCTGAAGACATCACACCAGAAGTTAAATTCTTTTAAATCCTCTTTAGTCCTCATTTGAATTTTGAAACAGAAATATTCTATTTTGCAACTCCACCCCCACCCCCACCCCCAATTAGCAAAATTTATGCTCTAGAAAGAAGACCACACTTTAAATGCAATGGCCAGGATTCTTAGAGAACTGGGCAAGAAAGAGCCAGGCTGTAAAAATAGCATCTCCCATCGAAGCGCAGAGGGAACCCCATCTGGGGTTAGATGCCTGAAATAGGAGCCAGCAGTGTCGTGTCCTTAAAAGTAAGTACATTGCCATTATTTTCATGTGTTCCCGCACTTCTCCCACTGCCACGAGTGCGATAAAGATGTGACTGTGCCTGCACGATAGCGATAAGACGCCATGAGGAAGTGCTTGCAGACGGCTGTGCTTTAAAAAAAAAAGCCACAAAGAAGTCTTTAATTAAGTCTTCCTTTCACCCTTGTTAAAATTCTGCAAAGATGACCTCAGAATTATACTCTATCTCAGAAACAAATCACAACAATTTCATAAGTCCTCCCTAGGCTGCCTGGAATACAGCTTGTTACTTCGCTATGGCTTGATAAATAGAAAAATGTATATGAAAACCTTCAGCACACACTTAGAAGCCCTCAGCCAAGTCTGCCTGTCCTGCTGACAGCATCAGAGAACTGGCTGGTAGTTGGCCACTTACAATAACAATGCACGATAAGGTTAAAAAAAACACATGCCCACGCAGACTCATATCCACATATAGTACCTGTGTGTGTACGTATGTATATGTGTGTGTGTGTTCACCAGGAGCAACTTCATCTATGATGCTCCATCAGAACTGCAACTTGAAATTCTCTAAGTTGTTTTAAGGCTTATTGAAAACCCCATGGACACATTGTAGAATAATCTATGATATCTAAGAATAAAACAATGGGGAAAATAAAGAATGTGATAATAAGAGCTAAGGGTCTCACAAAAAATATGAAACACTCTCTGAGGTTAATCTATATGAAATCTAATGCCCTGGAAATAAGCAGGCCTGGAGTTGAGGTCTGATGGTGATAGAAACAATCATTGTAATAACTGACATTTAAGGAGCATTTACGTTGTACTGAATTTCTATGCTAAATGCTTTCTCTTTTACAGTTTAAGACCAGTCTTACTATTTTTCCAGCAAGGAAACAGAGCTCTGGAAGAGTCAAATCACCTGCCCAAAGCCCCCCACTTGTTAAGTTGAGTATAGGACTTGAACCTGGCTCTCCCTAACCTGGGCCCTGTTGTTAACCACCTGTTTTCCTTCTATGGCGTCCCTGTTGCAGACCCACAATTCCCCCAGCCTCTACGTTCATTTGATCTCACCCCAGTTTTGGTTTCTGAATCTCATTCCAGTTATGCTTTAGTGGGAGGCTAGCTTTTAAGGAGTGATGATTTTTTTTGGAGTTATTTCCTGATTTTTCCTTTCTTTTGCTATAGATATGGAAACAGTTTCAACAGGTAAAGCAACTCTGCCTATGGGATGGGGATCAAGGAGAACACTTTACCTGACAGCTGTTTGCCTCCTTACCTCGTCTCTGCACAATGGAGAGAATCCTGCTTTGGCCTCAGCGCTGCTGTCCCCCTGCCTCTGCCCAGGTGGGTGATGACACTGGCAGCCTGGTCCCTGGGCTTTGGTTGGGCCTGATCAGAGTAATGGAGAAATAAACACGCAGCTGGAAATGTGAGGGTGGGACTTGCTCTGGAAAGAACCGAAAATGATTTGTAGGGAAACAAAAAAGAATAAAGGTGGGAAGAAAGCTTCAAGGAGAGGAAGACAGGGCACATTTGGGTGGGAGAGAGAATCTTTGGGGAGCTTGGGAAAGGAGCTGGAGAAACTTTGGGGCAACTGACCGAAGAGACAAAAATGAAGAGTCAGAGGCAAGGGCAACCGAAGGGTGAGAGGCCTTGCTGTGTTTATTCACTGGGTCTCCTTTCGGGTTCATCCAAAGATGGGAGAGACGTCTGGAAGCGTTTCCATTATTTTTCATGGCTGGTCTGTGTTTTTGCAAAAGTGGCCCCAAGCCAGGCCTGAGCCACATGGGCCCCTGTTGTAAATGTGTAATACAAACTTCTTTTTAAATGTGTGCTTTAGTTAGTACAGTTGTTGAGTTTGTATTCTTTGAGATTCAGTTTTATCTATTTTTTATTGGATTCCATAATCTTGGTTGTCAGCTCAAATTCTCCCACTGGGAGCTCAGTGGTTTTAATGGACAGATTTCCGTGTAAGCCGGGGAGAGAAGGCGTGTGTGAAATGAATAAATCCTGCAGGCATCAGAAGTTTTTGTTTTTATGTAATTCTCTTGAAAATAGGCTAGTTGCCTTAAATGATTCATAAAATCCCTTTGGGATACGTTATATTTAAAATTAATAAAATTAAGCAGCTGTATTGCAGTAATTGTCATTGACAATGGAAATGTCAAACTTCCTAACATGGCATGCTAATTGCTGAGCAGCTACTATGTGCCAGGCATTGGCCTTCATGCCTGGAATACAACGATAAACTTACAATATAATCTCTATTCTCAGCCTCACAACTTGGAGGGAAACGGGCCCGTAACGGCAAACAGACAGCTTAACTTACTCGGTCCTAAAATAGATTAATGAGTGCAGTGCAATTTATCCTGTTCTATGGTGATGCTTTCACTCCTAATAAACTCCACAGCTGTAACGTTTCTAACAAGGCTTTTGGTGAAGAAAAAGGAGTTGGCAGAGAGTTTCAGACTGTAAATACAAATTACTTTTCCCAAAGGAATTTCTATATGAAAAAGGCTCTTGTAGACATAACTATAGAATTTTAAACCTAACCACAACCAGCAAGTCCAACTTTTGCATATTTATAGTCAAGAAAATAAGCCATATGGGCCTGTGATAAGGCCTTTCCCAGTCTGGCCTTCTTTGCCCTAATGCCTTGTCCCTCAGCATCCCCCTCTTATGTCAGATGCTCCAGGTGACCAGAGGTGTCGTATTCCTGGCATAATTAAATGCATTATGTCTTCACTCTCCATAAATATGGGAGTAATAAATATTCAGTAAATAAATGAATTCCAGTCTCAGTTTAAATGTTGCCTGCTCATTGAAGCTACCTGTGACTTTCTCCTCCTGTGTTCCCACTGCACCTGGATCCATCCGTGGTATAGCACTGATGCCATAATATACAGAATTTTATATAGCTGAGTATTGGTCAACTCGAGCTGCTAGAACAAAATGCCATAGATGGGTGGCTTAATCAGCAGACCTTTATTTCTCACAATTCTGGATGTTAGAAGTCCAAGATCAAGATGCCAGCAAGCTAGGATTCTGGTGAGAGCTCTCTTCCTGGTTTGCAGACGGCTGCCTTTTCGCCGTGTCCTCACATGGCAGAGAGAAAGACAGCTCTGGTCTCTCTTCCTTTTCTCATAAAGACACTAATCTCACCACGAAGGCCCAACCTTCAGGACCTCATCTATACCTAATTATCTCCCAAAGGCACCACTTCCTAATACCATCACGTTGGGGGTTAAGGCTTCAATATATGATTTTTGGGGGGCACATTCAATCCATAATGGCCTGTTTCCACCAGTATCCAGCCAATTCCTCATATGCCATGGATGTTCCCCATTTCTCTCTGAACCCCAAGTAGCCACACTGAAATACTGCCCAAATAATATTTGTTTACATAAATATGACCTTATTACTCTTTACAAATTTCAAAGAAATATAATCTCACTTTCATTAATGTTCAGATAAATACTCTCTTGTCTACCCATACAAATCAAATAGTAGGAGAAAATTTAAAAGGAAGAAATATTAAGATTCTGATTTGATGAAGATAGAAAAAGTTTAGTTTTTTATTGTACAAGTAAAATGCTCAAAAAGTAAATTTCAAGTTGGTGTGCTACAAATTCCATGGGCCTAATTTCTGCAGCTCTTCTAAGACTCTCAACATCTAAAAAATACTTTACATTTTGTGAGTTCAATCTCACAAAGTCCCCAGAACTTCCATTGGTGGCATTATCTCTACTCACAGGTTTGGGCACTGAAGCACAGAGAGGCTGAGTCAGTAGCCCAAGAGGCACAGAAGGATTAACGGACAGGTGGAGATCAAAGGTATAATTCTAAGTATTTTAATCCTCTCTTCTGTTGCCTGGACTTCCACAGGCTCCAGAGAGCCAAGGAGAGTTTGGAGAAGGTGGCAAGGTTAGAAAAGCAGGGGGAGTTTAAGCCACTCCGTCCTGTCAGACAATCCTGTCCTGTTTTCTGGTTGACAACCCCCCAGAAAATGGTCAACAGAGAGGCCAGGCCAGCAGGTAACAGAGCAGCAGCTCTGCCCCCTGCCATCTTGTTAAATACGGACTGTGCAGGGCTGGGGGCTGGTGCCAGGGTACGCGGAGGATGTAAGCATCTGGGGGCTGGGGAAGGGAAATAATTGCTTAAAAGGGACACTGCTAAGAGTTCTGGGCTAGAGCTAAAGTGGAAATAAACATGCTTTTGGCTAAGAGACTGAAATGTGTGAGGGAACTGCAACCAATTCTGGAACAAGCATGAATGAATAAGATTCAGCACAGATCTTTCAAATAAGAGCAGCAGCCTCTCAGGAGGCCACATTGTAAGAGGATCTCCATTGGATGTGAACCATGTGGGGTTGGGGCCTCTGAACACCCAATCAATGGGAATCTGGACGAGAGTGGATTTAGACAGCACCTCCTTGCTCTCCAAGGAGTTATAATCAATTCTTACATCTATGCAGCACCTCACTGCTCCCAAAGGCACTCTTATACATTATTCTTTTATCCTCTACCTGTCCGTGTAGGTATCACCACTCTCGTTTAATGAGAGAGGTTGAGTGATTTGAGTAAGGGATCACAGCAGAAGAGTTCAGTGTTGAACGCAGACTTTCTGGCTCACTGTCCTGTGGACTGGACTTAGCACAGAGATGTGCAAAGTTCTAACATTCTGGCCTGTGCGAGATGCTATTCTATTTGTCTTACTTGAAACAGGAGAGGGTAGGAGCCTGAGGCTCACTACAGCATCCATTCGAATTATAACGTGATGTGTGCTGGTCACCATGCTAGGTGCTGGGGATGCAACAATGAACCAGAGATGAGCCCTGACCTGGTGCATCAGTGGGGCCTTCACAATTCAAAAGAATACAGTGAGCTGGAAGGCTGCTGGCACAGGGCTGCCCTCCTTCCTGAAATGCCAGGTAGAGGAACTTGGTCTGACGCTACTGGTGTTGGAACAGCTGCAGTTCTAAGCTAGCAAGAAAGCCGGCTCTCAGGAGCTGGCCAGGAAAGCCCATGAAAGCACCATTCCCCTCCATTTCTCACCCATTCCCTTCAGTGCACTCAATCTACCCAGAACATGAGGTGCAGCAGAGGCTCCCCATAGCTTCTTCCCATAAAAAGCTGAGGATACCTGCTGTGGCAAATCGCTTTCCGAACGATGATGAGTGGTGAGCCACAGTTCACAGGTGGCCCATCTGGCTCCATGAGATGGGCTGCACTCCAATTTCAGAATTTCAGGAGAAATCAGAAAGCTGTCTCCATGTTGCACCTTCTCAAACATCACGGGATAGCAACATTTTAGTGGCCAAAAAGCAGCACCAATTTTCTTATTGACATTTTTCTAAGTTGTAAGAAAAAAATATGTTAAAAAATGTATATGCAAATGATAATTTCCAGCCAAGGAATCCCTTATCTGGAAGTGAAAATCAGAGTGATCCTTGGGACTTAGACTGGGTTCCTGCATCTATTCTTGGCGACCTGGGTAATGAGGTTGAGAGGGAGGGAGAGTTCTAGGCATAGTCTGTGTTTTAAAGTAAAAATCCCTCTGGGTTCCTTGACTCTAGCTCCATGGGAATTCTTTGGGGGAAGTTACTCTGTATGTGTGTGTGTGTGTGACAAAGGAGCCATCCAATGGCAAGTGCAAGTCTACCATGATGTGGAGCTACCACAGGTGAACTTGACTTTGAAGAAGAGTAGTTTTCTCTTGTATATCCATAGCCAGAGGATGCAGTGGCTGCCCACCAATGCAAGGTAAGCCCTGATCACTGAAAGTGTTTCTGTCAGTGGGCAAGGATTGTACCGCATCTGGCTTCTAGTTCCTCAATGTTTTGCAATGTGCCTGTGGCCAGGTCACCAGAGATGGGTAGTTCTTAGACTTTAACATACACTACATCAACACCACCTGGAGGCTGGATGGAAAACAGATTGCTGGGCTCCGTGGGGAAGTTTCTGATTCAGTAGGTCTGGGGTAAGGCCAAGGAGTTTGCATTCCAAACAAGCTTCTAGGAGGTGGTGGTGCTGCTGGTCAGGAGACCACATTTTGAGAACTGCTGACTTAGACTGTTAATCAGAGGACAAGAATGGCGTGAGAGTGGTTGCATTACCTGTTTCAAGAAGGACACCAACTGACGGTGATAGTAACCAGGGCTGAAAATCAAGCAACTCCTGGCCTGGTGGGGCAGGACACTTGGTTATGTTTTCTTGAAGTCATAGGCACCAAGACTCAGGCTGCAGGGCTGGGAGTTATTATGTCAGGAGGGTCTTCAGAGTGGCCAGAAAAACCTTCTCTTAACAAGTTGGATGGGATCCAATGAGCTACAATGATGAGTGCTTTAATTTAAACGTTAAAAGAATTTTTTTTATGCGATATGAAATAAAAATCTAATTTCCTTCTTCTGCATGTGGATATCCAGTTCTCCCAACACCATTTATCGAAGACACTATCCTTTCTCCATTGCGTGTTCTTAAAAATAGTTAACTATGTGAGTTGATGGATATGTTAATGAGCTTGATTGTGGTAATCATTTCACAATGTATACAGAAATGAAAACATCATGTTGTACACCTTAAACACATTTTTTATTTGTCAAGAATACCTCAGTAAAGCTGGAACAAAGATAATTGTATTCATATATTACCTAGGTAGATAAACCATTAATAATTCAAAAAGAAAAAGATTTGGGCCTCATTTTGTTTCATTAGCTGGTTGAATGGGACACATTGATTATAAAAATAAAGTAACATACACAGGTATACAACACATCCTATTTTTTTTAAAAAAAAAGCTGGACAAACTGAAAATTAGCAACTTTCTTGAAACTATCCGAGGACTGAAATTGCAAAGTAGGCAACTATGTTGAATTCTGGGAGAGAGACAAGTGCCTGAAGAGAGAAACAAAACTTGAGCAAAGCTTACCTGGGGCACACAACAGCAGATGCTGCATAAACTGGTAGGGAGATGAAACTAGAAATTTTTAAGAAACTGCTAAAGACGGACTGTGGGCTGGAGTCAGAGTGTGCAGCCCTTGGGGCAGCAGACATAGAGGAGTTTTCACACTTTTACAGTCCTCTCCTCCAGGATCTCACAGGGAAGGTAAGTCAGAGTCCAATGGAAGCTCCCCATCACCTCCTTAACTGTGGTGCTTGTTAGGGGAGAGAAACAGCAGTAGCTGCTGTGAAACTCACCAGACCCATGCCCCCATCTCCCCTACAGAACGAAAGACTTAATCAGCAGAGAAAGGTTATTGATGCTTGTAGTCAGGACTCTGTTGGAATCTCATTGCAGCTTGGGTGGGGCGGGGATAGAGGCCATCACCAAAACTCTGCCCAGACCCATCTCTCTGTCACTCTCAGGAAAAAAAAAGGCCTAATCTGTAGGCGGCAGGGTGTTAAAACTGTAGGGTGAGGGCACTGGTGGCTACTAATTTCAGTTAAGGAGAGGAACAAGGGGCAAAAAGAGGCTCTACTCCTGCAGGAAAGGTGGACACTCTTGTGAAGGCCACACCCCTGAGATCCAGGTTCTCAGTACTGCTCTAGTCTACTATTTAATCAGAATACCAGAGACTAAACTCTTCCTCCACATTACAAGACCACAGTGTTAACCAGCCTCATGTAAAAAAAAATAACAGAAGAGTTCATCTAGACAGCTACAAGAAACAAATCGTGTCTGGGGACTCGCACAAAAAAAGACCCAAAACCAATCAGGGAGATAAAAATAAAGTATCACTGGAAGAACTGGAGATTCCTCTTGCCCCTTATCAACAAGATACTCAAACTCTGGTAACTATAGCAACAACAAACTTCAAACACAGCTCCACTCCTGACTAGATTAATTCTCATATTAAAGGCCTAGCAGAAAGAAATGCATGCTCATCTCCAGCCATAAAAAGGGTTTATCTCAGTGTCTGCTGTCATATATAATAAATATGTCCAGCTTTCAACAAAAATTTATAAGGCATACCAAAGGGAGAGAAAAAATAGTCTGACAGGACAAACCATTATTAGAATGAGACTCAAGTATGACATGTATAAGGGAATTAATAGACAGGGAATGTAAAATAGTTATATGGAATATGTCAAAGGCTGTAATAGGAAAGGTAGACATCATGGAAGAGGAGATGGGTAATTTCAATGGAGAGATGGAAACTGTAAGACAGCATCAGTGAAAATGCTAGACATAAAAATAACAGAAGTAAAGAATATCTTCAACATATAGCTTGAGAAAGAATCAGTCAACCAAAGGTAGGTCAGTAGAAATTACCCCAAGTGAAATGCCAAGAGGAAAAAGGTAGGGAAAAAAAAAAACATAAAAAAGCATCAAAGAGTTGGGGGATAATACTAAACTTGCTGACATAAACATATTTGAAATATCAGAAGGAAAAGAAAAAGAGAATTGGGCAGAAGAAATATTTGGAGAAACAATGACTGAGAATTTTCCAAAGTTAGTGATGAAAACCAAACCACAGATCCAGGAATCTTAGAGAACACTGAGCAGGATAAATACAAAACCAAACCAAACCAAAACAACACACCTAGGGTATCATATTCAAACTGCTGGAAACCAGAGGCAAAAAATAAACCCTTGAATGCAGCTAGATGAAAAAACCCACATTACTTACAGAGGGATAACAATAAGAATGACAGCAGACTTCTCACCACAAACCATGCAAGCTAGAGCCAGTGGAGTAACATCCTCAAAGTATTGAAAGGAAACAATTGTCAGACCAGAATTCTACATCCAGCAGAAATATCCTTCAAATGTGAGGAAGAAATAAATACTTTCATGAAGAAACAAAAACTGAGGGCTTTCAATGCCAGCAGACCCAGTCTACAAGAAATGTTAAAAGAAGTTATTCAAGCAGAAAGAATTTGATATAGATCGAACACTTGGATCTGCACAAATGATGCAAAAATATTTATCATATTTTAATTACCATAAAAACAACTGTTTAGGAGCTGGCCCAGTGGCACAGCAGTTAAGTGCACACGTTCCACTTTGGTGACCTGGGTTCACCGGTTCAGATCCTGGGTGCGGACACAGCACCCTTGGCAAGCCATGCTGAGGCAGGTGTCCCACATATAAAGTAGAGGAACATGGGCATGGATGATAGCTCAGAGCCAGTCTTCCTCAGCAAAAAGAGGAGGATTGAGGGGCTGGCCCGGTGGCACAGCGATTGGGTTCGCACATTCCGCTTCTCAGCGGCCCGGGGCTCACTGGTTCGGATCCCGGGTGTGGACATGGCACCACTTGGCAAAAGCCATGCTGTGGTAGGTGTCCCAAATAGTGTTTACGAGCTGACAGAGAAGGCTGCTCTGTTGGGCAGTTCATGCCTAACCTGCAAGGCCTTCCCAAGCATGGAAAAGCTCTTACCATATGAAGTCCCTGCCTCACGAAGTATATGCCAGTCTGCTGTGGGTGACTTGCTGCCTGGGGAGTGTAGTGGGCAACTAGAATGGTCTGGTAGAGGTTGGAAGAAGTACATCTCCCATCCTTGGCGAGGCTCATGACTTCTCTGCCTGGATTTTTAGAATAATTGAATCTAGTGTTCAAGAGAAGGTTTGAAGCTGCCATTGGCCAGAATGATCAGAAATGCCTTGGCACCTGGCACTAGCCTTCCATTGGTAAAACCAATTGGTATTCCAGTATAAGGCAGAGGGTAGGTACTTTTCTATGTCAGAAAATAGAAGAGTAAAGACAGAAGTAGCTATTATTGGTGTTTTGTCCTTTTTTGTTGGGGGAAGAATTTAGGTCACTTTTCTTTCCTCCTTGTTTTTTGGTATGTTTTGAATTATTACAACCAGTGCATTTGATTTTTATAATTGGAGAATAAAACAAAACAAAAAAGCAATTTTGCTTTGAGAAAGTTGTGGGTAACAATCAGGGTTCTTTTTTTCTTGAATAGTCTCACATACAAAAAATGTAGCTCACCGCTACCCACAGGATTAGGAAATTTCACTTGATTTTTGTGTTTCTCCCCTGGTTTACTGATCTTGAACTGGAAATTCCAGCTCTACTTGGGAAGAATGGAGGGGATATCCAATCTTAGCTTAGATTTATGCTGATTTAGTGTGGAGACAGATTGGCATGTGATGGGCAGTGATTGCTGATCCTGACAGAGAATCTAGAATTTTTTTCTTGTGTTGAGATAGACAATCTGCTATTCCTACATAAACATATTACACTTAAAGCTCTAGAGAGCTGTGTGATCAGTTTAGATTCTCAAGTATTCCTACAATAGGTTTCAAACATAGATCCCTAAACCTACTCTATAATGTGGATTCTGAAATTCACATTCCACTATTAGTTAAAATTCCTTTAAAAATAAAAACAGCATTTATATTCCCATAATATCCTCCATTGTCAATATTTATTTTATGTTCAGATACAACTTATTCCTGCAGCTAAACATTTAATGACCTATAAGCTCATCTTTTCTCCAAAAAGACTTATTCCTGAGTCACTCTGGTCTGTGGACTTTTCCTATCACCTCCACTTTACCTCCTTCCTCTTTCTACAAGTTTCTGTAGGTGCAGTTGAGCAAAGTCAATGTTCCCCTTCAGGGAGTGTTTGTCATTGTTCCGGCTGTTGCTAGGGACCTCCTTCTTATATTTTGGTAATTCCCCAAGTTGGAGTTCTGTTAGAAGACAGTTTTCCTCCAATATAAATGCCCCAAGGCACTTACTTTCCTAGCCTCTGGCAAGCAGTTAGGGGATTACACAAGACCTAGGTTTGATTAATCAAATGCTTTCACCCAAGACTTTTAATAGGAATCTGGTTGGCGCACAGAAACTGTGACAGTAGAGAGTCCATCGTGGTAATGGCAGTGGTGCCACTGGGGCCAGCGTCCAGCAGGCCGGCTCAGTAGAGGCAGCAGGGCAAGCCTTGCCATCCAGAGTTCAAAGACTGCTGGTGAGCTCAGAGATGGCTACTGCCTGCTGCCTAGCCTCCCTGTCATGATCTGTTTCCCAAACCTGGTTCTCCTGTCTTTGGGCAGTTTGTGAGCTATATACAGGGCTTGGAGTAAAGGTACTTTCCTAGGTAGGGAGCCCTGTTGGGGCTCTCTCATGTTGAACAATTCTGCACACATCTCCAGGTCTAGGGCCTGAGCCAAGGGCAGCACCTTCCTCTCTCCTCTTCATCTCCATCATGTTTCCTTTCAGGAGGCCTCCAGCCTGGAGACCAGAGTCCTTGCATAGCTCTTCCACCTGCTCTTTCCCTTTGTCAATTCAGCCACAAGATCCTTTTCAAATGATGCTTAGAAGTTATGTTTGTAATATTGCCAGTTAAGGCACCTAAAGAAGTTGGGTGAAAAGCAAGTTTCAGAATTTTTCTTGTAATTTTCAGGTTGATGCCAATGCAATGACTATGTTTTCTTGTGTTTTAAAAGAAAAGTAGCTCTATAAGTTGTCCGTGGTTGAAAGTGTCTGCCTCTCTTTCTTTAGCAATTTGAACCATATCATTCAAAGTCAGTGGGTAAGATATAAAACTTTTCAACAGTTCTCCTGCTCCTGTCATCCAAAGAAATAAACAGAATATATGGCATTTCCACCGAAGGCAGCAGGACAAGACATCCCATTTCATGCTTCAGCAATCTGACTAAGGAAACAAATATAGATTTTTTCTTCCAAATGCCTTTAGGTTATAAGGCAAGTTGATTAAGGCCTTCCTTTAAACCCCACCAGAGGAATAAATGGATGATCAAGTGTGCCCACCCTTAAAGAAGAAGAGGTTATGTCTAATATTGACCCTCCTAATCAGTTTGACGCACAGCGTATTTCTCACAGATGTGGCACTCCAACCCACTTCATGTGCAGAAGAGATGAAAGCCATATGGATTTCAGTTTCCTGTTAGCTGAGAATAAATTAAATCATGTTCTTTTTTCTCCTCTTTGCCACTTCTTTGTGGATTCAATTTCTATGTAGACATGTCCAATACTTTTTTCAGGGAGGAGTTAATAAATTGCTTTTTTCCTTTTATCATACTAATATAATTCTTGCGTTTCCTTCCTTCCCTCCCACTACCGATGAAATAATACAGAGGACAAAAATATGAGAAGAGAGTCAGGGGTTAGTGCGACTTTTGAGAGGTCGCAGAAGAGCTGATCAGAGATCCTGATGATCCACAGGTGGGAACTATTCCCTGAAATTCCCAAAGGGTCGAGATGCTCTTGACAAAGAGACTTATTTGTCCAGAATTTGAGTAGGGTATTATTTTAACTAAGGTAAAGTTAGCTGTTGTAGCAAATAAAATCCAATGTCTCAGTGGCTTAGCACAAAAATAAGTTTATGTCTCATTCGTGTGAAGTTTGGTGATGGGGAATGGAGGTGAAGTGGGGTGGGGTTGGATGGGGCGAACTGAGTTTCATGAAGGCACTTGGGGATCCAGACTAATAAGGACCCTGCCCTTCTCAGTTTGTGACTTTCAAAGCTGCCTTGGGTGTTCACTTCCAGCCTGGAGATGGGAACAAAAGAGGGAAAGAGAGAAAGAGAATTACAGTGTAGGCTTTATCGACCAGGCCTGGAAGTGGGGTACATGTCTCTAATCCTTTTTATCAGTCAAACACCGTTGCACAGCCTGGGCAGCTGGGAGATATCTTGTAGCTGTGGGTCCAGGAGGAAAGAGCTAGTCTCTGATTTCTTTGGAGGGACTAGAATTTTCCTCTGAGGCCATTTTGGAATTTGAGACCCAGATAATCATTATTAAATTATAATGTTCATGTTATATGCTTTTAACTTCCATGAATATTTTTGTCGGCTTCATCTTGTAATCATATTTTTAATTATATGATTTAATGGTTGTTAACTTCTTACTATACTACCAGTCCTTTTCCACTAGACTGCCTCATTTTTGTGCTCATAATTTAGATTAATCTTTCACTCAGATGCACCGTGCCCTAAAGTAAATTTTTTTCCAGGCCAAGTGTACAGGTGTGTTTTTTAAGCCCTTACATGGCTGAGAGTTTTTTCCGATGTCTTGACAACTTGACTGTATCAAGTTTTATGAAACAGGAATGACAGCTGATTCTTATATATGGGCAGTCTAAAGCATGCATTAAATCCATTTTTCTTGAACTGACATGAATAAAGAAATTTTCATACTTCTTCCTCCAAGTCTCCACTAGGTATAGTTTCTCCTTTCAGAAGAATAACTAAGAATGGAGAAAATTTCACCAGGGAAGGAATATTTATAAAGGCAAGCCTGATATCCTTACAGTGAAAATTCCAGAAAACCCTGTATCTTATAGTAATGCTAAAACCATCACTAGATATCAAGAAACCGTTATTCACCATTCTAAGAGTCTATCAGTTGCCAATATACTTTGTGGGAACTTCTGGTCAAAAGACTTGTTGGTTGCTAAAAATATTCAGCCAAGACAGCTTTGCTCCTACTTGAGAGAAAAAAACCCCTTTAAGATGTGTAAATCTCTTCATGCTGTGTTTACATTACTTGTGCTATCCTACATTATGTATTTTTTTAAAAGAAGCTTTACTTTGTTTTGGGGGTTGGGAAGGTTAACTAGTGGTAGCTTTCAAGTCTCAGATTTAGTGAAAAAAGAGTAAAGAAAGCTGGGCTCAGCTGATTCTTGTTTTTTTCCACCTGAGCAGATGTCTCACTCATGCCAGAAATGGAAAAGTATATAGATAAGGAGCAATTTTTGATTTATTTTGAAGTTAATTTTTTGTTGCATTTCTTGATCATTATCTCTGTAATGTCTACAAATCTGCATCTTTAGTCATACTCTATTAGAGTACATTTGACTTTTTTCTTTTACAATATGAGATCAGGCTTTTTAACTGTGGGGTTTAAAAACTCTTTTTGTCTTATCTGGAAACGTTAATAGGAATTCCACAGAACTCAGATGGCTTTGGGGTACATACCTTGAGAGATAAATGAATATTCTAGCTTCTCTGAAAATGTCTGGTATAGAGAGTTAATTACTTTCTGTGCCCCTGCTTGACCCTGGTAATGAGGTCAACAAAAGTCTTGGAGGACTCAGGGACTTGAATTTAACTCTGGAGTCTGTGATGGTGACCTACGGAAGTCACAACCCCCTTGGCTTAAATAAAGAGCTTGCTTCCATGTTTCTGGCTGACTGTCCTCTGACTAAATTCTCCTAATCTTTCTAATTAACTCTTCTTCTTTCATCGGTCTCTTTGATTTTAGGGTTTCTTGGAGGTCAGTCCTTGGCTCATTTTCCTTTTCACTCTACATGTTTTCCCTGGAACAATCTTCAACAATCTTCACCATCTCCATGGCTTCAAATACCACCTATAAGACAAAGACTCCCCACTCACCACCCATGTCTAGAGCTCTCTCCTGACTTATAAGGATCTGTGAGCTCAGTCCTTTGCTTACCTCTCTTAGCAAAAATGGATGTTTCAAAGCTGGTGTTGATGAAAGTGGTACATTGAACATGAGGACTGGCCTTGTCCTTTCTTTGCATTCTTTGTCCTTTGTCCTTTCATTGCAATTCTTTGCATTGTTTTTGGTAGGGTAAATTGGGAAATCCTTTTAGAGGACAATTTGGCATGTCTGTCCAATTTTAAATGGACATTTCCTTTGGCCCAGAAATTCCGCTTCTAGGAATTTACCCTAGGAAATTATCCTAAGGAAATAATTGGACATGTGACCCAAAATGTATTTACAAGGGTCTTGCTGTATCATTTGTAATATCAAAAAAGTAGAGACTTCCTAAATTATGGGATATGCATACAATGATATAGAGGTGACCATTGAGACTGTCATCTGTGTTTATTTATAGAGACATAGACAATTGTCACTAAGTTGCTAATAGAAAAGGGCAGAGTATAAACATCATAGACGTTATGATCCAAATTTTATAAAAATATGTTTATATACATTTCATCATAAAAAAATTAATTCTGAAAGTTATCCACTAGAATCTTAAAGTTATCTCTGGGTGATGGGATGGGGTTACTGGTGATTTTCTCATTGTTCTCTATAATTCATGGTATTTTGTTCTTGTTATTATTAATAATTTACTGTCTGAATATGTATACAATAGGTGTATACTGCTTTAATAATTAGGAAGAACCATTGTTATTTTTATTTTGAAAAAATAAATGAGTTCTTGCTTTAAAGAATACGAATACTTGTGGAAAAAATAAATATGATGTCTATACAATAAAATTGTTGAAATGAAGTCTATCTCCAGCCCAGAACTTTCTCTCGTGTGCTCTAGTTTATTTTACTCAATAAATGTTTCTTGAGCCTGTATGACATGCTACCACTTCATCCAACTGCTTATTGGCCATTTCCACCTGGGTGTTCCACGTGCTCCTAAAGTCAATTTGTCTAAAACTGCTTTTACCACAATGTCTTGAAATCTGTCTCCTCTTGTATTCATGGTCTCAGTTAACAAGATCCCCACCTACTCAAATGCGGAGTCTGGGAGTCATCATGAGGCCTTCACTTACCTTAGTAATGTGCAAGTCCTACGGGTTTACTATACCATGCAGTCCATCTCCTCTTCTGTTCAGTGGCCCTAGCTAAGCCCCTAATCCTTGCCTCCTTGGATTGCTGCACTGTCTCCTATAATGCTTAATCATTCAACTCATGATATCCTAAAGGCACATACCATGCGTTTGCTTAGAACTGCTCCTTTTTCTTCCTACTCCTATTCTTCCTCCTACCTTGTCCACCGGGAGATTGACCAGTGAGATTTCAAGGCTTGGTTCAAACGTCATGTTCTAACCTTTCTTTTGGAATTGGCAGGTCTTCCCCTTGTGGTTCTACCAGGAAACCTCAGTAGGTTTCCCAGAGGAATGCCAATGCTGTTGGCCTGTGGGTCACATGTAGAATATCGAGTGGCTATATCTTGGGGAATTAATCATTTTTTGAATGAGTGAACCAAAATGAAAAAGCAAAACCCAAAATAAAATATATTGTCAAACTGTTCCACTTTATTTTTATCTTTTTTTTTTTAACAAGTGATTAACATTTTCCTTTCGCCTATGTGTCACCCTAGTGGTCACTATACTTTGACAGCTTTAACATTTCCCACATTTTAATAAGGTTAAACTTTGTCTTCTTTAAATTTTTCCCTTTCTAAAAATATTAAATGTAAGATTTGTTTCAATAAGGATCAATACTGCATAAATCTGTTACTACGATGGGGTAAAGCTTGAATCTTGAAATATAGTATTTTTAAAAAAATATTTTTTAATATATTAGAGACCCTATTTTAATCACAGCCATTATTGCCTAGACTCGCAGTATAATGGGCAAAACATATCTTCAGAAGTTAATCAACGTGTGTGGGTGACTCACTCAGAAAGTTCTTAGTCTCGTTTTTGACCAAGTGGGTATTTTTAAGAGTTCAGTTGAATTTTAAAGATGGATGGGTGCTTTTTCACAGTCACTTTCCTTTCTGACTAATATTTATTTACAGGTATGCCACACAAAACAATTAGCTTACTACAATTTGGCTTATTTGTGCCCAAATTAAGCTTTTCCACGTTCCTTTCCTCTATGGTTAAGCAAAGACGAAATTCGGTACTTCATAGCTGGAGAGGATTCATGGACATTTTCTACAAATGCTGGATATTTTACTCACTGTCAACATCTCTACCTTGGAAACAAAATCGAAATGAACTGATGAATCCACTACATCATAAAACATTCGGATCAATTGCCAAGCAATTAACAGGAACATCTGGTTATTTTGATGGTCATAATGACCAAATCAGTTAATTCTGAGACAACCCGATTAAAATCGCAAATCTGACTTAACAACAACAGCAACAAAAGACTGACTCAAGATAACTCACAGATGTCACCTGGCGGTCTCAGGTTTGCTTTCATTATATTGCTTAAGAACGTTGACAAACAGACTTTGCAAGTTTCATTGGAAAACCCATACTAATAAGGACCCTTCTGGCTCTGAATCCTTATGATTCAACGAATAATATTATTATCTCTCCTACAAGGTTTCAGTTTCCTATTTAGATGTCATACTCTGCTTTCGCTGTGATTTATGGGTACTTTTAATTTCAAACATGTGGAATCTTTCATCTTAAGGAGACACGCGTTATATATTTGTGTTAGTGTACCTCAGGGAGTGAAGCCAATGTGCACTGAAGATTCAATTAGCAGTAGTGAGGATGGTGATTAAAGAACCAGACTCATCTGGCTGATACATTTGGTCTCTTCTCATCTCCTTTCTTAGGGACTAAATGTAGCTTGAAATAAAGTTTTATTTTAAACTAGTATTCAGTATCATCCAGCCAAGAAAGACTATTTTTTTCCAAATATGTTCCCTTCTGTACATAGAGAAATTCACGATCAGCTTTCCACTATGTGCAAACTGCTCAAGTCATTTGAAAGAACTGCTAAGCTGGAATGTAGAAAGACAAAGCTCACTTGTATTACTAGAAGACTACCTTTCACTTTCTTCCTTTAAAGCAGAAATCACACACCAGTGATGTGTGGATTGGATCAGTGTTTGGAAACCTTCTGAATTAGTTGACAACATCAACAACTTGAGAGGCATCACATAATCTAGATTTCTGGCTTCAGATGTGAAGGATGAGTTGTGTCTGCCCCTTTTTCACGGGGCGTGTGTTCTCCAGTTTGCACAGTTCCCACCTGGTCAATGTCACTCATTTATGTGACCTGCCTGTATCTAGTGGCATCTCTTGCTCTGAAGGTTTAGGTTGTGCAAATCTTATGACTCCACACAGCAACACGGAGGTGAGGAGTAGAGAACAGAGTGTGGACTGCTTATGGGACTTACCCACCCAGATTTAGACAGAAGGCAGTGGACCTTACTCTAAGAGTCAGCAGTGTAGGTAAGAACAAGATCTAAGGCACATCTACTAGTCATCCATCAAGAGAAGGGCAGCAAAAATGATGTGGCAGGGCTCCCACAGGTAAGGAGAATGCAGAGGAGGGGTATGGTGGGGAGTCATGAAGATTGAGAGGAATTTTTAAGGAGTAGCAAGGAACCTTTCTGCAAGCAAGCGGCTCAGGGCCTCATCCCTAGGGAGGGTAGAAGGAATGAAGCAGAAACCAAATGCTGAGAACTGAGGCTCACAACAACCAAAATGTAGGACCTTGGGTCTGTTGGGAAAGCAACATGGCAGCTCAGTGGTAAACGCTGGGACAACCAAATATGCCGGTCTGCCAATGTTGAGTTTCAGTGATTGGCAGATTGACACTGTTGGCTCCTGCTCTCATTCAAGAACAGGACCTTAACCAGAACTAGACAAAACCAAAAGGTAAGAGATGCCCTTGAATGTGACTTTGAGAACCTGGGGAAACAGATGCAGAATCATTACAGCGGGCACTGAAACCTGTGTGGGGCTGAAAGGAGGGCAGAGACCTCTTGATCTCAGGCTTCAATTAGAGCAAAGTAATTCATGATTTGTTACTGCAACACTTCTGTTTAGTTAGCGTCAAGGCTGAAAGTATATTATTTGAAAAAAGACTCAAGGTGGAAATCTCTTCAAACATGTTATAACAAGAATAGGAGACTATCATGAAAATCCCCCTTTGTCCACCAGTGTCTATTCAGTTCGTAATAGCTGAACTCTCACTGAGCAACCACTCTTACATCAAGCCCCCAACTTGGTCCTCCCCGTAAGAGAAATGGCCCTTTGCCTCTTGAACGACTGAGGGTTAACTAGCCAAGAAAGTGGTTTCTGCTTAGGCAGAGGAAGAGATGAGATGGGGGATAATAAGCATGCAGCGCTTGGCTGTTACACCTCCGGCCACCTCCCCTGATAGGCATCCCTAATTGATTACAGCACTCTTTCCTGCTGAGCTGGGATGAGGCCTTGGAATCTCTCCCAATATCGTGCTCCAGGAGCTAATCAATTAGGGTTGACACTGGAAATGAAATGCATCTGCCCTTCTTTGATTAGGTTTTTACAGCCAAGTGTGCTGTGGATGAAGCCACTGAGTGGGGCAGAGAATCCATGTCCAGATTGAAAGCAAGCAAATTGCCAGCCAGGGAAGTTTATATCAGAATAAATTTTCTAAGATATTAATGTATATTTGTCCCTCTTTCCCTCCCTGTCTTATAAGGCAGCTCCCTTATAATTCCCTGCCTGTGGGATTATTGCTGGGCAAAAAATATAAGGAGCAATGGCACCTTCTATCTTTTGTAAAAGCTTAAATTGAATGAAAAGAGTCTTTGCTGTGTGGTCCAAAAAGAAAGAAAGGAGGAGGGAGTCACTTAGGGTCACTGGAGTAATAGTCCTGCAGGAATGTGAGTGGAAGGAGAATATAAACAACCTCTATCAGTCATGGTTCCAGCAGGAAGGAGATGATGCCCTCAAATTAGGATAGGGGAAGGCACAAGGGAGAGGGAAGTACCTGGAGTCTAATAACAGCAGAGCTGTTATCACCAGCTGGCCCAAAGGGTGGAAAGGAGGGAATAGTTGCCAGAGTAGGAAGGAGAGGGTGATGGAGAGAGGCCAATCTAGATAGCGGCAGTGACCATTGGTGAAGGGACAGAGCCGCCCTAGGAAGCCATGCAGGGAGGGAGCCAGGAAGGTAAATACCCCTACCTCACTTCTTTTTCTCCCTCCTTTCTCCTGCTGGGGCAACCTGTGGCCAAAACAGATCAGAAACCAAAGGGCAAGGCAGCCTGTTGTTGCTCACGTAGGTAAGCAGGCAGCAGGGTGGGAAAGGGGGAGACGGGAATAGGAAGTATGAATGCAATACATATGTCACTACCCAAACCATTTCCTTGCAACTTTTGCTCTTGTCTTAACCTGGGTGAAAAGATTGTGTGTTGGTCACAAGTAACGAGTGAAGTCCTATCAGCTTCCATATCATCAAAGGATGCTATAAATTCAGCTGTCCTTCCACCTGAAACCTAAAACATTAGCCACTATCAGTGTTCTAATATAAGATACTGGAGGAAATGGGGGAACAAAATATAGCTGTTATGGTCCCAGTTTGGTAGTTGGTTTATGGTTTAATTTTTTATACCTGTATATCTTAAATATACATCATATGTTTGTTGTTTTCTACGGCCCTTTCTCCCTTCTCAGCTGCATGGAATTCTCTCCTTGATGAGGTGACTCAAACCTGAATGTCTTTGTATCTGAACTCTTCATGGTTTTTTTCCCCCCTTTATTTTGTCCCCACAATATTCCGCTAATGAGATCTGTTGGGCAGGGGAATCCTAGGAGGTGCTCCAGGGAATTCCCCAGGTTGTAGACACAGACTTCCTCACTCCTGATGAGGAGCAGCAGCTCAATTTCCCCTGAAATTAAGTACAGTATGTACACCTAATGGTACAGTTTAGCGCTTCTCTCATTGGTTGGTTCAGCATCATGAGATGCTCAAATGGTCAGCTTCTAATTGATTGCCACCACGATCATGTTTCTTGGTGGAAGAATTCCTTCCTTGGGTACTAGGATCTCCAATCCACCAAGGCGAAGGTCTCAGGAACCAGAAGCAAACGTTCCTCAAGTTGGTTCTCAGATGTATAAGTGAGAGAGAGGGTCAGTCCACCTCTTGAATCTCAGACCTATGCATTCTCGCTGTGGGGGAGATAGTACCGAATTTCGGCCATTTATTTAACACATATACCACATTCTGTAGGACAGCATCTCAGCCTTAAAAGGTGTGGTCTCCCAGTTAGCGCCATAACAGAGCCGTCAGAGGGCATTCCTCCGTTCTGTCGAGCAAGCTGCTTCTGAATGCGAGTGCACGTAAAAAGACTGCATTCTGTCTTCCATCACTGCATTTCTTTCGCTATAAAATATGTTCCCTGGATGGAGGCAATGTTGTATGGTAATTCATGGAAATGAGTAACTGACTATGTTAACCTACAAATGGTACTGGTAAAAAGGGGTTTACCGAGTATTTGGAGAAAAGATCAGACAAACATTTCAAAATATAGCATATGTGGCCTCCAAAATCCAACACATGCGTCTCTCTCTTAGTCATGGGTGGAGCAAGTTTCAGCACCTTAGCTCTAAGGGTGAAATTCTGACATTTCATAGATCAATAGATTTCTAGAAACTTTATCATCATGGCAAGACTGTTGGCTTTATAAATGTTAATAAGCTTTCTTAAAATCTATCTCCCATCTTTTTGCATTCATATGTTTTACTTGATATGTTTTGCTCACTAGATCCGATTAGCATCATCTGATCTATATAACAAACCACCACCAAGTCCTGTGAGCTACTGGAATGAGGAAGTTTCCTCTGGATCATGTTAGGGGAGAAAATGAGAGAATTTATGCAGCCATGAGACAACATAGTAAAGTTTTATACTGCTATGAAACAATACCATAAAGGTAAATTGTTGTCCCTGTCATATAAATACAAATTCCTTTTGTTTGGAGTGGAGGAATAAGGCATTTACCAGGTCATTAACTGCATACCATGAAGAGGAGCTGTGTGAATTTGCTCCAGGAAAGTGACCACATCTGAAACTGTTGCTGTGATTGGCCTTATCACCTGAATAAGCTTGTAATAATCTGCTGTCGTTTTCCATAACCTGTCTTGCTTTTGTACCAGTAATATAGGCAAATCAAAAGGTTTATGGTAAGAATTGCCACCTCTGCATCTCTCATCTTTGATGGCCGTGCTAGTCTCAGCCTCTCCCCCAGGGATGAATTTCTGCTTTGGGTTTGCTATCTTGGCAGAAGGGGCAGATCCAGTAGTCTCCATTTGGTCCTTCCTACTATAATGGTCCTCTCTCCACAGGTCAGAAAACCAGTGTGGACATTTTATCACTTACTAAAGAATCTATTTCCATTATACATTCTGAGTCTATGGTTCCATTGGGATTGGGCTAATCCATCTACCTATCACTTGGTGTCCATGAAACCCTACTCTGAGTGGTAGACCACCACATTCATGTCTCTGAGAATGGGCATACGTTCAGAACCAATTTCTAATAATCCCTGGAAGGTCTTAATATTTCCTTTTCCCAGTTCGCAGTAACTCTGGTAAATGGCTGTGGGTTCCTCTGGGAAGGAACTGGTAAGAAGCTATAAGTCCCTACCAAGGTGACTCATATTAGGCTTTTTTCCACCAAACCTCAAATTTTCCCACCTTTATATATGTCAAGTATCAACTCTTTCATTTCTTGAGACTCCATAATCAATACACTATTACTGCGTATCCCTGAGAATCAAAACACTCTGATTCTAAGATAGTGTCGCTGGTGAGTTATATGAAATGTTTAAGGAATGCATAGTGCCGATCATACATGAGTCCTTCCAGAGAACTGAGAAAGAGTATAGTCTCTCTGATTCATTTTATGAAGCTAAAATAACCTTAACACTAAAAACCAAAAAGATCAGTGTGGTAAAGGAAAATTATAGGCCAATATTATCATGGATATATTTGCAAATACAGTATTAGTAACCAAAGTATTAGTAAACCAAAAGTATTAGTAAACCAAATCCAGTGATGTATAACTGGGTTAATATTTTAAGACTAAACTAAAATTACCCTAAGAATGTAAGTTTGTTTTAATATTTGAAAATCAATATGTGTAATTTATTATAACTAAATAGAAAAGAAAACCACATGATTATTCAAATAGATACAAAAAAAGGATTTTAGAAAATTCAAAATCTATTCATGATAAAGAATAGAAATGAGAAAATAAACTAAAAAATGTTTTGACTAAATGGCTCACCATACTGAACTTAGTGAGGAACAGAGAGCCTTTTCAATGATTTGTGTGGAGTCAATTGAGTATCTATATTTAAAAAGTGGCCCTTGACCCCTACCTTTCACCACACAGAAACATGCTTTTGAGATGGAGCATAGATTGTGACCTAGAGCAGTTAAACTTGTAGAAGTGAACAGAGGAAAATATTTTCATGATACAAGGATAGGCCAAGATTTTTTAAGCAGAATACCAAATGCACCAATCATAAAAGAAAATATTGATTAACTAGACTTCATCACAAAATGACACTCTTAAGAGAGTGAGATGCAATTCTCAAGAGGAGATATCTGTAATAGACAAATCCAAATTAGGACCCATATCCAGAATCTATTTTTAAAATCTCCTACAAATCAATTTTAAAAAGATAGACTCTAAAAATGGGTAAAAGACTTGAATAGCATTTCACAAAATAGGATATCCAAATGGCCTTTCAAAATATAGAAATGCTCAACATAACCAGTGATTAGAAAATGGAAATTAAAACCACAACGTGGGACTGCCACTCCCGTACCAGAAAGGTTAACATTCAAAGGCTGATGATGCCCAGTTTGGTGAGCATGTAAGACAACTGGAACTCTCTCATACTATCAGTGGGACAGCAGAGCTAAACACACACCTACCCTGTGACCCAGCAACCCAACTCCTGGGCATATATCAATGCAAATGAGCGCTATGTTCACCAAGAGACATGTTCGACAACAATCGGAGCAGCTTCATTCACAATTGTACCAAACTGAAGCAGCCCGAGCATCCTTCAAAACTATAATGGGGAAGTAAACTGTGTTGTATTCATACAATGCAATTACACACAGCAATGGAAAAAATAACCAATTATACACACAATAACGTGGATGACTCTCACAGACATAATGTTGACCGCGATGTCAGACACAAAAGATTGCATCGTATATGATCCCATTTATGATCTCAAATACAGCCAAAACTAGGGTGATAGAAGTCAGGATATTGAATAGGAAGGGGGTGTGAGGGAGCCTCCATCTACAAAGATATAGTATAGAAATATATTCTATTATCTATACAGTCTATATCTTCGTATGTCTGGTGGCTACATGGGTGTATATTATATTTAAAAATTCATCAAGCTTTGCAGTTAAGATTTGTAAACTTCACTGTAAACTTTATTTGTAAATTTTACTGAAATGATAACTAGATTTTGAACATTGTTTCCAATGTAGAGGAGAGGACGGGTGGGAGACGCGGTAGCAGGAGCCTTGATTAGATCCATAGACATTAACACAGGGGCAGCAAAACCTCAATACCTCAATTCACCTGCCTAACAGTTCCGCTTCTATTAGAATGATGTGGTTAACAAGAAAGTGTTACATACAGCTCGAGTCCCCCTCTCCTGCTCTTTTTGTTTAGTCACGCAGCAACTAAGTAGTGAAATCAAGATTTGAAGTCACCCAGTCTGGCTCCAGGATCTGTGCAGGGTCTGTCCAGGAACATGCACTAAGATTGTTTTTCAGACCACTGCCTACTGAGGTTATTTCAGTGTATTATTTGCAGTGTTCTGAATGTATGATTGCTTTTTATTAATTCCTAGTAAATAGATTAGATAGCATGATTCACTTCTTTGAGTTTTCTTTGTAAAGCCATAAGTTACTAGAGTCTCTTCAGGTGTTGGTAAAAAAAGACCACTTCGGTTGTGCAGCCTGGTCTCAACTGCAAGTGAGATACTGCAATCATGTGGTCCAGATTAAGCAGACCAAGGAAGGACTGTTGCTCTTTTTGGAGGAGCATGGACTCTTGCACAGAGAGGTAAAATGACAGCCACTCTTTGTGAAAGTGAAGTTCTCTGGGCGACAAGCTCTTCAAACGACACTGTTTCTGAAATATTTGTCTTCCCTGGAAAGGAGAGTTCTCCCTCTCTCTATGTCTCTCTTGATCACCACTGCAATAGAGTTTTTCCTTACGTTGAAATAAAAGAAATAACAAAAAACTCAATTTATAAATGGTCTGTTCATATACATTTCCAGATTCCAAGTATATTCCCATTCTGATATGCTCAGAGTAATCCTCTTGCCATTTTGTCAGATGATCTCTAATTTTGGATGCTCTGGGCCAGTGGTACCATCTGGCGCCTGGAGCAAGAAATTGTTCTCATCAACGCATTTTTCTCTACCACCTTCTTTTTTACTTTCTAAGAAGATGATGCCCCAGATGAGGGTGCACTCATTTCCTTTGTCTTTTGCAATCTGAAACAGTGCCGATTCAACTAATCCCATGTCCAGTAATCCTGTAATTATATTGACCTTGCAACTACTGGATCTCAGGCAAGTGTTAGCAGTGGAATGAAAGTTCAACAACACACCTCATTCCTCCCTTTACCTTGCTTTCCTTCAAATTTTACACAGTTACTTTTTTAAACATTTCCATCTTAACCTTAAGTTCAGAAGACTGGGGATCCGAGAAGTTAATAGGCTTTCTTACTGCCAAGCACAAGTAGAACCTGGGCTGACACAGTCGTGGTATGGATTGTTCAGAACTCTCTTAGATGGACAACTTGGAGAATTTGGGGCAAATATAAACCAAGAAAAATCTATGGTTTTTATTTTCAAGCATCGGAACTTTCCTGGAGAATTTGGTGATACTTTCAAATAGCAAGTAAGTGAAGGTGCTTCTGTGTTATAAGTGTGTATTAGTTAGGGTTTCCTAATGCATGGATTTGTTTCATCTGTCCACCATCTCTTTCTCCCTCTTAACGTTTCTGTATTGTGTGCTCTCTGTTGGCCTGGGAAGCAGATGGTCTTTGTCGATTGAATTATACCAGACCTTTGAGTTTTCTCCACAAGCATATCTATGCACTTCTCTTTTTTTTCTCAATTGCTTTTCTCTGTAGGCCAGAATAATATAGCAGCATCTTTATGCTTATAAATGATACACCAGATGGATGCTTGAGCAGAAATGATATATAGATACCTAATTATTACACAAATGACATAAAGGGTACAGAGTCTGGGGCTGGCCCCGTGGCCGAGTGGTTAAATTCCCGAACTCCGCTGCAGGCGGCCCACTGTTTCATTGGTTCGAATCCTGGGCGCGGACATGGCACTGCTCGTCAAACCACGCTGAGGCAGCATCCCACATGCCAAAACTAGAAGGACCCACAACGAAGAATATACAACTATGTACTGGGGGGCTTTGGGTGGAAAAAGGAAAAAAATAAAGTCTTTAAAAACAAAAAAAGGTACAGAGTCAACTGAAATTTAGTCTACTGTGATTTTGGCAAATTTATCAAATTAAGAGGGTTAGCTAGCTACTTTGTCTACAATTCTCTTTTTTCCTTCATTTGATCACATTTTGGCGAGTTTAAGGAAAACGGATTTGGATTGCTTGATTTTGGGCCTCCATACATTAATTCATTCGGTGACCATTGAATGAATATCTGCTATTGCTGGGGCCGGGGACATAAAGTTAATGTCATGCAGTTTTTCCATGGGCTCCATGGGAGAGAGAGACTGTGAATGGGTAATTAAAAAACATGATTACTTGAAAAATAAAAGTATGGATGAATACATTTTTGTGATAATATGGAAAAGGAAGAGTTTAATTCTACCCAATGAGCCCAGAGAAAACTTTGTAGGAGCCAATAGATATGTTTAGTTGGAACTATCTATGTGGATAAGGAAGGCAACAAATTCTGAGAGGACATGTCCTAACTAAAGATGGCTAAATCCTTGGTCAACTGAGATCCTTTAAAAAACAACGCTACAAATATGTTGACTATTTTTGATAAGAAGAGAAATATGGAAAGAGCCACTTAAATGATTGTGTTTGCTTTACTAAGGTTAAGAATTTAGTGTCTCACTTAGAATCAGAATTGTGCTTTGGGGAAAGCTTAGAAGGCAAAATGAAGAAGAGAAATAGGGAGGGATAACAGACTCAAGAGAAATGTTGTTCAATATTGAAATGCCTCCAGAAGAGAGCAAACCCAAAGACATATACACTTCAGTATGACAGGAATGTTACCCCTGGTTTATTTTTTAGACCCATGATAAATGGGACCTTTGCTCACTGCTATTTCAAGCCAGGCCACTGGGAAGGTACAACTAACTCCATGCATGCCAAAATCCTTCCAGGGTTGGGAATTGGTTTCATCCACCCTGAATAAGGGCATACAGATTTTAGCATACCTTTAATGTCATATTGCATCAACAGTTTTTTCTGAATAGGTTGTGGATCTCAGGTTTACCCCCAGGCCCTGGGCCACTAAATTCTTTACTTTTCTCCACGAGCCTGACACCTAAAATGGCATCCTATGTGCTATCTCCAGTAGCTAGCCGGAGTCACTCTCTGCTTTATTCCTACCAGCCCGACTCCATGAAAGCTTCCTCCTGTGTACCTGTTTGATGGCTCTCAGGGTATTGGATGGGCAATGCTTTCTCCTGTTGCCTGATACCGCACAGATGCATTAAGCCTTCAAATTTAGCTCCATAACACTGAGCTGACACTGAATAGAAGCCACCCATACCCTACCCATCCTGACACCCTGGAATCACTCTTAGTTCCAACCTTCTGGCCGTGAACACTTTGAAACACACTTTTCATTTGCTCCCATTCCTCCTGGCATCCTGCTTATGGGCCTGCTGCTCTGCCCTGTTCTGTTTCTTTTCTTGCCCCTTTCCCATGACGCTTTAGCCACACTTTTAGGCAACTCATCTGAATTAGCCTGATCCCTGGGACTACAGGCTAGTGTAGGCCAATATGGGGTGGTACCTTGATTAGATTTTGCCCTTATTCTGGTTGCAAAGACCTACTATATATAAAATGATGATACTACTAAGGTCCCTGTGTAAGGGGCTTTATGCACATTATTACATTTAATATTCACAATTTTATTTAGGTTATTTATAACCATTCTCACTTTTTACATGAATAACCTGCAGGTCAGAAAGGAAAATGCTCTGAACAAGGTCGCATAGTGAGTAAATGGAAGCTCAGGTTTGCCTGATTCCAAAGCACATGCTATTCATCACGAAATGCCCTGCATTCCTGTGCACGTAAGTAGAGGAGATTTTGAATTATTGGCCTCAGTCGTAAGGGCCCCAGCTATATCTTCCACTTCTCTAGCATTTCTGTTAGTTCTCATCAACTGTGCCTTCGTGTGGGCAGGTCTTCAGCTTGCCCCAGCACATTGCTCAAATGCATGCTGGTGGCATGTACCAACTCCTCTGGGAACTAATTTTGCAAGAGACATCTGAAGGCAACAAGGGGTGAGGTCCTTAGTGGAAGAGTGTCTAAGTAGAGAAAGGAGCAGGAAAGAAAGCAGTGAGTTCTCAAGAGGTGATGCTGTGACTCCTGTTCTGAGGGTATCTTATTAAATGAAAAGTTCAAGGTGCAGAAGAAGTGTGCTTTTGTTTCCTCTTATGTATGAAACACACACACATGTTTACTTTTTTAAAAAATAATGAAATAAACTAAAAACTAATAAAAATCATTACTTTTGGTGGAGGTAGAAAAAATGGTAGAGAGGAATATTCTTTGTTTCATGGTTTTTGACTTTGAAACCATGAAAATGTTCCACATTGCCATATAAAAAAGGAAAAATTTCACAATCTCTAGAATTATAAAGCAAACACATAAACACATAAGTGTAATTGTATATGAAGTTGATGGCATAACAATTGAGAGAAAAATTAGTACAAATATCTTCTAAACACAGTGATTTGAGTAATTCAACTGTACACCTCTGATAAGATAACCCCAAGAAGAAAAGAAACCACTAAGGAATCTTAAACTTCTTTTAGTGATACTATTGGTATTAGCATTTTAAAAATATCAGATACATACTCAAGAATAAAAACAACACGTCATTAATACAGTTACAGGGAACGATTCTCAGAGTAAGACAAAAGACATATACAAAATCAAAAAAGTTCAGTAAAATGCTGTAATGTTCCATTTGAATTGGAAGTATCAATATGAATCAGATTTTTTTCTCTTTGTATAAAAACATGTATTTCTTAGCTCTGTCTATGAAAAAAGACCTAGAAGTAATAACAGCCCAGTAGTGATTGCAACATTAGCATCCAGGTTGTTGCTTTAAATACTATTTCTCACCAAAAGGAATCAGGGTTCCTTAGAAAAATGGTTCATTTCCTGTCAGGGGCAGAAATTCTACAAGAAGAGCCAGGAATGCCATGTTGTGCAAGAGAAACTATGAGATTATGGCAGGAAGCCACAGGATCCAATTTGAATGGGCTCCCAATGGCCAAAAATGGCACAAATTAAGCATCAAAAAGAATAATGACGTCAATGGATTAAAATATATCAAATATGTAAGAATTCATAAAAATACTCCCTTAATGGGTCACCTCTAGATGTTGCTAGGATACCAAATCATTATTGTAAAAGTCAGCAAATAAACATAAGAGATCAAATATTTATCTTGCCTTCTTGTACAAATTATATTTCAGGATAATTGAATAGTTGGTGAGAGAATATTCTTTGTAGGTTAATTCCAGCTAATAATTGAAGATGGAATAATAGAATTTGCTATTTTGCAACTGGTAATAAAGCAGTATTTGTAGTTAACACTCATCATTGACTGCTAAAGCCACTAGATGAAAGATTGATAGTGAATTTTATAATGAATGGATTAGCCTGGCCAAACGAAACCCAGACATCATGGCCTCCTGATATAAGGCAATTAGAAGTACAGATCTCCAACCATGAGGCAGTTTTGCAAAGAAAAAGAAAAAGCTGAATTTAAGCAAGGTCCCAAATCTACCAGTTTACAGCAATGATAAAGGATAAACATTGCATGAAACCACAAAGACACAATTGGTCAAAATCATCAAATGGGGAGCTCTTAAAGATGAATGATCTGACTTTTTCAACAAATGCTTGGCAGTAAAAAGAGGAGGAGCCTTAAAAGAAACATACGAAACACATGTGTGCAGCTTATGGAGTCTGATTTGTAAGAATGCAAGCATAAAAAGACACTTCTGAGACTCTATTAGGTAGTATTAAGGATTTATAATTAATTTTTATGTGTAATAATAATATAGTCATAATACTTAAAAAAGAAAAAGAGAAAGTCTTGTTAATTGTACACGCTGAAAAAAATTGTGGGTGAAATACGACACCTGGGATTTTCCTGATAATTCTGCCTGTTTTGGTCTAGGTCTGCAGAAGCAGACCCTGATATGAGGATTTGCACACAAGCACCAGAGTATGGAAGTGCTCCTAAAAGAAACTGGTAGGGGGTGGTCAGGGGAGCAGGACAGGGAGAGGAAGTCAACAACGGTGTGATTTCAGGCAAAGTCTTGGGAAAGTTAGCTTGAGCTTCAACCCTCAGGGGAATCTGAGTGTCAGTTACACTTTGGAGCTACTAGGACCTGAAACGAGGGAGCTGGCTCTCACACTTCCCACCCATTCATCACTGGGTGAGCATCACTCCTGAAGACGGAAACCCCTGTACAGCTGGAGCACAGCAGTCCAGAGCCCATGGACAGGCCTTGGAAGAGGAATCCTTGGTGCAGGTCTTTGGAGACAAAAAGCACACTGAAGCCTGGACAGCGGTACCCAGAAATAGCAAAGGGATCTGAGAGCATCAGGGTGGAGCAACAACAATGCCCATTAAGGATACTGCAGTAGCGAGTGTGTGTGGTGATGGAGGAAGATAGAAGATGCACATAATATTGAAAAGTATTGAAGCAAGGTGTGTATGTTTGAAAATTTTCATAAAAACTAAAGTAAGCAATTGTGACTACGTCACCTGTTAGATACATTGTATGATATAGCAATTATAATCTAAAAAAAGATTCTTGTTGGATCTGGAATTTTGTTTCTAATTCAGTTGTTGAGAACTTGAAAATAATTTACCTGTGGAAACAATGTCATATGGTGGTTAGCTTCCTAGGAAAACCCACAAAAGAAACTTTGCCCATAGTGGGGAGGAACACCATATGCTCACAATGAAACGTAGTAGAAAACACTAGAGAGGCAACACAAGAATTAAATTGCTCCATACTTCTGAGAAAGAAATGACTTTTGCTGTGTCTTTGATGCTCTAGGAAAAGCAGCTATTCCTAGAGCCCCTTTGGTTTCAGTTTATTCTCTACCAAAGGGCCACTTTACAACTTAACCACTGGGTAAGAAATTGTTGGAGGCATGTGTCTGGGGAGGGGTGTTTGCTTTTTAAGGATCATGGCGTCGCTATGGCTGCTGCCGTTCCAGGCGGTGTCATACTCAACACTCAAAGCGCAGGTTTCCTACCACAAATTGTTCTCCCCTCACCCCCGAGTCAGGGTGAGAGTTTGGTCAAGGGGCAGAGTAGAAGCAGAGACTCCCACAAAATGAACCTGTTTCTTCCAACATGCTGTACTACCCAAGCATGGAGCTTTGGTAAAATTATTTTTCACAAAACCCCATCACTTATGAATTCATCTCTGATCTGCCACGTAAACCCCTTCCTGGATCTCCCCCCAAGGGTGAAGTGGCTTTCCCACGAGTTTCTCTGCCTCCAGTGCCATGGACCTCCTTCTCCTGTAGGTTTTCTCATTATGTCATATCATGGGAGAGGCTTCCATGCCAAAGGTGCACACCCAGTTCACTCTACCAAAAAGCTGGTTCCACTCAGTCAGCTCCAAATGTGCTGTTAGACAATTTACTTTCTGTGATTCAAAACATTTTGAGGGTTTGCTGGCTCTTCCCTGTTCCACAAGTTCTCATTAACCTGGATGCTCTTCCATGAATGCACTTATGACTCAGATTATTGCTATTAGCTTACTCCGATGCCTTCTTCTACTCCAATAATTATTTCCCATCTGAGCAGTACGACATGCTCAATCACGCTCATTATTTAATTCAGTGCTCATAATAACACTTGGCCCTCTTATACAGATGAAGTTCAGAATGATGGGGTGACTTCCTTAAAGTCACAATGCTGGTGAGAAGTAGATCCAGTGTATAAACCAAGTCTGTCTTTCTCTGCTATCTACATTCTTCCCTAGTCTGCCACAAGCGGAGCTGGGGAGATGTGACATGATCCCTGCTTCCTTCTCCCAATTATTTTCCAGATTTCCCTTGGAAAAACTGTCACTGTTTTACATAGAACCAGGATAATTTTCTTTCCATCAAAATAATCAATAAATATGAATAATAAAAATAATAGTTAACTTGTTTACTATGTGTCAGCCAGGCTTATATACCTCTTCATAACAGCCCTACAAAGTATATTCTATCACTATTCCTCTTTTATAGATAAGGACTGAAGCCGAGGAGTTCAATTATTTGCTCAAAGTCAGAAGGCTATATAAGTGGCAGAGTTGGCTTTTGAATATAAGCAGTATGACTCTGGGGCCTTAACCAGCATGCAATCAGTCTCACGAGGACTGAGGGCTCAGCTCAATGGCAAGGCAACACCATTCCTAGTTGGAGTATCAGTAAGTCCAGACCGCTACTAGTCCAGGCAATGCCTTGGTGGATGATTGTATTTTTCCAAAGATAGTGGCAACCTATTTCCCATCCAATCTGCTCTTAAAATATAACCTGGGCACTCTTCCTCTTGAGTGGTCGGATCTGTTTCCTCCTCCTCGGACCTGGGAAGATCTTTGCCACTGCCTCCACTGATAGTGTCTGAAACAAATGACACTATGTGGCTTCCAAGGCTGAGTCATAAAAGTACCTAGCACTCTTGCCTTGTTCTTTTAGAATGTTCTTGGAGTCTACCACCATGCTGCAGGGAAGCTGAAGCAGGCCATGGAGAGGCCCATGTGGGAGAAGCCAAGGTCCCTGTCCCGTGGTCCAGCCTGAGCTCCCAGTCAATAGCCAGCACCAACTTTTCAGCCACATGTGGCCACCACCTTGAAAGTGGATCTTCTAGCCTCCAGTTAAGCTGCCCCATCCAGCTGATGTTACGTGGAACAGGGATGGGCTATTCCTGCCCAGCTCTACTCAAAATGCAGATTTGTGGGCAAAAGAAATGCTTATCATTCCTTTAAGTCCTTAAGTTTTGGGGTGGTTTATTTTGCAGCAATAAGTAACTGTAACAGCTTCAAAAGTAATATCCTCTCAGCGTTATATCTGGTGCCTAGTAGTGGTGGTGGTGATGTTAACAAGGAGTGGGCAAAAGAATTAACATTTATATGTCAGGCATCTTACCAGGCACTGCCATACATCTTGTCTGGTCCATTTCCTAAATTAATTCTGTGAAGAAAGTACTATCATTCCAAATTTACAGAGGAGGGACCTGAACACTGAAGAGGCCAGTCCTTTACTCATGTGACACAGAGATAACTACTACTGATGGGGTAAATACTAAAATTGTAAATAGTACATAAGAATTGAGCCAGGTTCTACTGTGTCAGGTGCTTCGTGCACATGATCTCATCAACCATCCTCTCATGGAGGTATTTTTTTACCCCATAGTAGATGAGGACACTGAGATTCACACAGGCCAAATACCTTTCTGAAGGCCAGCAGTGAGTGTCTCTGTCTGACTGTGACTGTGACGCCCACCTCAATATGCCATTTGAAAGAGGGAGCTAAGGGAACATAATACAATACCGATGACATGCATTCTGTTGACTGACAGTGAGAGAACAACGTGGGAGCACGGGCAGCATGGACAAACACATCCATCAATAGCTAGATATCAGGTGGATGCTAACTAGGGGCAGTGGATGAGTGTACCAGGGTATCTCAGAAGGCCACGAGCTGCTACAGTGAGCTTCTGGGCACAGCTGTGATTTGAAGTTCCCACCAGCTGTGCCCATTCTGCCCAGCATTTGGTGGCATTGAAGCCCCAGAGAGGTCTCTTTTTAGCTCTCCGATGCTTAGAAATGGCAGCAAGGCTTCCATGCTGTTGGGAAAAGTGGAAGACATTAAAAAGCTATGTTTAATTCTACTTATACAGACACTCTTTGCTTCTGCTGGCTCTTATTAAAATGTATGAGACATCTCTCTGTCAACCATGTGCATCTCTGATCTGTTCTAGAGAATCTTTCAAAGGGGGCCAGCCAACCTTGAAGAACTGCCCCTCCCCATCCCAAAGGAAAGTTTGGACCAGTAACTGGACAACCGTAAGCCCAGGCTGCTCCAACAACGCGTTAGGCCAACTTGTAATTTCCCCAACGACAGATACTTTAGATGAAAATGGAAGTCAAGGGGAGGGGAGGTTGTAAAGAATATTTCTTCTAACTTGATGGTAAGAGACCATTTGTGGAGGAAAACATGTTTTAAAAATAGAGTCACCTGTTTCCACTGTTTATTCCAATTCTGAAGTAAAGCGCGTCTGCTAGGATTTTTAAGAAGGAGAGGGTAGGGAGCAAAACCCTTGTTGCTATAGGAATAAGAATTCTCTTCCAATCAGAGGAGCATGAATTCAAGTGAATAAGTGGAATCAGGAGAAGGTGAGCTATTCCAAAGGAACAGTTATCTGTTGTCCTGCAAAAATCTGCAGCCAGACAGGAAAAATAAAAACCAAAGGCTGTGTAAAGGGTGGAATTGTGAATTTCTCCATACATTTTCACTTGCTTTTTGGGTGACAACTGGGAATCTTTGGCTGATATGGTTTAAATATTAACTACAATATTAATTTAAAATTAATATTAAAATTACCTTTCACCAGTTTCACTCATGTTGCAGAAATGATTGGGGACCTGATGGATAATTGAAGACTTTAGAGAAGGAGTGTGGTTTTTGAGAGACCATGAGTGAGAGCCTTTGGATTTCTTGGTCCTCTGAAGCAGCTGATAACAAGGTATCAGTTTATGGGATTTGGAGCCAGACAAGCTTAGGGTTGAATCCTGGCTCCACTCCAAGTTGTCTAAAGTAACCTTGGGCTCATTCTGAGCGAAATGAGGACAGCGATTCCTACTTCACAGAATTAAATAACAATATATTTAAAAACTCAAAACAATGCCCAACACATAGTAGAGACCACTGACTGGCAGTTTTTATGGCTGTCATAGTCATGCATCATTTGGTCCAGTTGACTGGGCTTCTCGCTGTTTGAATTCAATTTGAATCATATATTAGGGGATCGTGTCTCCTGGACTGGGTTATGAGGGACATCAGATAGGATTAGGCTTGAGGACATGTGACAGATACTCAAAATAATAGTAGTTTATTTTATTTTTATGTAAAGTAAGTCTCAGGATAGGCAGCACAGGGCTGGTACCGGCATCAACGACCCAGGCTTCCTAAGCTGGAGGTTCTGTTCAAAAGGAAGGGCAGGAGCACAGGTGATGGTAGGCAGCTAGCAGTCTGTGCTGCGTGTGGATTCTCTATTGCCTCTTCCTCCTCAGCCCTAATGATGGAATCTCCTGATAGGTTGTCTCTCCCAATGAAAGGAAAGAAAAGAACACCCCAAATGGCCGCACTAAGTGAAGCACTTTTGTTTCTCTACTTTAATTTAACTAGAGTTATAAGTAAGGATGCATTCCAACAAAAAGAATTTATCAGCATTGCACTAAATGCATTAAATGTTGCCAATATTGATAAATATATTATTATATATTATTTTATATATAATATTTTTTCTGCAGTATTCTAAAATTAGCTAAGCAGTGGGGGCCGGGAGGGCTGCCACGCTCATGGCCAGCATCAAGGACCAGCAGCTTGTCCATGAGCTAGCTCTGCTCACCAGCGGCACTGTGTGGAATACAGTTCGGCTGCAATAGTTTGGTTGGGGGTCACTTGGAGAGAGAACAATCCATCACAACGCGGTTTTACCTGGGTCACAGCACTGACAGCTCACTAGCCTACTGGAGGAGCTGGAGACGAGTCAAGGGGACATGGTTTATAATCGTGATTTACCACCTTTTGGCTTGAGAGAAGGATGACATTTTCTATTTGTTCCACTAATACAGTGTAGAACCACACCTCAGATAATTGGGGTAAACCTTTCACAACCTGGAAAATGTTGAAAGCAGCCATTCCTATTTTTGCTTTTTATTAAATCCTGCACACATACTATATATATATATATATATGTAATACATTATGTATAATATTATTATATTGATATGATTATATTGATATGATATTGATTTATAAGATCATGTAACCAATATTTTCCACTCCTATTTGAAGTTTTGCTTCTTCGTAAGAACAAAGAAGGAATGGGGCAAATTGTTCCACAAGGCCTTTTCCAGCAATGACATTCTCTGAATCCAAGTAGCTAGACAAGCTCTAGAATGCACCGACAGCCCCCCGACCTCTTGACTGTCCATCTGTGAACGTGGTCACCCTGCTCAGTGAGTCACTTGGTACAGTAGCTTAAGATCATGGCATCTGAATCTCTAAGGAACTGCGGTCACCTGAGGATTTGGCAACTCTATACAGTAATAGTGTTTCGCTCCTCCTTTCTCATGAGGTGGGAACCACGAAGGATCTTCTCATTGATAAGGCTGATGTACGGGTAGGAACAAACCAGTTACTAAATAAAGGTTGCAAGTGAGAAGGAAGGAACGAGGATCTTATGATCGCTTAATAAATACCAATTAGTACTTTAACCCTGTGAATTGGGTATTGTTTGTTATCTCTACCTTGAAGGTGAGGATCACTATTTGAACTAACTCTCTGCTTCCAAGGCCTGTGCAAT
Source organism: Equus quagga (assembly GCF_021613505.1). NCBI lineage: Eukaryota > Metazoa > Chordata > Mammalia > Perissodactyla > Equidae > Equus > Equus quagga. The sequence continues at coordinate 88,069,915 of NC_060268.1, read as the reverse complement.
TTCTTCTATATAAAAAACAACTGGCTACCTAAGCATTCTGGAGAAAATAAATGAAACACGGTCTTGGAATAAACTCAAAAGCAAGCACTGGAAAAAAGCAGAACATGATATTTTATTTATAATATAGACATAATTGTGTGAAAGTGCAGCAAAAAGCCTGGAAAGAAACTATTTTCTTAACAGGAGTTGTCTTTTGGTAATGGATTTATGCAGTAGTTTGCTGGAGCTGGCTAGTAAGAGCTATTGTTGAGCGCTCAGGAATTTCGAGAGCTAGTTGTTAAACTGTTGGTGGCTTGAAATTGGCCATGATGAGGGTATTTACACCATGGAAATTGGCAAAGATTATAAATCATGGGTTTATTTTCCCCCCAGAAAGCCAGTTTACCAACACAATACACACTGCTCATGTCTTCCATGCTTTTGTGCATTGAGTTTTGTATTAAACCTTTTCTACAAGAACGTGAATTAGCTTATAACCAAGAAAGAATGAATACGGCAGAGTTAAAAAAGGATCAAATGAAACTAAACTAAAACCAGTAGCTTCCAGAAAACCCGTAGATGATGTGGACATGGCTTTCCCTCATCCTTGCTGATGTCTTTGAACTCAGAGTTGGCTATGGGTTCAAAGGAAAGGTCAAGCCCGAAATGTTTTCTCTAGGCTCAGTGCCTTGCTCAGCTTTGCCTTGCTCACAGGAGAGGGTGTGTGAGTTGCTTAAATAGAGGAGAACAGCTGTGTGTGCTGGGCTGTGGGTCACATAGCATGTTTTCCCAAATATTTCTTGCTGGAAATTGATGCATCCTTTGGTCAGAAGTGGTCTTCAGATAACTTGCGTGGCTTAGAATTATTGTTATTATTATTATTTTGCTTTGCTTTATTCTGTAAATCTAACTCCAAGGAGGAAAAAAAATGCTTAATTTAAGAGGATCTGTAAGAGACCGTCGACTTCTTCAGCCGGCACATGAAAGATGCACAGTGAAGAAGTTGAATCTCTCTCTCGAAGCACTGAAGAGGCATACGAAGGCTGACATCCACCCCCGAACCCATCCATACATGGTGATGCTTGGCAGGTGCACAATGCACATGCTATTAGGACATGAAAAGAGAGCGGCACTCAGCAAAGTGCTCCATCCATCTGCCACAGTCTTGACATCGATATTCTTATGAGCACAGGGCAAATGTTGTTCTAGCTTTGAGGGGGGTGAGCCAAGGCTGAAACGGGACACCTATTGCAATTGTGGAGTAATATGATAAGAAGGAGACCAGATAAAACAGGCAGCTTTTAATCCAAAGTCCAGAAGGGCACACAGAGACTTTCTTTAGTCTGTTGCCTGCCTGGCGTGCTGAGTCACAGCCCTAACTTCTGTTGTTGGAAAAGGATGCTTGTATCAAATTATCCTGTACCCAGGGAAGCAGAGAAGCCCCATTTGTCCTGGCAACCTTGCTTCTGTTGAGTCACTGAAACTAAAGGTTGAAAAGACCTATTATTTCCTCTGCCCATCCTCTAGGGGCTGATGTAAACTAGATTCTTATATGCGTAGCTTCTGTTTCTTCTTCCATCTGGTTCTGATTAAAATAGTTGAGAAGATATCCGTGGCCTAATTTGGAATCTGCAGAGCCTAAGAATGACAGTTGTGTCAAATCAAATTAACAAATGCTTATCGGATAACTACACTCTGTTAGGTACTTTGATGCAAACCTCTGTTTATTGAAATTCTCCTTAGCAATCCTTTTATTACCTGTTCCACTTCTTCAGCTAACTCACTTTATCCAAAAAAGTGTGACTCATTGATTTGGGTAAATAAAAAAAATAAGTAATAGTAGTTAGATGCTGTTTATTGATCATATGTGTCTGATGTTACGCTATGTGTGCTTTATGTTCATTGTCATTTAATTCCTACTGCCCAAAGAGTAGTTATTCTTCTCCCACTTTCTAAACGAGGAAAGAGAGATTCTGAGAAGCTAAGCAGCTGGGTAACTTACACCAGGCCCCTTTGCTGGTCATAGTCAGAATTCACCAAATCACTTCTTTTAATGCCCTGCCATGATGCCTCCCCTCAGTAACATCTTATCAAGATTCTTTGACTCACTCCCCCAACATTATTTTCAAAAACAAATTTGCAAATGTTATAATCATTCTTAGTTAGAGGGAGAAGTGAAAATACAGAAATTCCTGGAGAAAGGAGCAATTTGCGAACATCCAATCCAGCTCACAGTAAACATCAGAGAAGGGAAACGCCCCACCTGGGTGTCACAGTCGTCCCCACACACTGCCAAGGCCAGGGGGAATTAGATGTCATCCTTTCAGGTCTGCAGTGATTAACTGAATAATGGAATGACAGAGTTCGTAATTCTGGCCATTTTCACTGGAAATAAACACAACAGTCTGCCCCTGCATATGTAATTACTCTTGTAGCATAATGCTTACAGCAGAGCTCCGCCGAGGGAACAGAGAAATAAAATACTTCGATTACACCCCTAGCAAACAAAAATGTATCCAAACATTAGCTTTGTCCTTCCCATTAAACTCACATGTTATGGCAAATTCTCCATGTGTAATGTTTTTCTCCAACATGCAGGTCGATAAATGCTATCGTTATGGAATTCATCAAAGGATGATTTGTCGAGACGTTAATCCAATTCAGCAGATTCTCCCAAATAATCCCCTGACATCAAGAGATTCTCCTTATTTTTTAATTTCATATCGAAAGAGGTAGTAAATGCTGCCCGTTTACTGTGCTCTTTCTCTCTGTGTGTCGAAGGTTAATCACATAGTAAGTCTGAAGGCTCCATTTCCCTTACTCCTTTCAACCTTCTGAGTTATTACATTGGCCTTCAAGGTTTAAATCAACATATATCAATTGGAATTACAACCCAAATTCCATTTGAACTTTCTGATTACATGGGCTTTCTGCTGAAATCAATGACAAACCTGACCTCCAGAAGAGCCGTAAAGAGCTCTCTAGGAAAGATTGGTCCAGAGACTTTTAAAAGCAAAACATCTTCAAATTTAAATTCTGCAATGATAGAATTTAAAGTTGTACTTTCCAGGGAAACACATCTACTGAGAATTTTCTTATATTCCAAATATTCTCAAGATCTCTGATACGTATCATTTTCATTTATATGTGCAAAATATTACTATAGTTCATCTTTCAGAAAGGCAGAGTTAGAATCTGAAATGAGGATTGTCTTGCCTTAAAACTCATGGTCTTTCCATCATTTTATGCTGTAAAGCAGGGTCAGCAAATTGTGATCCTGTGGCCCACCATTTGTTTTTATAAATAAAGTTTGATTGGAATGCAACCATGCTCGTTTATGTATTGTCTATGGCTGCTTTTGCAATGCAATGAGAGTTGAGTAGTTGCAACAGAGACCATATACCCCACAAAGACTAAAATACTTGCTATCTGGCCATTTACAGAAAAAGTGTTGACCTCTGCTGTAAAGAGTTGTTATATATTCTAACATAACACAGTGATGAATAAACATGCTTCCTACTTTCCAACAGCTCAAATTCTAGTGGAAGAGACCAACAAACACCTAAATAACTCTGTAACTGATGTATTCTACCTCAACAGTTTGGGCTTCAAAATAAAAGAACATCTTATTCTTCTAATTAAATAACTCAAGCCCCATATCACTTTGTCCAAGAATATCATTTTTTTAACCTCTACAATTCCCTCTCCTGCTGTGAAAATCCCAAGACTTCCAAGGCCTCCACAGTCCAGTGCATCAATCCTAGATGCAATTACTTTGTAGAAAGAAAATTGGGGCAGCTGATCAGTGTCTCATGGGTTCCACTCTCCATTGCCATTGTGACAATCGTAATCTTTTGATGTTGCTGTGAAATGCAGTTGTCTGGTCTGGATGATCACTGTAAAAGAGGCACCTTCCTCCACAAAACCTGCTGCCTTCTTATGCGGTAATCGCTACTCTTGGACTTAGAGATTATTCGGAGTTAAGAGACTTCCTTTATATTGGTCGTAACTCCCCTAGAACAAGGTCTCTTGCTTCTTTAATTCTTGACACCTCCCAAGGACATCCAATGCTGGATCAGCTGGCTCCAAGGCCACCTGTCACAGAAGTCTCGTGTCATGGGCTACTTGGCTCCCTGGTCTGGGGTGTCATAACTGCAGGCTTCTAAACTCTGAGCACCGCTCCACTCTCCTCTGCTCCCAGTAAGGCTTGATGTCGCGTTGTTCAGATTCCTCCCGAAGAATTTTAAATCCCTGATTTCCATTTTCTGGGCTTAGTGGCAGAAAGTTAGCCTTTCTCTCCAGTCTCCTAAGGGCAATAAATCACTTCTTTGAATCCTTTGATTTGGCCAAACGCAAGGGATTCTCAGCCAATCCGTTATGGCATCCTCTGTTGTTATACCCCTGGATGGGGGCAGTTTTCAACTGGTCAGATACTCTGTGCTTACCGGGAATGCCCAAATTAAACATGTTACTTGATGCCTTTTTTAAAAAAGCATAGGCTTTGTTAGTTTTCTTTACAGCAGTTTTAGGCTCACAGAAAAATCGAGCCGAAGGTACAGAAATTTCCATATACCCCCTGCCCCTACACATGCATGGTCTCTCCCATTATCAGCATCCCCCACTGGAGCGGCGCATTTATTGCAATTGATGAACCTACGCTAAAGCACTATCATCATCCATGTCCATAGTTTGCATTAGGGTTCACTCTTGGTGTACATTCTATGGGTTTAGGCAAATATATAGTGACGTATATTCATTGTTATGCCAGCACTGGTGATCCATTTAGTGAGACCTAGTCTCACTGTTGAAGTGACGTCCTCAAATTTCATGATAGCCTCCCTCCCGCTAAAACCCCCACAATTCTGCATTAATTACTGGTTCTTTCCCTCCTCGGATGACCAGCACAATTAGGGAATTCTCCTTGGGCCTTGAGATGATTTTCCTGTGTCACCTTCCCAGCTTGGATGAGGTAGAGGGGAAAGTAGAGTGAGGAGAAGACTCCAGCCCTGGTAGAATTTTAACTTGAATTGAGTGAGTTTAAGGCCTGAAGAGACTGAATAGTTGTCCCAAAGAGACAGTTTGAGACAGGGAGCATCTGAGTCACCTTTAGTGGAGATTCCAGAAATACTACCTAGAAGGGCTAGAGATAGCAATCTTAGTCAAAGGGAGGAGTAGGGAACTATGAAGGTTGATTTGCATAGGATTTCAGTGGTCCCTTTGAAGTGCCAAGATTACAAAATGATCAACACCAGTGGAAATGGTGGCTCCAAAGGTAAGATGGTATAGTCAACATCACTGATGCTTATAAAAATGCCTAGGTATGTTCTCCTTTGGGACATATTCCTGTAAAGTTTTTTGTGTGGCCATCTGAGTTATTTCGGACAATGAAATATGAGTGGGGACGATGTATATCATTTCTGTGTGGAAGCATTTCTGGGCTATAGCATAACTCTCTACGCTCTCTTCTACCTTGGCAAACCCTGAAGACTTATGGTAAGATGCTGAAGTCATAAGCTGAGGGAGATTTTATTACCCTGTAGTTGTGACAAATCCACATTGGACATGTATCACGCGTGGGAAATAAATCTTTGTTATTTCAAGTCGTTGAGATTTGGGGGTCGTTTGTTGCTACAGCTAGCATATCCTGATGAATAAAGGAGTTCAGTTATAGAAAAATAAAGATATATTCTTGCACATCTAATTTAAGTTTGCAAATTTCAAAGCTGCCACACACTCAGTGAACTTATATGAATTTGACCGTAGCTGCACAGCAAGGAAAATAACCAATTTGAAAAGTGTGGCTGATTAAGCCTGGTATCTTTCCAGGAGCACACATTCCAGCTTGTCATGTAAACCTGCTGCTCCTTCTGCGGGTCCTGGGTCCCCTGTGCTGTACATAGTGAAGAATCCTCACACTGAGAGACTCTAGTCTTTAAAGATATATATTCTTCATACAAGATAACACAAACACAAACCAATTTCTTCACCTGGAGTTTTATCAGACAAAACAAATTCTTCCCACATGGAAGCAAAATACATACTGTGCCACTGGTTCCTCATGCTGGAGCAAGGAAATGAAGTTTGTGGGTGGAATGTCAAGTTTTACTATCAGGCAGACTCCTGCTGGTTAAATTCCTGAACTGACCATAGGTCAATCTGGAGGTCCTTAGAACTGTCGTTCGAATGCAGACCAATGGTTGGTGGGATCAGCAAATGCTGCATCAGAGCTCAAATAAACAGGCCATCAGTGTACTTGAGCACTTGCTCACACATGATGCCTGAAGACCCCCAAAGGACCCAGCAGTTGGGAGACCGCGCTCTTCTCTGGTCCTGAACCTCTTCCTTTCTTGATGGTGTTTCCAGTGCAAACTGAGGGTTCAAGTTCAATTAAAGGGTTTTGGAAAAATGAATTACTTTGCCACAAACCTCCTAAAATGCTCACTGAACCTTAGAGGGTCTTTAATTCACTTGAATAGGGCCAACTGGTAATAGTAATGGTTTTGAGGGCTGTGGACCATCCAGATTTTTATGATACCGTATGCCTTACAGATTTTAGCTGAGCCCAGCAGGACTGACCTATACGACAAGGGGTAATTTCAGAGTTCTTTCTCCCAGGTAGTTCAGTAGAAGGATAGTGCCAAGAAAAACACGATTATATCATCCAGATATAAGATAACAAGATACAGATGTAAGATATCAACACTTCAAGATAGTTCATGTCCAAAATCACTTTTTGATTAACACCAGGAGGGGAAACGGGGCTCCCAAGTATCTTAGGGTATCCTAGGGTATATATATACCACACCTTCTTTATCCAGTCATCAGTCCATGGGCACTTGGGTTGCTTCCACGTCTTGGCTATTGTTAATAATGCTGCAGTGAACATAGAGGTGCATAAATCTCTTTGGATTGTTGATTTCAAGTTCTTTGGATAAATATCCAGTAGTGGGAGAGCTGGATCATATGGTGTTTCTATTTTTAATTTTTTGAGACGTCTCCATACTGTTTTCCATAGTGGCTGCACCAGTGTGTGCTCCCACCAGCAGTGTATGAGGTTCCCTTTTGTCCACATCCTCTCCAACATTTGTTATTTTTTGTCTTGGTAACTATAGCCATGCTGACTGGTGTAAGGTGATACTGATTGTAGTTTTGATTTGCATTTCCCTAATAATTAGTGATGTTGAACATCTTTTCCTGTGTCTGTTGGCTATCTGTATATCTTCTTTGGAAAAATGTCTATTCATATCCTCTGCCAGTTATTTGATCCGGTTGTTTGTTTTTTTCTTGTTGAGATGTATGAGTTCTTTATATATTTTGGATATTAACCCCTTGTTGGATATATGATTTGCAAATATTTTCTCTCAGTTGGTGGGTTGTCTGTTCATTTTGTTACTGATTTCTTTTGCCTTGCAGGAGCTTTTTACTCTGATGTAGTCCCATTTGTTTATTTTTTCTTTTGTTTCTCATGCCTGAGTAGATATGGTATTTGAAAAGATGCTGCATCATAATCGATGTCAAAGACTATACTGACTAGTTTTTCTTCGAGGAGTTTTATGGTTTCAGGTCTTACATTCAAGTCTTTAATCCATTTTGAGTTAATTTTAGTGTGTGGTGCAAGATAATGTCTACTTTCATTCTTTTGCATAAAGTACCATTTATTGAAGAGACTTTCCTTTCTCCATTTTATATTCTTGGCTCCTTTATCAAAGATTAATTGTCCATAGATGTGTGGGTTTTTTTTATGGGCTTTTAATTCTGTTCTGGTGATCTGTGTGTCTGTTTTTGTGCCAGTACCATGCTGTTTCGATTACTACAGCTTGGTAATATGCCCATTTTTTTCCTCCCATTTTTCTGGTGCTTGGAATTCACAAAATTAAAGCACTCTGTATTAAATTTAAGAGTCCAGTTGGCAGAGATTCAAGGTGCAAAGCTTGGACAGGCAGCATTTGGCTCCTCTCACTTCTATTTACTGTGGTCTCTGCACACAGGTGGTAGAGGGGAGAATCACCCAGAAGCTTTGGCTCTGAGTAAGCATATTAAAATCCTGAAGGGAGTTCCTAGCAACACAAACTATTCTTTGCCTATTTCCTGGATCAAAGCATCTAACTTCTCACCCCAGCTCTCTTTAAGGTTTTCTATCTTGACAATCAGATAATGAAGAGAGACTAACACATCCAAATTTATTAAACTTTTGTAGTGGGAACGGCTTTAAGTAATTCTTCTAAAATGTGCCTAAAAGCAAGAAATGAGTTGAAGAAAGAATAGAAAGAACCCAATCTTGTTAACTGTGTGCTGGAAATGGAGCTAGGTGTTTAATGTCCTCCTTCCGGTGCCATCAGTAGCTACCCTGTTTCTAACTTAATGTCTGTGGTAGAAACAGAGGCTCTGAAGTTCTAGGAAAGTGTGGGAGTTGAACTTTGAAAACTGGAGCGGTGGTTCTTTTATGTTCCTAGCCAGGAAATTTGAGGTGCTTCTTCCTAACTCAGATCAGTCAACTCATATCAGCAATAATTCTCTCTCTCACCCCAAGCACTTGGGGAGTATTTCACCCAGGGAAGCTGATGTTTATGTAGGGGGGCTATAAAACCACACTGTTATTTTTTTTAACAAACAAATCAGAACATACACTTCAAAATAGGTAGTGTTTCCTATGAAATAGTTCTTATCAGATACCAGATATTTGTTCCAGTGATGCTTCCAGGGTTCAGAGTACTGCTAGAGCCATGGATGTCTTCTCTGGAATTGCCTCCAGAGTTTATGTGTCATCTTAGAATTTTTCTCAGGATCTGAGGATTGTCTGTTGCAAAGGAACCAGGTAGCAAGTAGCCAAATGTTAAATAGACTCTTATTCTGAGTTAAAAGGACAAAGTTAAGTCCCCTCTGAGGGACAGGACAGGGCTAGGCCAGGATGGACATTTGTGGTTGGAGTTCAGGGTCTTTGGATACTGAATATGCTGGTTAGGGAAGAAAAGCTAATGACTCATGAAAGCTGGAGATCAGAAGGTAAAACTGAGACACAGATAGAAGGACTATGTTAGTCTGAGCGCTCTAAGAAGCAGATTTCAAGATGAGATTAAATATATAAGGCTTTTTAAGAGGAGAAATGCCCATGTGAGAGAAAAAGGGGAGGTTCTGGGAGGCTGGGAGGGTCATTGAACCTCAAGGCAAGCTTTCTAGATGGCCATGAAGTATAAGGGAGGTTTGAAGAGGTTACTGGGAGTAGCTGCTGGCCATCAGGGGAGTCTCACATGTCCCAGGGATGTTATCCCTGCCTTGCTCTGTGATTGGCTGGGAGCTGTGTGTGGAGGAGGCTCTACTTCGACCCAGAGCACAGAGGCTGGAGCCCCGGGTCAATTACGCTGTTGGATGATTACCCCTGTTCGAAGTCTGCGAGGTGGATTTCCATAGAGTCCAAAATAGCCGAGATGAACTGTGAGAAGGAATGATTACAGCCCCCAAATATGATGCCTAAAGAGCCTATAGAGTCAGGACTGGGCTATGAAACTAAAAGGATCACTTGCTCACTGATGGAGTGGGAGGTGGGGCATCCCAGGTGCAGGGGTGGCATCAACACTGGGCAATTAAGACAGAGGATACTGCAGGTGAGATGCTCCTCTGCAGCTGCCTACCATCTGAGCCCAGCTCCAGGCCAGTGCCTTTCTGCTTCCCAAGGGAGCTCTGGAAGCTTCTAATGGATGCTCAAGCTTTACAGAGTTGGTTTTGATTGTGAAAAATGAGATGTGATCCTCAAATGAGGCTCTTTTCTGGTATGACAAGTAAACTGGCTTGGATGATAATGTTCCAGCTCCAGAAATAGTTTGATCAATGACAGCATTGTTGGAAAAACTGTTTATAGTCCCTGAGGGACTCCTTTGAAGGGAACAGTGCTCATTTGGATACATAAGTTCTGGTGGCTTTGTTCCACAGCGGTATTTATTATTACTTAATTAGCAGCTTATGACTTCTTAGGAGTGGTTCACAACTGTTTCTAGCTCTCCACCCATTTAACATGCCCTGCATACTACCATCAATAACATCTTTTACTACTTCTGATTATTCTCAGGAGGTGGCTAGGGAAGCAGGCAAAAGCATCAAGCGCCCCCAGTCACTGGCACCAAGCAGAGGCCTGCCATTAGCTATTGGGAGGTCTGAGAAGACAGGCCCTCTTCCTTCCTCCTCAGGGCAGGATGGTACCAGGAGACAGGAGATTTCCTCGACTTTCCCTTGTTCCTTTCATGCTGCTTAATTAGCCAAAAGATCTCCTGCTCAGCTCGCTCTCCTTCACATATTACATTAAGTTACAGCCTCCCTTCTGTAAGGTTTGTGTTACTGTAAGGATCTTGGGCAAAGATGAAGAATACATATTTCTTTGCCTGGTATATAAAATCTAGAATTTAGGATTTTGAGGTGTTTGACATAAGGCACCGTGGAGACTGGCCTGCTTGGAATATCAAAGGATGAGGGAGACTCATTCTCATTTGAGGAACGTCAAAGGATGGAGAAAGAACAGATGTCCCCAACTTTCCTAAACATGTCCTCCCTTGGTCACATAGAGGGCATAGGGCTGTGCTGGAAAGGGGCCAAGCTGGAGGGTGGGATTTGGAAATTCCAGTTTATAAAATAATTATGAAAGTACCTCTCTGTGTCTGACATTTGTTCTCGCACATGATTCAGAGTGAGGAGTCTGGAGTTCTTGCACACCCCCACGGAGTTCTCACCAATAAAAGCCCCTAAGATTCTCAAGGCGCAAAAATCTCTGTCTTTAGTGACCACACATCAGAGTCCTAGGGCGCATAGCTTCTGGGATGTGTGTGCTTGAGGGTGTGTGTGTGTGGTGGTGGAAGGGAGATATGTTGTTTCAAAAAGTCCCCTCCCCTTCATTCTATTAATTGTCCCTCTTCCAACCTTGAAAATAACATTTACTCACATATTAGACTGTAAGCTACTCAAACGAAAGATGTAGGTTATAATTTCTTGTTTTCCAGATGGTAAAAACTCAATATTGCTTTTGAGCACGTTTGTGGGGTGACTTTGTTACTCTCTGATGGGTGATTTCCTATACCCATCAAAGGCAAAATTCAGGATTCTGTGCCCAGTAGAGGAGAACAGGACAGTCCACGTAACATCACACGGTCATTAGCAGCCTCTCCAACGTGGAAAGTTCTAGGCCAAGAATGCATCATTCCCTCCTTTGAGAGAGGGTTGGTCTGGGCAGTCCAAGTTCAGAAAAGTTTTAAGAGACAGGTAAGAGGTGGGGAATTGGGAGGGAGTAAGAAATAGAGCCCAGGGACCGCACTGTCTTTCCCACACCTCATGCTCCCTTGTTACATAACAGGCACTTAGAATTTTAGACCTGGGAGAGATGCTTCAGGGGACGCATGAGGCTTGACCAGGATCACGTGTCTATTCCATGTCAGAGCCACGACCTTAACCCAGGGTAGGGCTCTTCACTTTCAGAGCAATTGAACAGGAGTGAAAAGAAATTTCAGTCCCCTCGCAAGGGGGAGTGTTCGTTGATATTCAACATAGATGGACCTTGGTCCCTCTTCTGAACTGCCAGCCCCTGAGCCATCGCTGAGAAATCACTGAGATTCAAGGAACACATCTGTGAACACCTTTGCCCAAGGCTTTTATCACTCACTCACTCTTTGGCAGAGGTCGGGGCCAAAGCAGGTGCTCAGGTTGGGTGGCGGAGGAGTACAGAAAATGAGGAAAATCCTCAAAATCAAATTTCTCATCCTTTGTAATTTTGCCCCCCACAGGGTCTTATTATTAAAAGCTCCCTGTGCTTGATTCAGAGATGTCTTCCTGTCTTCACAATCCAAAGAAGCACTTAGTCCTCCCAATCTATCATCTCCTCTCATCCCGCCACTCTTCAATTCTATTACAGCAATTATCACCACCAGAAACTATCTTCTTCATTTCTTTGCTTACTTATTGTCTATCTTCATCCTCTAGAATCTATAAACTCAAAACAAGAACCATATCTGTGATGTTCACTGCCATAGTTTGCATCAAATATTAATCAGTAATTATTTGTTCAACGATTGTTAAACTTAAAGTGTATAATATTTATATATTAAAGAGCTGTTAGATGGGCACTTAAGACCCCTCTGAATTTCCAAAATCTAATGATCCATGGTGTTTATTTGCTATCTACATTTTTTTTTCTTATAAATACTCCTTATTTTTCAAAAACAATTGTTTGAGAGAGCCTAGCAGCACAGCCCCATTTTAGAGATCAGACAGTCAAGGGCCACAGGGATAAAACACTGACTGTACCACACACTTATTTTGTGCTGTGTCATCAATGTCTTTTTCTGTTACACTCTTACTTTTCCATAGTGGGTTCTCCTTAAGAGGGGGAAAGAAGGTTTATTCTTTCTACATGTCCCGTACCTAACATGGTCTCCACCACACCATAGACATACTCCACGGCCCAAGTCTGACAAGGCTCTGAGGGACTTCTTTGTGGGGACTCTGTCACTGAGTCCTCTGTGTGATATAATTCTTCTGAGTTTCAGAAAAATATTTTAAAAAAATATTCTCTCTAACAAAGTATTGTATGTGTTTTGTTTTTTTGCTTTACTTCTTAAACTATCCATCTTCCAGATTCGGAGTGGACATCCTGGGCTGTGAAATGTCAGATGAGAAGGAGCTGGACTTGACCTCTTACATTCGAGTATGGAGCTTTTGGCTCCTGGCCTCCAGCACTAAAAGATTAAATTTGCTAATTTCCAGGTGTGCTTTTCTCCCCCCATCATTATAGCACTGTGCCATCACACCAGTGCACTCAGCTTGCAATCACCGTAAATGATGGCCTCGGAGTTCAGTCACTGCCAAGAAGAAGAGTCACAAAGAAACCGCTTCCAGGAGTCAAATGTGTATTGCTGACATCAGTGTTTGTTAGGTGCCAGCAGCTCCACATGTACCTCCCTGGCCAAAAATGAAAGCAATTACAGTAATGATGGTGGTAGCAGTATCAACATCCATAATCATAACAAAATTACAAAGCTAATACAGTTATGTTCAGATTTAGGCTCTGACACCACATGTGTTCTTTTCATGTGCACTCCCAAACTCTGGGACTCTGATTTCCTGAGAAGATTCTATTTTATTAGGCTCTTAGGGCAGCAGTCAGGAGTCACGTTGTCTTTTGGGTCCCTGTGGTGGAGAATATGACTTCAGAATTGCTAACAGTGAGTGTTTGAACGAGTAGCCAATATTCTGGCCCAGCATTCCACATGCAGAAAACACTCAATACAAATTATCGACAGATGACGTGTGAAGTCTAAAGATTTTGCAGATGTCAATTGATAGGATGTTCAAATATTAATATGATGTCTTGCGAAATAGTTTTTTCTTTTCTTAATCTGATTCTCCTTTAAGTGTACTAAGAGAAGAATAAACTAGCATGTGAATAGAGGAAGCAATCTTCCTACTGGGAGTCATTGAAGATGTGGTAATGGAAACTGAGTTTTGCTTCTCAGCTCTGCCCTCTACCAAGATTACAATATCTGATTCTGAAACCTATGATGGGCTAACACAAAGGCAGGAGGCAATCTATCCAACTTTCCATTTAAATAGACATTAATGTGGCATTGACCATGTTAGCAGCACATGTTGAAAATTCAGTGTGGCCCTTCGGAAATTCAAAACTGATGTGTGTGCCCATAAAGTCATCTGCCATCAAGGGCGGAGGATCTTATGTATAAGCTTCCTTTTCATATAAACCTATAACATCACTGAAATGCTTATCTATATTTAATGAGCTGCTCTTTCAAAATGATTTTTCTTGGATACCATTAGGGCAGAGCAACTGATATCCTCTGAGGCAGACATTCAAATTCTGGGCAAAAAGTTTTTCCTTATATAATCCCTCTCAGCCTTAAGAAGAAACAGTGCTGGTCCAGGTTACGCAATTGACAAACTAGTCGTCATCCTCTTCAAGGATTTGAAGGTACCTCATGCCTCACTGAGTATTTTCTTCAATCAGAATGAAGCTGGTTTCTTTCTTTCATCATTAATTACATGGCTTGGTTTCAGAACTTCTCATCAAGCTGGTCATATTTTTCTGGACATATTCCAGGCTTATCGTATCCTTCTCTAAATAGGATGCCAGAAGTGAACCCAGCTTGAACACAGAACTGAAGGGAAACCCAACCAGTAGCATTTTTGAGAGCCAGCTGTATCCCGCTATTTCTTTTTATTATCATGATTATTATTGTGATAAGTACACTTAACTGAGATCGCTCTCTTAAAAGGTTTTTAAGTGTGCAGTACCGTACTGCTATCTATGGGTACAATGCTGTACAGCAGATCTCTAGAACTTATTCATCTTGTATAACTAGAATTTTATACCCTTTAATTAGAGTAGAGTAAAACTCTCCACTTCTCCTTCCCTTTACCCCTGGCAACCACCATTCTATCCTTTGCTTCTATGAGTTTGACTATTTTATTTTATTCTTTTTCTTGTTTTATACAGTTAGTGTTTATTTGGATTAAATTATATATGTATAAATTTCTTTGCTCCTCGTTCCTTTCTTTCTTTTTATTGGTGAGGGATATTGTCCCTGAACTAACATCTGTGCCGTTCCTCCTCTGTTTTGTATGTGGGATGCCAACACAGCATGGCTTGATGAGTAGTGTGTAGGTCTGCGCCCGGGATCCAAACCCGTGAACCCCAGGCTGTCAAAGCAGAGCACACAAATTTAACCACTATGCCACTAGGCTGGCCCCCGCTCATCATTTTTTCTTGCAGCTCAGATGTTTGTTCTGGGAATTTCTTCTTCCTGAAATACACGCTTTAGCAGTTCTTTTAGTGTAGGATTTATTGTTGGTAAATTCTCTTGTCTTCTTTTTCTGAAAATGCCATTATTTCATCCTCATCCTTGTGTGACTGTTTTAGGTTAGCTGTTTCTCTCAGCACATTGAAGACGTTATCCCACCGAATTCTGGCCTAGACTTTGACTATTTCAGATACCTCATCTCAGTGGAATCATGCAGTATTTGCCCTTCTGCGACAGGCTTATTTCCCTTAGCATAATGTCCTCAAGGTTCATCCGTGTTGTCACATTTTGCAGTATTTCCTTCTTTTTTAAGGCCAAGTGGATTGCAAAGAAATCTGCTTCCAGTTGAAAAGCAGAATAGAGGAACATGCTATGTGGCTTGTTAATGAGAATGAGAGCTAAGAATGTTAATTGAAAGAAAACATATTCTCTTACCAATAATATCATCAACATAATTTTGATGACTGTTTATTGAATTCTCCCTATAAGTAAGGCAGTGTTCTACATGATTTACATGTATAATCTCATTATATGTAAAACTCTCTGTGTTTGGTACAGTTATCCCTATTATAAATGGTAGGAAACTGAGGCTAAGAATCATTAAGTGATTTCTGCAGAGTCAGACTACTAGTCAAAAGAACACTTAGAATTCAAACCCAGTACTGTTTGATTCAAGAACCTTGGGGATCTTAAATATTACACTATGCAACCTAGATATGAGCTGTAATGAACTAGTTCAAACGAAGTTACTAGTTTGATTTAAGCATAGGACTATGGCTTAGCCATAGAGAACCTGACATAGTCTGCTTGTCGGTACGAAGGGGATGGTTTGGTTGAGTAGGAAGAAGGCACATGGCAGTGGCAGGTAAAACCGGGTTCGCACTTACCAGATCTGGAGTCTTAGCCCACTGCTGTGCTGGATTATTTGCCTTTGTGCCTGCAGATCCACTCTCTGCCCTTCGCTACCCTGCTCTGTGCCCCAGGAGGCTAGGCTGTAAGACACTGTGTCAAAGGTTCTGCCTCAGTCAGTTCTGGCTGCTAAAGCAAAGTTCCACAGACTGGGGGCTTAAACAACAAGCATGTATTTCTCACAGTTCTGGAGGCTCAAAGTCCAAGATGAAGGTGCCAGCAAGGTTGGGTTCTGGTGAAGGCTCTCTTTGGGATTGGAGCCAGCTGATTTCTCATCGTGTCCTCAGATGGTGGAAAGAGAGAGAGAGCTCTCTGAGGTCCCTTTTGTAAGAGCACCAATCCCATTTATGAGAGCTCACCCTCAAGACCTAATTACCTTCTAAAGGCCCTACCTCCTAATACCATCTGTTTGGGGTTAGGATTTCAACATAAGAATTTTAGGGGGGACACAAATATTCAGACCATAACATAAGTTCCCTTCCCCTTGGGCTTCCAGTTGGTTGGGCCAATGGCAGGTGGGCAGTACATTAGAGGTGGGGAGGAGAGTGAGACCAGTGTGGGGGCCTGGAACTGGCCGCACCGAGATACGTCTCTTTGGCATGATGATTATCATTACTTTGCAGACAGGAAAGCAACTGAAAAGTAGAATTTACTTACCCTTTGTAAGAGACATTTACATTGTAAAGGAACTCTCCATCTGTAAAGATATCTCCCTCTCTGCCAGGAAGAAGGGGAGATGACCTTATCTCTAGAAACTCTTAATCAATGGAGAAGGCAAGGACTTAAATCTGCATTTGTTTATTGTGCTTGTCTGGTAACCTCCTGTAACTGACTCCCCCAACCCCCAACATCCTGCTTTGTCTTTTAGCTGGATATGATGTTTGGGGAGGTGGTTTCGGGCATTTTGGCAAGTTGCTCAGCTTGCCTGAGCCTCTGCCATCTATACATTGACAAATAGAAATGGCAAGCAATGGGATGTGTTGGAGTACATGAGGAAGCCATTTGGTGTAAACCTAATTTGGCCTGACTTTGCTATTTTTTCCAAAAGGGCCTGACTGTGGCCATTGAGCACGCATTGTATATCTGCTTTAAAATATTTACTATGGCAAGAACAAAGGCCCTTGAGATAAAGGTGCAACTTTCCTTCCCCTCCCAACATCAGCATTTCCTTAAGGATTAAGCATCTTTCCTTAGGCTAGGAACTGATTGCTGCGCTCACCTGTGACCATCCATCTTGAGACAATAGACTTGCCTCCTGCTACGCCCTCCGAGATAGCAGACCCACTACCTGTTGTGTCCATCAAGCGCTGTGCTGACAGGGCAATCTTGTGACTGTTGTGCGAAGGACAATTCAATCATATGTGAAACACCCTGTTTGGGGGTATATAACCACTCTGTGTACCCCACTTCTTCGGTGCCCTTTCTTCCTTTGGAAGAAAGGCCCCGGGCCATGGTCCTCATAAAGCTTTGTTTAATTTTCTCCTGCTATTCTGCCTCATGTGAATTTAATTCGTTCTCCGGCCAGACGAACCCAGAGAAGGTAGAGGAAATGTCTTCCTCCCCTACACCAGTATGTTTCCTCCCCTTGTCCTTTCCCTGCATAGTCACAGTGGGTGCCACTGAAGGCCATCACTACTGACCAACAACCTTTTCAGTACAGCAGCTCCCAGTGGGTTGTGTGACCGCCCTCTCCCTGCATCTTCAGGTGTAGAGGTGGAAACAGTTGCCCAGGATATTCTACCTCGTTTTGTTGGGTTCTCCAAATCTTGCCCATTCCTTTCTAGTTAACTTCTTGATTAAACTTTCCTTAATTTCCAAGTTTGAGTGTCTCTTATGTTTCTTGCCTGGAATCTGATTGATATAAATCAGCTTCGCTCAGTTTTCTCATTCATAATTGACAAAATAATTCCCTCATCATATATAGTATTGATGCTGACCCCGATATCAGTTCCCCTACATTCAACCCAGCATATATGGGGTTAAAACAAAAGCCCTCTTTCCCTGCTTACTCCCTGGCTCCCTGGCTCCAGAATCCACTATCAGCCATGGAGACAAACAGCCAAGGTTGTCCACCTGCGAATTCCCTTATCATCTGCTCCTCCTCTCTACAAGTAGTGTCCCAAGGCTAAACACAGGCTGGTGGAAAAGCTCCAACCAGCAAGACCACTGACTCGCACCCCCCCCCCCCAACAAGCAGCCACATTCTTCATAAACCTTTAAAACCCCTAATCTCTCATCTTTCGGGTAGACAGGATGAAATGAGACAAATTTGAGGGCTCACTCTCTTCTCCTGGCTGATGTCATCTGAAATAAAAACCCTTTCCTTGCCACAAGCCTGGCATTCCAGTTTTTATTTGGCCCCTCTCGTGTGGCGAGTAAGGAATCTAGGTTTGTAGGAAGTAACATTATAAGGTTAAATGAGAGAATGGATGGGTTGGGCGTGTTGCAAGGCCCATCCATTAAAAAACAGTAGTCAGGAAGATCATCATGGTGACCCCTCTCCTTTTTTTTTGTTTAACTTCTCCAAAATGGAAAGTCTACTTGCTCTGGAATGTGGGTCATAAATTGGTGGCCCATAGACTGGAGTCAAACTGTGCAAGTGTTTTGCAGGCTAACACATTTTTTGAAAATATCAGGAAGTGTCATACCAAATCTAGATTCCAACTTCTCTTGCACAATTGGAAGCTCTGTCAACGTTGAGCTCACACAACCATATGACAACTCTCTGCTGGAGCTGAATCGAGGTGGCCTCTTTTAGACAACACAAGGGCTCTCTGGTTTGCCACAGTCTCCACCAGTCCCTATTGTACACTGGCTGGCTATACACATTTATATTACCTGCCTAGTCCTGTAGGCACTACAAGTTTTTGACTCCTCATCTAAATTATGAACTCCCAGAGGGCAAGTACATTAACTTATTCTTCTCTGTGCGTAACCAACTCAGTAATATATTTTAGTTGAATAAACAGTGTTGCTTTCACTCCTTGGTCCCCAGACACTCCCACTGCTGCCACTGCCCACTTGTACTCTAGCCATCTGCTATTCTAAAAACCACAGCACCCATTTGTCAGGGTGAGTGTGGAGAAGGAAACTATAGGAATGTGGTGGAGGGAAGGAGACTGGCTCAGGAGTGAGATAAGGCTGGGGATATAGGTGAAGCTGAGGGGATACGGAAATACCATCCTGGTACTGAGGAAATAATTTTTTTCAGTCTTATATGATGTTTCCCTAATTGGCTTAATGAGATAAGCCTGATTCCTCTCATTCCTGTCGCTAAATATTCAGGTCTGAGTGCTCTCCAGGTTTGAGTGGTTAACTCTCTTAAAGCAGGAAGCACAGTCCTTCTGCTCTGGTTAATTACCCTTCCCACATCCCCAGTCAGACACCGGCTGGGTTAGAGCCCCTGACAGCTCTGGCAGCATCCTCTGGCAGCATCGGGAGGGCCCAGCTCACGATTCTGTTCGCTAATGGGAAGGTAACGACCCGCCAGCTGCAGGTCACCTTCAGCCTTGTGCCCTTCTTTAAGAGAAAACAAGAAACAACCAAAAAAAATATTCAGGCCTGGCATTCTATTCTTCCTTTTTAAAGAAGAGCCTGGAAATGTCAGCCTCAGTGATTATGCCAGCAGGTGCCAAGACTTCAAAGTGGGTACCTGTCACCAGAAGGATAATTGACTTCATTCAACCAATTGTCTCCATGTTGTAATCAAGCCGTTTCATTCAAATGGATCTTTCAAACTGTTCTTTTGAGTACGTGGGGGAGGCGGCCACCTGGTGGAGCACAATTACCCTGGCGAGGGAGGGGGAGCAGAGCAGCTCTGGAAACAGAGGCATCAGCACAGAGCTGTCAGCCTCCTGAAAGCCAGGCCTGGCCCCTGGGAGGGTTTGTAGGTGGAAAAAGCAGAGTGGTTAGGGAGAGGTGGGGTGAGCCTTCCCTTCTCTCTCTGCATCCAAGCGTTCTGTGTGTTTCTCTATTTGCCTTCTGGCTGCAGACAGACACTCCCCAGTTTGCACATTGTTTTCAGCCGCAGGTGCCCTTAGGGGACAGAAGGCAGGATAGATCTCTGTACCCAAAGCATCCCATTTCCACCTCAAGGACCAAGGTTCAGTATAAACCTCAGAGAGAAGAACTGTTGGCAGTGACAGTTTAAGAGTCTCTGCTCTCCTACAAAGAGCTAAATCCTCCTTAGTCATAAGGTGTCTCGCTGGAATTGACAGATCTGGTCATCCGTGGTGCAGAAGGCTAGGATTTCAACCAAAGGGAGCCTCAGGCAGTGATGAAATTCAGTGGTTCTCAATTTCCCTGCAGTGTAGACAAAAAATGTGCTTGATTCTGAGGGCTCTGGGAGGGTGGGGCCCCCGAGTTCCAGCCGCGCGTTTAGCTGCTATGCTCTGAGCACTCAGGAACTGCCACACGGCTGATCTAAATTTTAAAGGGTATTGGGGTGAGAGTCGTTCAGTCTGAGACCAAGCTCTGTCCACAATGAGAAATCTTATCTTAGGTAAACATACCCTGGGTTCGGGTCCTGGCTCAGCTAGTTATCCGCTGTCTGATTTTGAGCAAGTCACTTAACGGCTCTGAGCCTCAATTTTCTCAACTGCAAAATGGGGCAATAGCGTTGTGAAATGAAATGAGGTGAAATATTAAACCGAATAGCTCAAGGACTCAAAGGCCTGCTGCCTTTTCAGGTGCTCGGTGAAATAGAAGTCTCTTTTCTCAAAAGGAATAGGGTGGAACAAACCCCAAATTCTCATCGCTTGCAGGCTCCCACTCTGGTTTTACGATCAAGACACACAGCCCTGGGTACCGTGAGGGTGTAGTCCCATGGCCAAGGGGGTGCAATATTTAATAGCGAGTTTCCGCTGATGTCACCAACACCGGGAATCGCTCCTGTCCCAATCCTACACAGCCTTTTCCTGTACCTCTCTTCTGACACTTACTCCTTCTGTCTTCTATAGTCATCATTTACATGCCAAGCATCATATCTCCAGAGTGTCTAAGTCCCCTGAGGAGATTGTCCTTGTGTGTGAAATACCATTATGGTGCTTTATACATAATAATAAATAAATAAATGATTATGTGTATGTATATGCATGTACAGATGAATAACAGAACCCACATTTTATCATTTATTGTCAGGAAGTCCCTCTGAATTGAATATGAATATCAACAAGTCAGAGTATTGCTATGCCTGAGCCTCTTGTGGTATTTAAGCATGCTAGGGGAGTCAACGATATCCTCCTTTGCTATGAGGAATGATTGACTTTTACTGAAAAAAATATTCGATAAAATTATAATTGGTCTGACCAAGCCACAGACAGGAGGACCTCAGTTAATTCATCCACCTTCCATTACGGAGGCATTAGTCCTAGTTGGGTGGAATGCACGGATCAAAAGGACAATCTTTTGTGCAGGAGGAGGAACCAGCTTCAAGGACAGCAGTGTTAGGAGTTAAGCTGGTAATCTTATGTGGGTCAGCCAGACCATAAGAGACGAAGACAAAGCAAAGAGAGGACTTACTTGGATGGTTTTTGCCCACTTAACCACAAAGCGGGGTGCAGCCAAGAACACAGGGGGAAGCTGACTGTGGGGACCTGAAATTGGCCACCTCAAGGTACGTCTCTTTGGCATCAGGATTGTTTGAGGCTGATTGCTTTCGATGATAAACTGGGACAGGGAGAGAGGCTCTGAGGAATGGAACTTGCCCTTGGGTAGGACACGTTTACATTTGTAAGGTAAATCTCTATCTGTAAAAGGTGCCTCCCTCTCTGTACCAGGAAGAAGAAAGGATATGACCTTCTCTCTAGAAACTCTTAATCAATACCAAAGGCAAGGACTTAAATCTGCATTTTATTGTACTTGTCTGGTAACCTCCTGTAACTAACTTCCCTTCCCCTCCCAACGTTGGCATTTCTTTAAGGATTAAGCATCTTTCCTTAGGCTAGGAACTGATGCTGCGCTCACCTGTGACCGCCCAGCTCCAGACAATCGACTTGCCTCCTGCTATGCCCACCCAGATAGCAGACCACTACCTATCTGCCTCCATCAAGTGCTGTGCTGACAGAGCAGCCTCATGACTGTTGTAAAAGGGACATTTCAATGAAACACTCTGTTTGGGGGTATATAACCACTCTGTGTACCCCACTTCTTCGGTGCCCTTTCTTCCTTCGGGAAGAAAGGCCCCGGGCCATGGTTCCTCATAAAGCTTTGTTTAATTTTCTCTTGCTATTCTGTCTCATGTGAATTTAATTCGTTCTCCGGCCAGACGAACCCACATTTGGGAAGAGGAAATGTCTTCCTCCCCTACATGACCAACCCCACCCAAGGTCACGTCCTGACTCAAAGTCACATCTGAGTCAGAGGTTCCCCTCACAGCTGCCCTGCACATGTGTCTCCTGGCTGCTGTGGCATTGGACCCTCACCTTATGAAAATGGCATTATAATGAGGGAAATCACCTGCAGATGACCTAAGCAACTAACAAGGGTGGTGCCCCATGTGGTCTAACTAACGACCTCCTGTCGGAAAATCTAGGGAGGCATTGGAGCAATGTTTATACAACAGGAAGAGAGTGATGTCCAGAAGGGGATGGAAATGGCACACCAGTTTCAACCCTGATTTTCACTGTAAATTTGCTGTTTGAGTTGGTAAAAACAAAAGCAGTTAAATGCTGGGAATTTCACACAATTTAAGCTAACATGTACACAGGTAAACTTGAGCCTCAGCTCTAGAGTTCTAGGTGTTGAATTCTGGATTACGTGACTTATGTGATGTTTTGTCATCCTGTCAAATAGAGAATGCTGTAGAAGTTTCAGCTGTTGTTATTATTATGATGACAGGCTCGTTTTTCTCACTGACTCTGGTGAAGGTATTAGAAAGAATCAGGGATTTGCATGTCCCTGTTGTCTCACAAAGCCATCAGTGCTCTAAAGAGACCCCAGAAACCAGAGACTCTAGAAGATGGCAGATTCTCACCCGGGCCGGCTTCATTAGCTTGGGGCCAGCACAGTCACACAAAGCTTTGCTCTCAGAAGGCCCTGCACTTGGGGATTAGTGGCCTGTGGGTGCCATCTTGAAATTTTTAATAATTTCATCATTGGATTTGTGTTTTGTTAAGTGCAGTCCAGTGGGACAATGGAGCATGCCCCAGAGGCTTGAAGCCCACGCCTCCTCCCTGAGGTAAGTCTCTGGCTGCCTACGGCCCAGCCCTCACTGAGGAACAGTTGGTGCCCTGGGGACAAGCTCAGGGAGGATGGGCTTGGACAGCTGTAGCCTGAGACGCAGGGCGGGGCCTGGGCACCTGTGAAGATCAGCACTTACTCCTCCAGTATCCCTGTGTATAAGGGGGAGCAGAATTAAACAGCAAATGGAAAACAGAGAGATCGAGGGAAAATCACATTTTGAACAAGAGGCTCCATATTTTCATTTTGCACTGGGCCCTGCATATTATGTAGCCAGCTCTGATGCCCAGCCTTCGGGCACCATGTGTGAAGGTTCCGAGCAATTCCTCTCCGTGCACTTAGAGAGTCTTCGAATGGGGGGGCTCATGGAGAAGGAAAAGTGTATTGTGGAGGCCAGAGTCTGTACTCAGTTTGCCTTTGACATATTTATTGTGACATATACATTATGTTTCAGACAGTGGATGACTACCCATCCTTTGTGGGGAGTGGATAATGTTCCATATACAGAGGAAAACCTGAAACCACTGCTTGAGGTATGACAGAGCATTTAGACTTGGGGTCATGTCCTGGTGATCCTCTGGTTTTGCCTTGCTCATTAACTCCATTGACTCAGGTGTCAGGTCAGATTTCCAGAGGCAAATTTTCTCGTGGTTTGTTTTACATTGACTATCAACCATTATAATACAATATTGTGTTGTGTATTCAATTACAATCTCCTTTTAACATGCCTATTTTCCCTGCTAGCCTTCCATCAGCCCTATGTGACAGGGAAGAATAACCTTGATGTCTGTTTTCCATGTAGACACTCGCACACAACAGCAGGCAGAATAGAATATTGTTTTATTTATACTTTAACGATGAGTAGGTAACAGTTGAAGTATTCTAATCAGGAGCACACACTTGGGTAGTTAGTACTTTAATGAATTTAATCAGAAGCCCACATTCCAGGGGAAGCTATTACAAGCCTTCAACTATTTGGGGACATTTGTGATTAGCATGAATGATGTTGGAATGATTTTTTTATTGGTGAAATGAGTGGTATTCAGTTATGTAGACTGACTAGAAATAATTATAGAGAAACAACCTCACTTCCATGTGTGGGTGATGAGTCTAGGGTCCCAGGCAGTCTATAACTGTTGACGTGGTGCCTTCGGCCAAAGGACTCCAACAAATCCTGTGCCAGGTCCCCTTAGGACATAAGTCTTTGTTCTTTTTAGATCACAGTAACAAATATATTTTACATCATGACCTAATACACACCCACACACACGCATACATACACACATTGAAAGGAAAAGTTTCCAAAGAAAGCACTTCTTACCCTCAATTCAGGTAAGGCAATCTATTAATTTCTATTTGATTCAATTCTAGTATATTTCATTTTGTTATTGCTGGTTGCAATCCACTCAATTTATTTCAGAACACCCATTTGCAAAACCATAGCCTAGAGAGCCAGCAGAATCCTGCTGCTAGAATATTGTTGCATGAGCCCTGAGTGAGCCTGTCCTACAAGGTACAGTATCTGTTAGAGGGCCTGATGTGGCGAGGAGTGGGGGATTCACTGATATACAGGATAGGTGAGACACGTGTTTTAGTGCAAGGGTGTGAACGAATGTTTGTGTGTGCACCAGAATTTAGTCTGGGACTTGCTTTCATTGTAACATACAACCAGGTATGAAGAGACGGGAGAGGAGACCCACAGCTCTCACCTGTGCCCAACCACTAGACGTTACCAGTAACTGCCAAAAAGAACCTAGAGATGGTGAATAACCACATTAGTTTAGGTCATTTTGCAAGTAATACTTAAAAAAAAAACAAAACACACATCAGGCATTGTAGTGGGTTGAATGGTGGCACCCTAAGAGATAGGTCTATGCAGAACGTGTGAATGCAAACTTCTTTGGACAAAGGGTCTTTGCAAGTGTTAAGGATCTTGATATGAACCATCCTGAATTAACCAGGTAAGCCCTCCATCCGATGATGTGTCCTTATGAGAGAAAGACAGAGGGAGATTTGAGACAGAAGAGGAGAGGAGGCCATGTGAAGATGGAGGCAGAGCTTGGAGTGAGGCAGCCACAAGCCAAAGAACGCTGGAGCCACCAGAAGCTCGAAGACCCAAAGAATAGATCCTGCCCTAGGGTCTTCAGAGGAAAAGGGGCCTTACTGACACCTTGATTTTGGACCTCTGACCTTCAGATCTGTGAGAGAATAAATTTCTACTATTTTAAGGCACCAAGTGTGTGGTAATTTGTTACGGGTGCCCTAGGAAACCAATACAGACATTAAATAGACTCAGACCACAGAACTCTCTTTGATAATCCTGCCAATCACTCAGCCCCAACCAGGATGACCTCGCCCTGAACAGAGGACCAAAGATCTGTTATTTATTTCCTTGTCGGCTTATTTAGAGTAGAGTTTCAGGAAAATACTACATTTTGTTCAATTCAAAATATTTTGAAACATCCCTCACCATCTCCGATGATATATATGGCTCAACATTCTTTATAGCAACAGCATGAATGCTAAATTAGAAACTTATTTCAAAAATTGTCATGGGCATGGTTCCTCCACACACACAGCGTGAATAAACTTTTTCAAGAAGAAACGAACAGATGCATATGACCAGGGCATTGCTTCTAAGAGACTTTATTCCCTTAAGCAAAGGTGACACTGGTTGGGCATTGCTGGGAGATGGAAATGCTACCGCTGCGTGAGTAAGGAATTGGAGGCCTATCCCTCAGAGTGTAGGATTTCAGATACAGTCCTATGATAACATAGGTAACCTCCTATTACAAACAGCATGAAAGAGAGAAGAGGAAAAAACATCCACTGGGACCTCATATTTACTTGAGAACATCAGAATAAATCAGAAAATCAGAGACCCTGACATAGATCTTGTTAACTTTTTAAAATCAGTTTATCTCCAATAACACTCCTAGAAAACAAGTATTTAGAAAAGATTCTTCTGAGGCAATTGTTTCCCTCCCACGAAGCACTTAAGGAACAAGCCTCTTTGTTTTAGCTTGGAGAATAAGGGGACACAGGTGTATGTTTCAAGGCCAAAGGAAGATGGAAATGTGGATCATTGTATTTATCTCTGACAGTTAATATGAGAGGATAATTTGATCATTTCTACCGAATCGTTAAAGCAGAAAGATTGCAAAAATCCTCTACATTGTTTATGCAAATTGCCTCCGATAACACCAGCACGCAATTCCCCCTGAAATCTAATAAAACGAATGTTTTAGGTCTGCCCAGCAGCATTTCTTTGTCAAGGCCAACACAAACCATAAAAATGATGTTTAGGAAGAACTTACATGACACAAAAGTCAGGTGCAGTATGATAGTATTACGATGACCTTATGAAATTCGGTGGCTATTTTTTGAGTACTCTGTTTATTAGACAATTTCGTTTTGTTTCACATTTCCAATTCTTCCTTTAAAAAATTTTTAAATACTGGTTCTCCAAAGCCAAGGTGGCTGTCTGTGCTGTTCCAGAGGGAGTAAGGGACAGGGGCCATTCAGAAAAACACTCCACTGCACACACACACTCAGACATAGACACAGATGTGTTTAGACAAACTGAAAAAATCCTGCAAGAAAGTAAAACAGCGTGTGTGTTAGCCACAGTTCTGGGTGATAGGATTATGGGGCTATATAAACACATCTTGCTTATTATAGTTACTCAGCCTTCAATACTTTGCCTTTTTATAAACAAAATTGTCTAAGTTTCACTGACACTGGTTTGTTACTATATGTACATGAAGTTATGGCAATTCAAAGCTTTGCTTGAGCTGTTGGAGGAAAGGAGAGTTCCCGGTAGTGAGAGAATTGTGGGTCCATCTCCAAGAAGTCCACCTCTAGGCTGGAAATGGATTCCTTTGAGTGGTGTAAATGGTCCATCAGTGATGGAGAATAACAGCAGGGGGTGGCCAGTGCCAGGGAGGAGCTCGTTGAGGTGCTGCAAATTTGTTCTCCCCCTTCTTGTTCCATCTTGTAGTTTATCCCAAACTGGGGCACATCTCTTTCCCCTTTGGTCTTGTCATTCTTGATCCTGGATTATACATCTATTTTGACTAATTCATCTGTTCAGGCTCAGCTGGGAAGGTTTTAAACCTCTTCCCCTGATGCGGCATCCTTCTTTTATTCAAACACTCCTCCTACCCACGAGAAACAAAACATTATTCAATTACAAGCTATTCTAAAAGTTGTCATTTTCTAAGCATTTATCATATGCACGTATGATTTCATTTACTTCAGTAAGTTCTGGGTTACTGTTCCAAATCTCAGATGAGTAAGAGGAGATATGGAAAGGTTATATAACTTGTGCAAAGTCACATAGCATGTAAATGGCTAGACCGGGATTTGAATGTCAGCCAGAATCCATGCCCATGATCTTGCAAGTGGAAGGCCTAAGACTGCCACACCCCAGCTGTGTTATCTTCTGTCAGTCATCTCCACCTGAACCATAATTTTATCATCTATAGGGTCAGAATATTTATGAATTCTGTCCAGCCTATTCTGTGGGCTCTTGGAAAGTTCTCTGCGATGACACACAGGAAAGAACTTTGCATATGAGTCGCATGTGCACACATGTGATGTTTCCTTCATAAATTGAGACTCTGTCCAGAGGGAGTGGAGGCACGTCTAGTGAGCCTGGGGGACTAGGAACTTCAGGGGGTTGCACACCTGGTGGAGGGGCGTAAAGTGTTGAAACAAATATACTGAGGCTCCAGCTGTGGGTTGGCAAGAGGCCAGGTGGGGTCTAAGTAAGATAAGGCGATCCAGTGTTCTCGTTCGCCCGCGACTGAGGGATTTCCTGGAACATGGTCCTTTCTGTGCTAAAACTCAGCCAGCCCTGAGCAAACCAAGATGAATTGTTCACCCTAGTTAAGGTGAAAATGGCTGGTCATCTTAATGCAGTAAAAGGCATCTGCCTGAGGAACTGACTTGTGAGCTGGTCCTTTAAAGCAGAGTGGAAAACCACCCCATGGTGACCGGGATTTGAAGAGGCAGCAGCCCGATTGTTTCAAAGGTGCCATCTTGTGAGCCCCCCCGGAAGAGCGGAGCAAAGGGTGCATTTCCCGAAGCAATGAGAGTAGTGAACCACTCTGAGAGAATTGTAGCAATTTTTCCCCAAAAGTGTAGCACTCTGAAAGTGCCCTCCTCGCTTTGCCTAAGTGAACAGCCATGTGGTTATCCATTCTGGGCCATAACACCGAGCCTCCCCGAGGGAGGAAGGCAGAGCTCTATGGAGTTAGGAGCCAAGAATGCAGACATTGCAAAGCTTGCATGCAGCCTTGCTTTTGAATGCTTCCCCTCTGCCTAACTTGCTCTTTCCTTAGAAGACTCTCTTTCCAGAGTGTTCCTCAGTCCTCCAGAGTAGTGAGTCCTTGAGCTCTCCCCACTTGTATTGGGATGTCCAGACAGGACTGAATGCCTGAAGCAGACCTGGCTTCGGAAACCTGGGACTCCTGCCCCACCCCACAAACAGAGCATTCCTACTGGAAAACTCTCCGGTATCTTCTCATTCCTCAGGGCTCCATTTGAGACAGACAGTGGCTCGGCCAAACGGTGCAGGTTTATATCCTCGAGCCACCATTTCCTATCATCTGTGTCCCTTTAAGCAAGTTACTTCAAGTCCCTTTCCCACTTCCCTCATTAGTAAAGTGTGAATGATAATTATGTTACCTAATTTAATTGGCGGTGGGAGGATTAAATAATTTAACACATGTGAAGTGCTTGGAACGTGTCTGGAAACTAGCTAAGTGCTCAATGAGTATTAGTGCTTTTCATTTTTATCCATCCTGTTTGTTGTGCTAGAATGATATTCTCATCACTTTCTATAGAAAATGAGGTTTTTAAGTTTCCCTTCCTCAGTGTAGTAGAAGGAGCACAAGCTTTGGAAGTGTGTGATTATTGCTAACATTGCATAACTCTCGTAAACTTTGGTTTCCTAGTCTGCTAAACTGGGCTGGAGTCAACTAAGGAGACTACGAGGTAACACATGACCACTGCCCCTGTGGGCCTCCCGTACAGCTTACACTCTGTCTATAGCATAGCATCCATCTTCCTGACTGGTTTAATAAGTCCCTAGTCTGTGAGCCTCTTGAAAGAAAGGGTCCTGTCTTTTTCATCTCATTGCCATGGCTTCACTTGGTGCCTGGCATAGAAATAGAATCAATGCCTGCTTGCTGAAGTGATGGCATCTAGCACAATGCCTGGTTTATATTCGGTGGTCAATGAATTATGATTTTCTTCCTAAGGTTATAGAGCCCGTTGATAGCCTAGGGGGCTGATCTTGACATTTTGTTCCTTAAACGGATGAGTAAAGTTGCCTTACAAGGAAGATTATTGCAAAAATGACTATAACATGTCTTTAGTTTGTGAGCAAAAATAGCGCTTAAATAGAGGTTACATTACACAGTTGAGCTACCTGCCTATTTTCCAAATTAAACCTGCCTTAGAGCATCCATTGTATTTCCTCTTCAGTTTTCAGTTTCAATACATTTTAGACGAGGTGAAAATTTTCAGGACACGGTCATCAATACTTCTCAGTAAGAATCCCGGCTCCTTTGTAATTAAATTACCCTCTCCTGCATCCATGTAACATCTTTCCCTCCAATGAAAGGCATCATTCATTGACAATGCTTAAAATTCGAAGCCAAGATACACTAGTGAAAAGGGACAGGGCGTAGAAGCAATCAAATTGGATAGTTCTCCTGAGTTAAGGTATTTTTTTCCCTTTACATCTTGGCAAGTGGTCACTTCCATGGTGACAGCAGCTGTGCCATGGGAACGTTTGATAGGTAACATGGTTTATATTCACACATGTCACTGATGCAGCTTGGAAACATTTTAAAAACTGGAAAAGAAACATAACAGTCCATTTTTCTCGTCACAAGCCTGCAGTCTAAAGCCATTCATCTCAGATAAAATTGTCTTTCTACAGCGACTTAGTACAGAGGTGAATAATCCTTGGACCATTGCTGTATATTCCATTGATGTGGAATTAGAAGGAGAAACAGTGTCAACCGGAAAATAGCTGTGTTTCTGCAAGATGAAATGTAAGCCCTTCTCATGCAATTTTAGAAATTCAAACACCCAGCTCTGAAATAATGAATTGATGGGTCACATTCAAAACTTCAGACGAAATGCGTAAGGAAGTGAAAATATTTTCTAAAAAGATTTGAAATAGCAAAATACAGCATCCCTTCAATTAAATTTTAGATGTTTGTAAATCTGGGCAATTGATTCTTATCAGCCTTCCTCACACTGTGCTTCATTTTTCCATCTTGACCCCCTCAGTTATTCTGTTTCCCATTTAATGAAGACAGATTTCTCAGTCCTTGTTTCATTAATGTTGGCCTCTCGAGTCTGCTTTAGCCAGAATGGCGGTGATAATATGCAGAATTTAATAGGGAAGAGAAATAGCTAATTATGTATGTTATCAAAGGCAGCCAGGAAGAGCCTGGAGAAAAGATACATCTGTAAATCTCGGAGCCACACATCATAGCACAGAATATTGAGCCTGCAGGAAGCTGCGTGGCTGATGTCAAGGTCTCAGCCAGAAAATCTCCCACAGATAGCCCCCAGACTTTTACCTGCATTGTTCCCTTCTGGTCTCCCAATAAATTGTTATGTGACTTTTGAAAAAAATTAATGCCCAAAATGTATTCCAAGTCGAAGGACTATGTAATCATTGAACTAGCTGGAACTCTTAACAATCCCCATGATGTTGGCCAAAGGAAGTGCCAACTCTAGGCAGGCATTCTTCCAGAAGTGTGTAATGGCACCTCTCCTCGCCTCTTCCCTGTACGGTGCCCCCACCCTCTCTCCACCCTCCCTTTACATTTTGCTCTCATATCCTCCATTCACACTCAAGTGTAAATCCTCTCACTGGATATTGGGGGGCCTTGGAGAGCTAGGCCAATGACCTCCTTTTCCTGAGAGAGAAATGAAGCCAGAGTTTATGAATTTGGAACAGAAGAGCTAACTAGTAAGTGCCAGGACTATGTTTGTTGACTTTTTCTCTGCAATCAATGTCAACAGTTTTAAGAGTTATTATAATGTTCAACATTAGCCACAAAATGTCTTAGGAAGCTAGAGTAACAGTTAATGGGACAACCAAAATACAGTCGTGCTACGCCAAAGGTGAATTCATGCTAAGAGCAGGAGGGGCAGGACCTCACAAACAAGCACAACTTGGCTGAAGCTATGCAGCAAAGCAGAAGGGGCAACAGGTTCATCTTCCCCTTTTCAGCAGATACTGCTCGTGGACGTCTCTGTTTCCATGCACTTCATACTCCTACAAAAATAAACCAGGGGAAGCAGTGGTTGCTACAGGTATGGAAGCATGCAAACAGTTGGGTCTGTTAAACAATTCAATAGAATAAATTTACCAGAAAGTTCCAGTTGCACCTCCTTTTATCACAGCCTCATGAAGTTCACAGCTGTCATCCATTCCAAGACTATGATATTTTTCATTTATTCCTTTATTTCTAAGTTCACCAGGTGGTGGAACCAAGGGGATGGGATACAATAATGGAGTAGTGACCCCCAACCTGAGGCCAAGGTTGTTGGCATCCTCCATAAACTTTCCTTTGATGGCTGCTTGAGGGTTATCATTCCCATTTCTGGTAGTTGAAATTTTACCACAAGCTTAACTCCTCAAGCTTAGGAATCAAAAGACTTTTGTCGCAAAGCAGTGGAGGAGATAGGAAACGGACGATAAGAAACCACAGAGGGCCGCTATCCACTCCATTTGGGCTGAGCCCACCCATCTGTAACGTCTACTTCTTCTGGGGCTGGAAGATTCAGACCTGGAGTCACGTTGTGGCTTCATCATGTCCTAACAGTTCACTTAAGCTCTTGGCTCCTTGTTTTCCTTGTTTGTAAAATAAGCATAGTAACAGACGAAGTAGTGAGGAAGGGACTCAGCTCCCTGTGATCATTCAAGGGTCCAGACACGTCATTATTTGTCTCCACTATCTTCTAGAACCATGCCATCTTCTGAATTCAGCCTATAGATGGGGAAGGTGGCTGGGAAAAGAGAGAGGGTGTGGAGAAGTACACCAATCTCAACCACACATCACTTCTGTGGTTGTTCTACTGCGGAAAACTCATCATGTGGCCACATCTAGATGCAGATGGGCTGGAAAAGGTTGTCTAGCTACATGCCCAGGAAGATTCTGGAAGGCTCTTGCAGTCTTGGCCACATCCATCTTCAAGGACTGTGCTGAAAATTAGGTTAGATCCCTTATGTTAGACGGGTGAGAGCCAGTCCCAGTGACAGCCTCCATAAATGTAACTATTGTTACTATTAACCTCACATCACTGGGTCAAGGTTCTGAGGATCCTACAAGACGCTTAGCAAGAAGAGCAGGGTCTAAAGTTCCCTCCTAGTTTGTCTGGCTATTGAGGCCTTTTCAGACCCGAAGGTGAAGCAGGCCCTCCATTACTCTGCACAGTAGCCATCTAGAGACAGGTGACCCAGAAAAACAGCGCCAAGGCTGCCCCCAGAGCTGCTGGTCTTGTAGAGAAGAGAAAGAACAAAGCAAAGCAAAGAAAAACTTAATTCCAATGTATTTGTTTTAAGGTCTAAGGAATTTCCAAATATTGCCAATTATTTTGGGGGTTCTTTTGTATAATGAACATATTTTATCCTAGGTCCTCTGCTTTTTAGCTGTGAGACTTTGGCAAGTTATTTGAATTCCATGTCTCCATTTTCCCATCCGTAAAATGAAGATCCTCGCTGTTCTACCTCAGAGGGTTATCGTGAGG
The DNA here is from genome assembly GCF_021613505.1 of Equus quagga. Lineage (NCBI taxonomy): Eukaryota > Metazoa > Chordata > Mammalia > Perissodactyla > Equidae > Equus > Equus quagga. Next base: position 88,037,276 of record NC_060268.1, on the reverse strand, counting down.
ATGAAATGAGATGATGACCCTGGGCATGCACTAGTGATCTGTGCTGGGTGCGAGTTGCCTGCCTCCTCTCCTTCCTCCTCCTTTTCTTTATCTTCTTAACAGTATTCCTATTCCTATTGTAATCTAACATCAAATCCAGCGATGTCTGTCTCTTAGATTTTCCCTTTGGCCAAGGGCATCAGCCTGACGTCGTTTGAAAAGCCTGGACTTTGGAATCATGGCAGGTGGGTTCCACTCTAACGCTTGCTCACTGAGTGTTGTCCTTGGGCAGCTCACTTGACTTCTCTGTGTATTTCTTCACCTGTAATGTAAGGTGACAATTCCTAACAGTAAAGGGTTGTGAAAATTTTGGTAAACCATTCATTGCCGTGTATGGCATAGTATGAAAGCTAACTTCCTTGTCCTTCATGAGAATCTCAAGGGCCCAAGAATTTAGTAAATTGAAGTACTCTGGGACCTCAGAAAAATTGACATCAAATGAATATTTTTAATGACAGATCCAGTTCTGTGGTGTTTTATTATTTGCCCTTATGAATAAGTCCAATAACGAAATAAGAAATGTTCAGGACCTGAAACATATAAAATGCTTGTAAGTCATTGTTGTCCAAGAATGAGCAAATGAGGAGTGGATGAATGAAGGAAGAAAAACATACTCTTCTGTAGCTCTTGATATTGTGAATTCTTTTTTTTTTTTTTTAGGAAGATGAGCCCTGAGCTAACATCTGCTGCCAATCCTCCTCTTTTTGCTGAGGAGGACTGGCTCTGAGCTAACATCCGTGCCCATCTTCCTCTACTTTATACGTGGGATGCCTACCACAGCATGACGTGCCAAATTGTGCCATGTCCGCACCCGGGACCCGAACTGGCGAACCCTGGGCCGCCGAAGCAGAATGTGCGAACTTAACCGCTGTGCCACTGGGCCGGCCCCGATACTGTGAATTCTAATTTATGGTACATGGTGACAAACTTCAAGTTTGTATTAAAACCAAGCAGTTCCATTTTTTTTCTTTACTCCTTACTTCTAATCCTTTTCTCAGAAAATACTTTCTTGCACAAGGAGAAATTTACTTTATGAAAATATTTCTTATGATGGTAAAATACATAAAATGAAATTTGCCATTTTTAATTGAATGATTTTTAATTGAACTATTTCTAATTGAACAATTCAGTGGCGTTAAGTACATTCACAATGTGGTACAACCATCACCACTATCTATTTCCAAAACTTTTTCATCACCACAAACAGAAACTCCATATCCATTAAGCAATAACTCTCCACTCTCTACTCTTCCCTCTCCCCAATCCCTGGTAACCACTAATCCACCTTCTGCCTTTATGAATTTGCCTATTCTAGATATTTTATACAAGTGGAATCACTTTCTTTATCTATTCATCTGTCGATGGTCACTTGGATGGTTTCTGCCTTTAGGATATTGTGAATAATGTTGCAATAAACATTGGTGTACAAGTATCTGAGTCCCTGTTTTCAATTTTTTGGGGTATATAACTAGGAGTGAAATTGCTGGATCGTATAGTAACGCTATCAGGAACTGCCAAATTGTTTTCCATTGTGGCTGCACCATTAGCAGTGGAACCACATTCTAATTTCTCCCCATCCTCAGCAACACATTATTTACTGATTTTTTTTTTTATCGTAGCTATCGTAGTAAGTGTGAAGTGGTATCTCACGGTTTTGATTTGCGTTTCTCCAACAGCTAACGACGTTGAGCATTTTTCACGTGCTTATTGGCCATTTGTATATCTTCCTTAGAGGAACATCTATTCAAGTCCTTTGCTCATTTTTGAATTAGGCGTGTCTTTTTGTTGTTGGGGACAAATTAGTTTTAAATAAGCTTTCAGTTCACTGTCATTGGGTCTAAATGAAGTGTAGCTGCAAAGTTATTTAATTTTGTTTACTTGATCTGTCAAATTTAGAGAAAGATGTTTAAAAATTTCCCACCGTAATTACAGCTTGCTCGAATTCTTGTATTTCCAAGGGTTTTGCTTTGCACATTTTGATGCAAGGTTGATGCTTCAGGGTTCCTTGTGGTTTTGACTTCTTGGTGTAATATTTTTGCTGTTAGTGCTCCTGGGGTCTATTCCAAATCCTCGCAAGCCTGTGTACGGCAGAGAGAACCCTGCTCCATCCTTTTGCACCATCCTCTCACCTTCCGGTGCTGTACGTTCTATTGCTATTCACAGGGTTTTCATGGCCAATTTTTTCAAACCCAGGCTTCGGTGGTGAGAGTGCCAAATCTTTACCACAAGACCACCAGGGCTGGTTTGGTGTAACATACAATATAAAAATAATATTTTTATCAACATAAAATGTTCTTCTTTTCCTTTTACACCTGGTTTGCTTGAATTTTATTGCCTAATATTGCCTCCTCTGCTTTTTTAATTTGTTTATATTTGTTTGGTGTATTTTGGCCAGCCCCTTTCTTTCGAAGTTTGCATCAATTTACTTTATGTGTCTCTCAATAAACAGCTTATCACAGAATTTTTATTTTTACTCAATCTAAAAGAACTTATTTTTTTAAACTCTTTCTGTTGTCATCATTGACGTATTGGGTATTATTCCTGTGATCTTTTTCTGTTTATTTCCTGAGGTCTTATGTTTCTTTTTTTTTTCACTTCTTGACTTTGTTAAATGATCACATTCTCTTTGTTTTAGTTTTTCTCTCATTTGCAGTTTTTAAGGTTTACATCGTCATTCTTTCTCTGTCTTTCTTTCTTTCTTTTTCTTTCTTTCTTTGTTTTCTTCCTCCTCCTCCTTCCCTCCCTCCCTCCTTCCTTCTTTCCTTCCTTTCTTTCTTTCTTGTTGAGGAAAATTTGCTCTGAACTAACATCTGTTGCCGATCCTCCTCTTTTTGCTTGAGGAAGATTCACCCTGAGCTATCATCTGCGCCAGTCTTCCTCTGTTTTGTGTGTAGGTCACTGCCAGAGTATGGCCAATGAGTGGTGTAGGTCTGTGCCTGGGATCAAACCCTGGCTGCCGATGCGGATCATGCTGAACTTAACCATTACGCCATGGGGCCAGCCCCTACATCCTATTTCTTTTTATCCTACTCTTGGTTACTCTAATATTTTTATAAACACAGGAAGAGGAACAGATTAGGGGAATGATGGTTTCCATTTTGGAAGGAGTTAGAGGTGGTGCTATGTCCTTGACATAGAGGTGGCTGGTGTCTGTCACCTCCAGGTCTTAACACACATTGTTCCCTCTCCTGGGAACACGGATGTGTCTACCCTCATCTCTAACCATCCTTCAGCTTCAACCTAGAGAGTCTGTCCTCAGGAGGCCTGTCCTGGCTCTGGGTCTGGATGAGGTCCCCTCCTGACTGCTCCACAGGGCTCTGTCCTTGGTCTCTTTAGCACTTTTCACACTTTCTTATCACCAACTTTCTTCCCTTACCCCAGTGGAAGGGGACACTATGGCTTGTTCACTGGTCTATCTCCAGGGTCTAGCTAGGTCTTATGTGAGGCCCAAGAATCCTCATTTTAAGTCTGTTCCTCGTTTAGTATTGATGTGAAACACTGTTTCTAGGGCCAGAGACAAAAGGACTGACATATCAGCAAGATGAATTTAGTGGACCCTGGGGTTTACCCTTGAGGCAGTATTTCCACATTTCAGGAAGAGAACAGTTTTAATGAAATGATTTTATCCCAGATCTTTGGATGTCTATGATGTGCTGAGAAGTCTCACCCTGTTCTCAGTCCGTTTGTAGACAGCTGCTGGAGGTAAATCAGAAAACAGTGGGTCTGACAGAGCCCCAGGTAAGCACAAAAATGCTGAGAGAGGAAACCTGCCTGAATGTTCTTACTGCTGCTAAGTGCTACGGCCCCTGTGGGGCGAATGCATCTAAACTTCCAGAAAGCAAATCCAAGGCCAGAAGTCATGTTGCTTTTCATTTCATTCTCAGCAACCTCTGACATGGAGGAAGGATATTTATGTGCATCAGTCTCATACACTGTCCTTAGTCAACTCAGGCACTGAAAGGTAGAGTGGGATCCCCGGGAGGCCAATTTCAGGAGAACCTGGGACCTCATTCATCAATCTACGCATTCTCTCTGTTGGTCTGAGCCAGCCTCGCTCCCAGTTACTTAACCACAGTGACAAAGATAATGTGTGGCAAGTATAATTGAAATTGAGATCTCCTGTGGCTGATTTCTCACATTGGTAGTTCTGCTTACTCCCAAAAACTGCCACAGGGACTGTGTACTTGTAGGCGGATGCAGGAGAAGGTGGGGGCAGTGGACAAGAGGAAATGGGGAGATTGGCAGTGGGGCCTGCTGGGGCCAGCTGGTTCCTTATTCAAGACGATCTCAGCTGCCTGATCTGTGGCAGACATCTCTGTTCCACCAACAGACTTTACTTCTTTGCCTGTTTGAAAACCTGCCATTATCTATGTGTTCTCATTTAGCAATGAGATCAAAATAGTTCACTGATCCCAAGTGCTCAAGATTGTGGTATTTCCCTTCCAGACTGCTGTCTGTTTCTGTATTAGGTTCGGAGCTGGTTGGGTGTGTCAGACGCCAGTATGGCGCAGGTCTCTTGTGGTTGCTTTTGCTTCGAAACCAGAGAATCAGACTATTTTACCCCTTTTAGGGAACTTCGTCTGTGACAGGAAATACATGCTTTAGTTGCCTCCTCTTCATCCCATTGGCGAGTGGGATTTCTGCCCTGCGGTTATGGGGATGGCTGAACACACACCACTTGACACTGGACAGATGAGATTGGCAACAGTTTATTAGTCACATACACTCTCAGCTCCAGGGGAGGAGGACACCATACGCCATGCAGGCCACACAGGGCCTGCACTTGAGAACAGTGAACAACCACGGGCTATGGGAGGCAGGCTTAGTAGTATCAAGAGGGTGGGGTGCTTCCTGGTTCCTGTGGGAGGATGGGATTGGCTTGCTTGAATAATTCTGTGGGATGGCAGGGAACTGGAACCGCTACTCAGGAGTAAGCAGGAACTGCCTGGTCCCTTTGACAAGAAGAGCTATTGGCTAGAAGACCTTAGCCATGGGGACAGAGTGAGAGGGAAACTTGCTATTGGGCCATTCAAGGCTCTCCCAATTTTATCAGATGTCAAAGCAGTATACAAAGTGGAGCCTTAATTTCAGGCCTTATACCATGGTACAGCATCACCATGCAACTCCAAGAAACATCATTCCCATCGTAGTCTATAGAACAGAACCCAGGCATTCCTGGGCATCCTGATTACAGGATAGGAAGTACAGTTAATGATGGCATTCTTAATTGTGATAGACCTGCTAATCTTTTGGATTTTTAATGTTACTTTACTGCTTAAGTATTTTTTTATTGAGTTATAATTGGCATATACCATCGTGTAAGTTTAGACATACAATGTGTTGATTTGCTATGTTTGTATGTTGCAATATGATTACCCCTGTAGTGTTAGCTAACACCTCTGTCATGTCACATAATTATCATTTTTTTGTATGTGGTGAGAACAATTAAGATCCAGTCTCTTAGCAACTTTGAAGTTTATAATACACTATTGTTGACTATAGTCACTATGCTGTGCCATAGATCACCAGAACTTACTTACCTACTAGTTGCAAGTTTGTACCCTTAAATAACATGTCCCTAATCCCCCCACGTATCCCCAGTTCCTGGTAACCACCATTCTATTCTGTTTTTATGAGTTTGGCTTTTTTAGATTCTACATATAAGTGATATCATACAGCATTTGCCTTTCTCTGTCTAACTTATCTCACTTATCATGATACCTTCAAGGTCCATCAGTGTTGTTGCAAATGGCAGGATTTCCTTCTTTCTCATAGCTGAACAATATTCCATTGTATGTATATATATACACCACATCTTCTTTATCCATTCATCTGTTGACGGACACTTAGGTCATTTCTATATCTTGGCTATTGTGAATAATGCTGCAACATCTACTGATTAAGTATTGTTTTATTCCAGATGAAGAAGGACCAGAAAATATCTGTTGTTTTAACTTACCTGGAAATGTGTTAGATGTAATGCTACTCAAGGAGTGGTCCCCAGACTAGCAGCATCAGTATTACCTGGGAGATTCTTAGAAATGCAGATTTTTGGTCTCTACCCTAGAAACACTGCCATCTGAATCTAGGGAAAAGGCCCAGGAATCTGTGTTTTAATGTTTTCCCAGTGATTCTCATACTCACTAAAGAGTGAGAAAAATTGCATTGGAGGATCTCATGACAAGTTACTTTCAATCTAACTTATATGGAAAGGAGAGAACAGTAAGGAGAGAAAAAGACGAATAAAAGCCAAATAGTCCTGTGCTTCCCCTGCCTCAGCCACTGGTAGATCGTAAGCCTGTTCCTTTAAATAAACCCTTCATCTGCCCTGGAAAGGATAAAGATGAGAGAAATTCTGTCGGCATTATGGCTGATATTGCAAAGTACTGGAAAAAATAGTGAGAGTAGTTTTCAGGGAAAATATTTTTCATAAAAGAAATTAAAGCATGAAGATCCAACTGATGGTACCAGAATAAATTAAGAGAGATAAAGTAAGTGTAATAAAAAGAAGGGCAAGTTTGGTTTAAATGGATGGATCAAAGCCTGTCGATCAAGTAGAGTTGACGTTATTAGACCTTCCGCAGTGAGGAAGAACACCACCATGACAGGGCCTCAGTGGTGTCTCAAGTGGAGACATCAGAGGAGGATAGTTACAAAGTCTTAGGGCCCTAGCTAGATAACCTTAAGGCAAGGCTGAAAGATGGGGAACTGGGTGGGACTGGGCACAGTTTATGACATAACAGCTTTGGATTGGTGGGCACCGCATGGCGACCTGAAGTGGACTATAAGTTGTAAGCAACTTGTAAGTCTTGATAAGTAATACAAACAAAAGTAAAGAATTCATTTACAAAAATGCTCCATAATATTTAAGTTAGCACATTTGATTTAAAAAAGAGATCTTCTAAGATTTGAATATTTCTAAAATATGGCTCATGACGAGCAACCAAGAGTGAAAGTATAATTGTCATGTTGAAATATATCTATATATATATGGGTTTTTTTGGTGAGGAAGATTGGCCCTGAGCTAACATCTGTTGCCAATCTTCCTCTTTTTTTTCTCCCCAAACTCCCAGCACATAGTTGTATATCCTAGTTGTAGGTCATTCTAGCTCTTCTATGTGGGATGCTGCCACAGCATGGCTTGATGAGCAGTGTGTAGGTCTGCATCCAGGATCCAAACTGATGAAATCCCGGGCTGCCGAAGCAGAGCATGCTAACTTAACCACTTGGACACAGGGCTAGCCCCCAGCACAGTTCATTTTGTCATCAAGTGACTTGCTTACTGTCATTGGAGAGGGAAGTGTGAAGTTTGTTACATCTGGAAAAGGTTGGCAATAGCGTGTTGATTTAACCATTTGCACAAGGATCTCCCATTTTTCTAGGGGCCATAAGAGAAATTGGAAATACAAAGTGAAACATCTAATAAACCCACCCTGGCTTATTTTAATATCACTCTTAACCACAATTCTTATTAGAAAATAAAACATCTAGGGCAAATGCAAAAGTAGACAAGACCAGAGGACCACAGAGATAAACTGGAACTGTCCTGGGCAACTCAGGTCGTATGGTCACCTCCCTCCCTCCACCTCCACCTCCATCCGTCTCTCTAGATAAAGGTCTCTCTGCCCCCTTAAGACCTGGATAAAATGGGCTTATCATTTTGCCTTGTAAGAGCCCAGTGCTTTTTCCAAAATGTCTGTGGATACCAAGAACTTGCATTCTCTTAGTCGCCTCTGGCCCTAACTTTCTGATTCTTCTGAATTATTGTTCATACCCCTTTTTTATTTACATTTTGGCATCAAAGGAAGTTCAACTCCTTTCATGATTTGTTCAAAACAACAACTTGTGTGGCATATGTTACTGCAAATCTGGATGTTGAAGGAGGAGCGAACAAAATTATTTTATCTTTGTTTCTCAAATTCTTTGAGCCGCTCTCTCATGCTGCTTGCCTATCCATTTACTTCTGTCCCCTCCTTCAGAGGACCCCTCCCCTTCACCCAGTTCATACCATTTTATTGTGTAGAGTGATTATCACTCACTGGTTTGTATTCAAACTTAGCTCCAGGCCTCCCTTTGAGTTGAGAAAAGTCTTGAAATGAACACTAATAAGGAAGTTCTATATTAAATACTAGACAAAGGCTATTTTCTTTCCTAATTCCTGCAAGGTCGGTGGGGATGGTTTTGTTCTTCCATATATAAATATATATATATATATATATATATATTAGAGAAATATGCAGAGAGAAGGAGAAATGCACGTTCATATATGTAGAAATATGTGTGTGTGTGTATTTATGTCTGTCTATATTTATATATTTCTTCCAAAACATTTCCCTAACCTGCGGGTTTGGATGAGGTCACATTAATATTGGTATTCAAATTTCACACGCTCGAAATACCCACTCTTTGCAGGACCTCAGGCTTGAAGTCACCTCAACTATATCTGGGTTCCTAGGAGTTTTTCTCGTCAAATAAATCTGCTCTCCTGGGTGCTGTTCTGATCCTGCCAGGGACCCTCCATCTCCTGTGAGCTTCCACTGATGATCACATGTTTTCTGGGCACTATGACCCCTTCTGGTGCTTTGCCACCATTTCCTGAGATCAACATCAAAACTGTGGAGATGAGCCCAGCACAGAGTGACAGATTCTTCCTAAAGGTGGGACAAGAGCTCTCTCCTGAGCTCTGGGTTACAGCTCCACCTGGAGACCCAAGCAACGTGGCTCATGGCTCACCAGTCTTCCCTTTGACCCTGGCTACAGGCATCTGCGCAACAAATTTCTCCAGGCAGGCTCCTCCCCTCCCCCATTTCCCTGTAAATCAGTTGATACAGACACTTGTGAGCCCCTGGCCCCAGGCACAAATACTTATAAATCTCAGCTTAGGGTTGTGTGGGAACCTGACCCTGATGCCTGTTTTGTTTTTTCCTAGATTCTTAGAAGCCATTGAGTATAAGACGTGCCACTGATATAGCAAGAGCCGCTTTTGTTTGTTTTGTTTTGTTTTTTGTGGGGGGATATCGGGAGAAAGAACTACTATATTAAACACATACTTGATTGTAAGACGAATCTCAATTTCAGAAACTCCCAAATGTGAAAAAAAATAAATCTTGAAATTGAAGAAAGACATATAATTTAGTGGTTTTGAAATTTGTTTTAGTATTTTGCTCTTGAATTTCTTTTATTAAAAAAAACTGCCTTATGCTTTGCCATAAACTTATTGTACACTCAATATGTATCTGTTAAACAGAATTTTAGAGCTAGAAAAGGTGAATTTGCTTGTTTAACAAGTCGGGACCCAGAGATGTTGGTGATGTCACAAAGACACAGAACCTGGTGTGACTAAACAGGCGAGATTCAGATTTCCTGCCTCCTGGTCACTACAGATCATCCAAAGAAAGATAATGTGCATTTAAAGTAGTCATTTCCTCGTGAGAAATTTCTTTGCAATCGGTTTTGCACTGACTTTGTTTACTGAAAGAAGCCAAACATGCACTTAAGCCGTTGGAAGGTGAACCATCTGTAACTTAGCAAAAGAAGTTAGGGAATACTTTTATTTTACTTATCTAGCAGGACAGCTGTACACAAAAGCAATGTTTATAAATATTGAGTGTGTCTTACTTACAATGTGAAGTTATTTTCAATAAGATAAGCACATAAACTTTGCCTATATTTTATATAATAAAATAAATACGAAGTTATATAAAAAAATCAAAGAGTATTTCAGTCAGATTTATATGAGAAATTAAAAATATACGCGTCTCTTGGGCTCTAGCTTTCCCTTTCACTTTCCTGATGGATTGGAAAAGGAACGCCATCCAAGAGAATTCACTATAAAATTGCTAGTATGAATAGGAGGGCTCTGTAATGTAGAAGCATGCAATAATAAATAAAGATTAATAGTTCTTCTGTTTCTTGGTAACAACCCCTTATGAAAAATAGAAGAAAGATCTGCTTGATAATATTAACGGAAAAATAACTAGAATGAATGTTATACAAAAAGGAATTTATTTGGCTGCAAGAAGCAGAGACCTGAAGTAAGAGTAAGCTAAATTAAGGAAATATTGCTGCATGTTAAAAAAAACCCATTCCAGAGACAGGCAGTGAAGGGCTAAAGTGGCGGTTCCAAGGTCCCCAGGGTCCTTTCCCCTTTCTATTCCACCATCCTGGGCTGCAATTTCCATCTCCACAGTTGCATCGTGGGCCAGGATAATTTCTCAGGTTCTTCCCATCACATATTTGTGTTAATCAGTTTCCAGTTATGGAGAACTGAATCCATTTTTGCTACTTTACATATAAATGGCTACATTCCAGCATACTGGAGCGCTTACAGAATCACAGGCAAGGCTGAAAAAACAAATGCTAGATTAAGATTTCAGGAATAACTCCCAAAGTGTTGTGAAAGAACTGGGCCATTGAAGGAGCAACTGTCCCTTCTATGATCAAGAAGCTGCTTGCCTGGTTGGAAAGCCACCACTCTACTTGCTGGCTCCAGAACCATACGGCCACGGCACAAAAAGAGAGAAAGTCCAACCCCAGGAAGTCACAAAGTCACAATGCTTGAAACACTGTTGATGTCTTCACAACCCAGCTGTTCTGCTTCAGTCTGCACCCGTGACTTCAGTGACTGGAAACGGGGTCATCAGCTCATGCTTTCCCGGCATAACTAAATTCCACATAACGGGGCTTGCCAGCAAAAACAGTAGAAGCAGTGCTTCTGCATTCTTCTTTAATTCTGCCTTCCAGATCTTTCACTCATGCATTGGATTGGTGGAACATTCACCATATCCAGAATCACAGCTGCAAGGAAATCTGGGGAAAGTCATTTTTAGCTTTCCAGTTTTTGAAATGTAGGAAGACACACTGGAAGGAAGTTACAATAGATTATAAGGGCCAATCCTCCATTGCACTAAAACATTCCAGGCAAAAGGGAGGAGAAAGAGAGGGGGAGGCTCACAGGACAAGCTCCCCCACTAGATCAGCTGCCTTTAAGAAGCTTTTCCTGAAGCCTCACCCAGTGATTTCCATTTCCCTCTTATTATCCACTCTTAGCTGTAAGGGAGGCTGGAAACATGGTATTTTATCAGCAAATGTTGCCTCCTGTAATAAAACTGGAATTTTATTAGTAAGAAAGAAGTAAATAAAGAAGATAATGAATACTTGGCAGTTAATTAACAGCCTCAGCTGAAGCCTACCCTTTTTGTTTTTCAAAATCTTTACTCATCCTTCTTTTCTTACATAGAATTCTTACATAGAATCCTTTGCCTCTTTCCTAAGGAGGCAACCCAAGGTCCCATCCAGCTAATGCCCCTAGCTCAAGGGCCAGGATCTCTGGGTGAAATGTAGCCCTCTCCATCAAGTCTGGATGTGACTTCCTATGATCCAGTGATGTATAAAAATAGAAAACATAATTGCTGCTGGTACATCATGATGGAGAAACAGTAGGATAGTGATGATCGAGCTTTTCCTTTCAGAAAGGGGTAATGGGTGCATTCATCAGCCACTGTTCCAAAGCAATTATGAAATCCTGCTGCGTGAGATTAGCAAGGCACCCTGCCCTGTCGGAGCCATTAGCTCATCTAAAAGTTCCATGCTGCAGGAGGTTACTTCCCGCTGGCTCCATTCTGAGTCTGTCTCTTTCATAAGACTCTGTTAAAAGCGAGTAGCCAACACATGCCAACAGATACGATTTTCCTACATTTCCCCTGATGTGACAGGTTTACACATTCTGCCTTCCAAAGAACACAGGTGACAGTCTGCTCATGAGTTTACAATCACCACTGCATAACAAGGGCCAACAGCTTTCCAGATGGTAACAGGTGGCTTCCGACTGCCCACAGCACAATTGCCTTTATGAGACAAATGTAACTACAAGTGTTGACAAGAGTATGCCTCCAGATGAAAACAGTCTCCTAAGCCTTATCAGGAAATATAAAAGACTTAAGTAAATAAAATAAAAATAATTTCTCACAAGGGAAAACTGAAATTTAAAAACTTCAATTTTTTCCAAAATATGGATTTATTACAAATCAAACTCCAATCCTAACATGACTGAAACTTAACAAGTGATTCTAAAGCTCATCTAGAAGAAAAAAATGTATGAGAACAAACTAGAAAATGTTCAAAAAAAATAAAAGGGGATAACTTGCCATACAGAAACTTGTAGATGAATGTAGCATCATTGTTAATAACAGCCAGAAGATAGAAACAACTCAAATGTCCATCAACAGGTGAATGGATGAGCAAAATGTGGCACGTCCAGAGCCACAAAAAAGAAGGAAGTATTGCTACATGCTACAGCTTAGATGAACCTCACAAACATTATGCTAAGTGAAAGAAGTCAGACACGAAAGGTCAAAAAAAAATTTTGAAACTAGAAACAGATGGTAGTTGCATAACATTGTGAATATACTAAAAACCATTGAACTGTACATGTTAAAATGGCTAATTGCATGTTATGTGAATTTCATCTCAATAAAATAAAACAAAATAAATGAACACAGAGGATAAGCAACATTTTTAAGGACATGAAGTAGAATTCACAAACATTATTTATGTTGTTCTATCATTGACTAAAACCTAGTGATATGGTCACACCCATGTTCAAGGGAAGTTGAGAAATGCAGTCTCTAGCTGAGTGGTCACCTACGCAACCAAAATATATTGCCAGAGTATTGTAGTATGGTATTACTAAAAGCAAGAAGGGCAAATGGATGCAGTAGATAATAGTCCATCACTTGTCTTTATAATAAGTTGCTGAAAGCAACAAGGAGTAATGAGTACACACTAACATTTTGACTATTTCCAACTACTTTCTTGGATCTGAAAACTCCATAGGCGTGCGATCTATCTTCCAGATGAATGCTGGTAAGAGTTTTACCAAATGTTTTGCCACAAGAAACAAGGTTTCTAGCCTTCCATATCTGTTTCCTCGCTTCATACTGCCTGACTGTTGAATCAACATCAGATATCTTGGGTTGTGTTATGATAGCAGCCAAATTCTGATATTTCTCTGTCAATATGTATAGAAGCCAAGATCCAGTATCACAGAAACCCAAATAAAATGACTTAAATAGGGTAACATTTTTCTCTCTCTCATGGGACAGGCCAGGTGAGTGGGCAGAGTTTACACCTAAAGATTATCTAGTGACCTAAGGTGGAAACTCACATGTGTCTTCCATTATTGGGTTTAAGCCCGTTGCTCTGATTTTCCTGATTCACAGGGTTGAATTAACCTATACCATGTCTGCATTTTAGTCAGTGAGGACACAGAAAGAACACATGAGGATGAAGCAACTTTGTGTTTAAGGACGCAAAGTAAAAGTCATATGTATTCCTTCTGCTCATATATCCTATTGACCAAAAGCTAGTCCAAAGTCCTAGACCAACACACGGCCATAATTAGAAGGGATAGAAACTGAGAAATATTCACAATGGTGTGGCCATATGACTGCTAGAATGGTGGAGAGGATCTATTAAGAAAATGAAGAAAGACATAATGGATACTGGGGGATAGAAGCAGTCTTTAACATAGTATGCATATAAAATTTCTAGGAAAAGAATAAAAAAGTATAAAGAGAATATTCAGTGAGTAAAGGGAAAACATGGAATAAGAAAAAATACGCATCAGTCTAATTGAGATCAAGAAAGGAAAAGAAAAGAAACACTTAAGAGTTGGGGCAAATGAAAAGCACAAAATAAGGTGGTAAAAATAAATCAGAATATATCAGTAATTAAAACTGATGTAACTATAACAAATTCCTAGCTAAAAAACAAAGACTGAACAAACTTATTTTGGTTAAATGTTTAAAAGAGAAACAAGACATAAAAATCCAGAAAAGTTGAAGTTAAAAGATGGAAAATAATAGACTAGTTAAGTACTAAACTATAGGATGCTAATTTACTGATATTAATAGCAGCTTAAGGAGACCCTAAGACAAGCAGTATTAACAGAAATGAAACTCTCATAGTTACAAAATATCAAAGGTTGAATTCACTGGGAAGTAATTTAAAATGTAAACCTGTATGAACCTAACAATTTAACTTCAAAATATATATAAAAGAAAACATTGAAGGAACTACAAGGAGATTTGTCAAAGCTACCATCATATTGGAATATTTGGCTACCCTCTCAGTAACTGACAGATCAAGGAAACAAACATCAGTGAAGACTCAAAAGTTTCAATCAACACAATTAACATGCTTAATTAATGGACTTATAGAAAATTTCGTTATTCAGTGAAAAAGCCAAGTGACTGAAGAATAATAGAGTATCATCACACACATCTAATTACTGGAAGTTCAAAAACTTGCAGAACCAACAAAAACATTATTTAGGAAATCAAGCATATGTGGTAAAACTATAAAGAAAAACAAATAAATTGGAAGTCACAAAATTTTCCTCTTAGATTCCATCTATTTATTCCCTGTAATGAAAGATGGGGTAATTTGCACCTGTACACTGCTTCCCACTTCCTTTTTTTTTCCTCTTGCATTTTCAACGTTCCAAACATTAATGTTCTGTCCTGTAAGCACATGTGTGAGAAAGACTGGGTCTCCCTGTCTTGTACAGCAGTTGGCTTCACTCAATGTCAATAAAATGAAACCACAGAATATTCCAGGACTAGCCTTAGGTGGCTCTTGCTTGTGATTTTGTAAGAATATAAAAGAGATCAGCAAGGTGTCAACAAGGATGTCACTACCATTAGGTTCCTGGACTCTTGCCCTGGGGGGTGCCTTCTACTCTCTATGTAAGGAAAACAAGAAAAGTCTCGTCTCTAAAGGTGACTAAACTGAAGGGAGAAATTTGGGTAAGATTAGCTATGATGGCATGTATGTAATGCCAATTTATGAGTTTGAATGACAGTGGTAATGTAGAAAGAGTATTGTTCACATTGTTGAGGTGTCCCAATCCCAAGTGGCTTTGAATCTACTGGGAGGGACAAGCTCTATGGTGCTTGAGGCCTAAGAAAACTATGCTGTTTCAAGATGGGGTGCTACTCAATTTCCCACCTGATAGTAAGAGATTTCTGTGTATCCTTAAAAAAGACAGACGCACACAAATTGATTTTTATAAACTTCATGGATAAACTGTGCTTTGGTTAAGATCTAACATGAAAAATCTCTTTGCCTTGTAGAGTCTCACTTTTACAAAATCCAAAAGTCATTTTGAAAAATTTGATAAATTCTACTACACTATATATATATATATATTTGCATTAAAAAGCACCATAAACAAAGTCAAAAGACAAATGGCAAACTAGGGCAAATACTTGCAGTTCATGTCAAAGACAAAAGGCTATTCTTCCTCATGAAAAGATGGACAAAGGATATGAACAGATAATCCACAGAAAAAGAGATACGAATGCTCCCTACATACATGAAAGGATGCTGAAGATTACTGATAACAACAACAAGAACAAATGAATAGGAGGTACCATTTCTCACCTATCAGACTGGCAAAATCCACCCGTTTGACAACACACTCTTTGGCAGGCTGTGGAAAAACAGGTCCCATCATAAATTGATGGAGGAACTAAAAAATGGTATTACTCCTATGGAGAAAAGTTTAGCATTATCTATCAAAATTGTCAAATTCATGTAATCTTTGTCTCAGAAATTCCACCTCTGTGAATTTGTTCTACAGATAAACCTGTACACACACAATGTGGTTTATTCCATACACATGTTTTGTTATAACAAAGAATTAGAAAGAGTTCAAATCTCATCAAAAGTTTGTTCAGTGGTGTCCAACAAAAATATGATGTGAGTCAGGTTGTAATTTTTAGTTTTCTACTATTCACATTTTAAAAAAGTAAAAAGAATTAAGAATAAATTATTTGAAGAATGTATTTTATTTAGCCCGAGAGTCAAAATATTTTCATTTCAATATGTAATCAATAAAAATTACTAATGAGATATTTTACATTCTTTTTTCATACTAAGTTCCCAAAAGCCAGTGTGTATTACACTCAAAGCACATCTCAGTTCAGACTAGCCATACTTCAAGCATTCAATAGCCACATGTGGCCAGAGGAAACACAGGTCCAGTTAGATAAATTAGTAATCTTAGGCTGAATTCCCCAGAGAGGGAAACCTATAGGAAAGACTTAAGTGTTACCACGATCCTGGGGAAGCAGGAGTTGAGACAGGGAAGTGAGGCAAAGAAGAAGGTAGAACGTAAATAAGGAAGCTTTATGAAACCAGCACCACTTGGTGTCAAGAGTGTCAGTTGTGTGCTGGATCCTGTGACATTCTTCCAAGTATAATGCCTGCATCTCAGGCCAGTTCCAGGGGAACAGGTGAAGGAAGAAGTGACAAGAATCTATTCACAGGCTCCCGTCTCTCACTGGGCAAAGGTTTGTACCATAGGGCTTTAATTCCATGCACTTCCAGGCTGTGCATATCTGGGCACCTACCTCTCCTGCAACATCTCAGCCTCAGCTGAATGTGGAAGCCTGGGGCAGGAAGCATTAGGGGATATGTTAGGCAGACATCTCTAGGTTGAGCCCTCATGGATTTCATTGGAGCACAATTGGTCATCACAATAGTGAGACTGGGCCTAGAAAAAGTGGACAAAAGCCTGAGAGACAAGTGAGGCTAAGAGAATCTGAAATGATTCCCAAGAGGTGTCTGGAGTGCACACTGAACATTTTCCAGGATAGATCACATTCTAGGTCACAGAACAAGTTTTAACAAATTTAAAAAGATTGTAATCATTCCAAGTATCTTTTCCAATCACAATGAATTGAAACTAGAAATCAATAATAGAAAGAAAACAGGAAAATCCACAAATACATGGAAATTAATACACTCTTAAACAACTCAGGTCAAAGAAGAAACAAAAAAGGAAATTAGAAAATATCTCAAGACAAATGAAAACGTAACATACTGAAAACGATGGGATGCAGCAAAAACAGCACTAATAGGGAAGTTTATAGTGATAAACATCTCTATTAAAAAAGAAAAAAGATTTCAAATAAAAAGCCTAACTTTACACTTCAAGGAAATGGAAAAAGAACAAAATGAACCACAAATTAGCAGAAGGAAGGAACTAAAGATTAGAGCAGAAATAAATGAAATAGAGAACAGAAAAACAATTTAAAAAGTTATGAAACCGAGTTGGTTTTTTGAAAAGATAAAGTTGACAGACTCTTATCTAGACTAAGGAAAAAAAAGAGAAATCTCAAATAAATAAAATCAGAAAGGAAAGAGGCGATATTACAACCAATGCCAAAGAAATAAAAAGGATTATAGGGGACTATTATGAGCAATCATATTCCAACAAATTGGACAATTTAGAAGAAATGGAGAAATTCCTGGAAACATACAACTTTCCAATGATGAAATTATTGATGAAGAAATAGAAATGATGAAATAGAAAGCCCGGACAGATCAATAACAAATAAGGGGATTAAAGGAGTAGTAAAAAATATTCCCAACAAAGAAAAGCCCAGGACCAGATGGACGAAGGGGTGAATTCTACCAAATGTTTAAAGAAGAATTAATAGTAATTCTTCTTAAACTCTTCCAAAAAACAGAAAAAGAGGGAAGACTTCAAAATTCATTTATGAGGACAGCATCACCCTGATAACAAAGCCAGACAAAGATATCACAAGAAAGCTTCCAGCCAATCCCCCTGATGAATACATAGGAACAAAATTAACAAAGGAGGGAAGGACTTTTACAGTGAAAACTACAAAACATTGACAAAATGAACTTTAGAAGACACAGATGAATGGAAGAACATTCTGTGTTCATGGATTAGAACAATAAATATTGTTAAAATATCCATACTTCCCAAAGCGATCTTCAGATTCAATGCAATCTTGATTAAAACCTCAATGGCAAATTTTTACAGAAATAGAGAAAATAATCCTAAAATCTTTGAACCATAAAAGAATAGCCAAAGGAATTCTGAGTAAGAATAACAAAGCTGGAGGTATCACACTCTGATTTCAAAACATATTATGAATCTATAGTAACCAAAACAGCATGTTACTGGCATAAAAACAGATATACAGACTAATAGAACAAAATAGAGACCCCAGAAATAATTCCATGCTTACACAGTCAACTGATTTTCAAGAAGGGTGCAAAGAATACACAATGGAGAAAGAACAGTCTTTTCAATAAACAGTGTTGGGGAAATTGGATATTCACATGAAAAAGAAGGAAATTGAATCCTTATCTCACACCATATACAAAAGTCATCTCAAAATGGATTAAAGATTGAAATGTAAGACCTGAAACAATAAAACTCTTAGAAGAAAACATGAAGGGTAAGCTCCCTGACACTCGTCTTGACAATGACTTAGACATGACACTGAAAGCACAGGCAACAAAAGCAAAAATAAATGAGTGGACTATATCAAACTAAAAAGCTTCTGCACAGCAAAGGAAACAACTAACAAAATGAAAAGGCAACCTATGGAATGGGAGAAAATATTTGCAGACCATATATCTTATGGGGGTTAATACCCAAAATATATTAGGAACCCTCACAGCTCAATAGCAAATAATAATAGTAATAATAATAACCAGATTAAAAAATGAGCAAAGGACCTAAATAGATATCTCTCCAAAGAAGAGATACAACTGGCCAACAGCTATACAAAAAGGTGCTCAACATCAGTAATCAACAGAGAAATGAAAATCAAACCCAGAATGAGCTATCACTTCACATTTATTAGAATAGCTATTATAAAAAAAGAAAAAGGACAGTGTTGGCAAGGGTGTGGAGGACAGGAAACCCTGTGCACTGTTGATGGGAATGGAAATTGGTTCAGTCACTGTGGAAAACAATATGATGGTTTCTTAAAAAATTTAAAATAGAACTACCATTTGATCCAGCAATCCTGCTTCTGGATGTATATCCAAAGGACTTGAAATCTGGATCTTGAAGAGATGTCTGCACTCCTTTGTTCATTGCAACATTGTTCATAACAGCCAAGAGAAGGAAACAACTTAAATGTTAATTGATGGAGGAATGGATTTAAAAAACGTGGTATATACATACAACAGAGTATCGCTCAGCCTTAAGAAAGAGGAGAATTCTGCCATTTGCAACAATGTGGATGGATCTGGAAGACACTATGCCAAATGAAATAAGACATGGAAGAGCAAATACTGCATGATCCCATCTGTTTGTAGAATCTAAAATAGTCAAACTAGTAGAAGCAGAGAGTAGACTGATGGTTGCCAAGGGTTGTGGGGAGGGGAAATGGGGGGTGACGGTCAAAGCTTACAAAGCTTCTGCTATGCAAAATAAATAAGTTCTGGAAATTTGCTACACAACATAGGGTCTGTGATTAACGATACTGTATTGTACACTTAAAAATTTGCTAAGAGGGTAAATCTTACGTGAAGCTCTCTTACAACAAAAGGAAAAACAAAACTAAACAAACAATCAAAAAACAAAGGGCGCTATCCATGGAGCTGATGGATAAGTTTATGGTGTTAAATGTGGTGATGGTTCCACAGGTGTATACTTATCTCGAAACACAGCAAATTGTATACATTAAATATCTACAGCTTTTTATATGTTAATCGTACCTCAACAAAGCAGTCTTTTTTCAAAAAAAAGAACATTATTCACACCAACGTGGAAAATAGCAAATTTCCTAGAACAAATAAATTAATAAATATGTAAGAAACCTATAGGAAAAAACATATGGCTTTATTGAGAGAAAATAAGACCTAATTAAATGGAGATATGAATCATCTCCATGGAGAGGAACACTAACTTTTATAAAATTTTCACTTCTCTTAAAAAAAATGAAGTGTCGGGTTCATGTGCCTAATGTAATAATTGACAGGTATGAAATAGGAATGAGGATGCTCCATATGTACTGATATGGAAACATTTCTAACATATACTGTCATGCGAAAAAAGCAAGGTACAAAAAAAGTGTGTATAGTGAGCTACATTTTGTGGCTGAAAGGGGTAAAATAAAAATAATCTTTGTATTTACTAATTTTTGCAGAAAGAAATACTAAAAAGACAAAAAAAAAAAAAAAAACCTAACAAAAACGGTTCCCTAAATGAATGGTGGAATAGAACTGATAGAGAAAGTGACAGAAGAAAAACGTCTTTTGTTTTCATTTTATTATTTATTTATTTAGTTTTATAAAGTATGCTTTTTGGCAAGGAAGATTGGTCCTGAGCTAACATCTGTTGCCAATCTTCCTTTCTTTTTCTTCTCCTCACAGCCCCAGTGTATATCCTAGTTGTAAATCCTTCTAGTTCTTCTACGCGGGATGCTGCCACAGCAGGGCCTGATAAGCAGTATGTAGATCCGCGCCCAGGATCTGAACTGGTGAACCCCAGGCTGCCGAAGCGATGCGTGTGAACTTAACCACTACGCCACTGGGCCAGCCCCCCAAAACTTCTTAATGCATGTCTTTTTATATAATTTTGATTTTTATCCCTTGTGACGGTACTTATCATTCAAATACAATAAAATTTTAAATAAAACTATAATAAGTAGATCTGAACAAGGTAGTAAGGTTAGTCATTCTCAAGAACGATTTTTTATTTCTTTTAGTTTCCTATCATACTACATTCAAGGTTTCAACCAGTTCTTACGCTAGTTTTTTCCTCCCTCACCGAGATTTTATTTTCCATCCATGTTTTGATTCCTCTCTGTGTCAATTAGATTCAATCAGTTTAAGAGCTAGGAGATCCAGTAAACAGTAAGTTCTTATTTGCCTGTGAATGTCAGCACTGTTAATTTTGCTTTGTTTTGTTTTCATTAAAGTATAATTGGGTCTTGTTAAACATCACTCCACTGTTATCTGGCATTGACTGTTTTGGCGAAGAAGTATGAGGTCAACTCAAATTGTTTTCTCCTTGATGTGACAGGATTTTTCTATCTGGCAGCTGTAAGATTTATTTTTTATCCTTGAAGTTGAGCAATTTCAAGAGGTTATGTCTTGGTATTTATTTTTCTGTATCAATTCTTCTGGGAAAGTTTTTACTCTTTTGGTCCACCGATTTAATCATGTTTTGTACTTTGTGGTTTGTGGTTGTACTTATTTCCTTGTTTTAGTGATGTCAAAAATGCTTACATTCTTTTATTTTGTTCTTCTTGTTGTTTCCAGTGGAGTTTTTCCCTAGAATTTTATTATGAAAATTTTTGTACACACACAAGAGTTCAAAGAATTTTATGGTGAAGAATCATATATTTACTTCTGGATTCTACAATGAACATTTTACAATATATGCTTTATTATATATCTGTTCGTCTATGCATCTTCAATAGATTTTATTTTATTGATGCATTTCAAAGTAATTTTCAGACACCAGTACACTTCGCAATAAATATTTTAGCATGTATTAACTAGAATCCAATATTTGGGTGTTTTGTTTGATAAAATTAACAAACAACCAAATGCACAAATCTTGATTCCATGATTCTGACAAATGTGTATGCCTACAAAGTCTAAGTCCTTACCAAGATACGAAATATTACCATTACCCCAGAAGTTCTCTCATGTCCATTCTCAGTCAATGCCCACCCAAGTCCTTATCCTCAAGAGGCAATCACTATTCTGATTTTTTTTCCACCGTAGATTAGTTTTGCCTGTTTTAGAACTTCATATAAATGGAACGACACAGTGTGTTCTTTTTTGTGTGTAAAATTTCTTTTACTCAGGATAATGTTTTGGAGGCTCATCCTTGATACTTCATGTATCAATAGTTGGCTCCTTTTTATTGTTGTGTAGTAGTCCATTGTATGAATATACAAGTTTTTTTATTCCATTCTCCTGTGAATAGACACCTGGATTGATTCCAGTTTGGGACTATTATGAATAAAGCTGCTGTGAACAGTTTTGTGCCTGTCTTTTTGTAGATATATGTTTCCAATTCTTTTGAATAAATATCATGTAGAATGACTGGGTTGGATGGAGGTGTATGTTTAGTTTTATAAGAAACAAAACTTTTTTGAAAATGACTGTATCATTTTACACTTCCACCAGTAATGCATGAAAGTTCCAGTTACTTTGCTTATATTTAGTGTCGACAATTCTAATTTTAGCCATTCTGGCAGATTCGGAATGATAGTTCTTCATGGTTTTAGCTTGCATTTTCCTGATTAGTAAGGATGATGAAAATTGTTTCAGGTGATTATAGCCCATTGAGATATTTTCCTTTGTTAAAATCTTAGGCCCATTTTTAGTAAATTGCTTGACACTTTATTTTCTTGGATTACAATCCTTTGAAAGACACACGTTTTACAAATATTTTCTCTCTGTTGATGGCATTCAGGTAATTTTCTTAATCAAATCTTTTGATGTGCAGAAGTTTTTAATTTTGATGACGTCTAATTTATCAATTTTTTTTCTTTTAAAGTTGTTGCTTTCTATGGCCTAAGAAAGATTTGTCTACCCCTGAGACGTAAAGGAATGTCCCTGTATTTTCTTCTACAAGCTTCATAGGTTTAGATTTCCATTTAGGTCCCTGATGCGTCTCAAATTACTTTTGGTGTACGCATGAGATACAGGTTGAAATTCATTTATTTTACATACGGATATCTGTTGCTCCACCACCATTTACTGAAAAGACATTTCTTTCTGTATTGGATTCCTTTGGTGCATTTGTCAAGAGTCAAATATCTATATGAATGCTAGTCTATTTCTGGGTTATATATCTTACTTCGTTGGTCTGTTTGTCACAATTTATGTCAGAGTCTTAATTACCATAGCTTTACAGTTATTCTTAATGTTAGGTAGTTTAAGTCTTCCAAATTTGTTCTTTAAATTTGGTCTTCCAATCCATGAACATAGTATATCTCTTCACTTTTTGAGCTTCTTTAATTTCTCTCAGCAATTTTATCTGGTTTACAGTATAGAGGTCTTGCTGATCTTTTGTTAACTCTCCTTAAGTATTTTATAGTTTTTGACAGAATTGTAGAGGAATTTTCTAAAATTTCATTTTACAATTGTTCGCTACTAGTATATGGATATACTTTGGATTTGGTGCATTAACCTTGTATCCTGCAACCTTGCTAAATTAACTGATTAAAGTGTTTTATTCAGGTAGTTAAATATGTCAATCTTTTTCTTAATTGTTTCTCAGGTTTAGGTATTGCGTATAACGGCCTTTGTTATTCCAAGATTAGGAAAATAATTTCCTATTTTTCTAACACATTAATAAAATTTTACATTTAGATTTTCATTCTATCTAGTATTTAGTTAAATGTATGGTAAGGTAAGAATGTAGCCTTATGCTCCAATCTAATAATTGACATATTAAATTGTTTTAGCACCATTTATCTAATAAGATATCCATCTTTGAATTGAAATTGAATTGTCATCTTTGTCTTTTACTGAGTTTCAAAGTAGGCATCAATCTATTTCTGGAATTTGTAGCTTGATCTATTGATGTTTTTCTATATTTTTGCTAATAATTAAGGCAATTTCATTAATTAGGGAAGTTTATTTTTAAAAATATCTTGGCTAATTGTGTACCTTGGCTCCTCCAGATAAGATATACAGTTAACAAGTTCTATGAAACATCCCACAGGCATTCTTACTAGAATTGAACTTACAGAGCAATTTGAAATAACTGAATACCTTTGGATATTTAGTATTCCCATCCAGAAATATAATTTGAATCTCCTTTTTTTTTTTAAGGTGTTGTTTTATGGCTGCAATAGGGCTTTACAATTTTTTTTTCATATAGGTCTAGGTTGTTTTCTTCAAGATTTTCATAAGCATTTCATAGTTTGCTATTATCATGAGATCTTTTTAGGCTACATTTTTTAACTGGTTTTGGAAAGCAATTGACTTTTCACAATTTCTGTCTCCTCATTGAGTTTACAATACAAGGCTCCAGAGTGGAGAATTATACATGAGAATGGCTTCTCTAATTCTAAACCTTACTGTCAAAATCAGACAGAAACTGAAAAACAATAATAAATAACTTATTTATAATAATAGATTATGAAAGTATAATAAATAATTTAATAAATATAAGTAATAATCAATTATAAATTGCCACTTTCATAGAGAAGGGAAAGAGGTTGCAAGATGCCAATGATTTCCTTGTAGTACTCTGGAAACTTTCTCCATGAAGCAGCCTGAGGCTCACTGGCATTTTGTATCTGCAGTTGAGTGACATCATGATATATACTGAGAGTTTTGACTTTAAAGAGTTCCTTTCATATTGAAAGCACAAGGATCCCTAAAATGAACCATTGTGTTTTCCCTGTTAACTGTATTTTTCTTTTATTAAGAAGAAATCACAAGAGAACGAACCTCCCAATTGTTCCGTTTTTGCCGATGTACTCTCACTCTTAAATTAAATTTATGAATCTGGCCTGAATGTTTTCAATTGAGTCCATCAATTTACCAGGCCTAAAGGGTAATAAACCCAGCCGCAAACCGCCTCTCCCCATTCCTAGGAAGCAGCAACTTCTTATGCAGGAGTGAGCAACCTAAGAGTTTAGAAAAATCCCAAGGAGTATGCTAATCAGATCCCTTCTTGGGCATAAAGAAACAATGCTGATTTTTAAATTCTGTCTGTTCTCCAAATTATAGAGTGGTTACATTTTCCATTTCATGGCTCTATAATATTTAAGCCAAATACACTTTCTAGTGTTAACAACCGGTTGAGTAGGCAGGAAAATATCCCCACCTGTGCCCCCTTTTTTAATAAAATAACACAGTTGAATCCAGAAATGCCACCCAATTTTCTAAAGTGTCTTGCCAGCCTTTTATCCTCATAAAACTCAATATAATGAAGCTAAATGTAATGCAAATGTCAGGGGGAAATGCTCTAACCACTTCCTGTCAGTCATACAGGTATTCACAAGCCCTCACCCCAAACCTTCCTATGGTGTACCAACCATTCATCTTCTCTGTGGGAAGCACTTGAATCTGACAGCCTGAAGCGTTTTCTTTTTTTTAATTTTTAATATCTCACAAAGATTTCTGAGGTAGGAAAAGCAGATAATGTGGCTAACAGTGATTGCCATTCTGTATTTTCCTTATTCTGGGGGTGAAGGCTTCTCTAATTCTAAAGCTTACTGTCAAAATCAGACAGAAACTGAGAAATTCTCTTGACTTAATATCCTGTAAAAATTCTAAGGTAGTCATTCAGTCTTTCTCTTTCATATGCTATTTGGGAGTGATCAATATCATCGCAAATGATTACCAATAATTATCAATATAATCTTGGGCTCTGATTCTTTGAAGACTTTTAATTTCATTTTTTTGGTTTATTTCTTACACTTCTACTTACTAATGAGTCGCCAGATTAGCCTAACCTTGTATTAATGGACCTGTAGTCATGGTCATATGTATTGCAACCTGTGGTGACCTCCCTTCAATGTTTAACTGGGACTTATTTGCTATGCAGGTGAAATCTAAAAGAATTGATTTAATATGTAAGCATTTAGCTCTTACTGTGTGCCAGGCTGTGTCCCTGCCTTCACACAACTAAGTCTAGTGGGGATGTGATCAAGTTAAAGATGAATTGCAGTACTGTGAGATAAGTGCTAAGGTGAAGGATGGGTTTTCTTGGAAGTTGAGGGCTTAAGGAGGCCTTCCTGGAGGAAATGATCACCTGGCTAATGCCAGAGGGTTAATATTGAGAATGTGGAGGGGTAAGAATTGAAAACTGGAGGAGTAAGCATTGAGAAAAGCAGAGAGAAGGGAATATGAACAGACCTAGAGAGAGGAGAGAGCTTAGTACATATTAGGTTGTCATGAAGGCTCCAGAGTGGAGACTTATATATAAGAATGGAGAGATATATATGAGCTAGAAGGGTCTAGAAGTGCCATGGAGCCATATATTAAGGAACTGCTATCTTGAGGACAGTGGGAAGGTATTTTGATATTTGTTGAGGCTTCCTTTATGGTCTGATACATAAGTAATTTTTGTAAATGTTCTAAAATGTTTTGAAAATGATGTATTTTTCTGAATTGTTGGTCTAAATTCTACTTGTGCCCATTAGAGTGAGCTTATTAATTGTATTTTTGAAGTTGTTTGCATTTTCTTTGCTTTTATTGCCTATTTTTATCTATCAATACTGGGAGAGGTGTGTTGCAATCTCTCACTTTGATGGTGAATATATTAATTCCTCTGGTTTTCTATCAAGTTTTGCTTTTATGTTTGAGCCTCTTATTAGGTGAATGCATACATATCTCCTTGATGAATTGACCATATGATGAAATGACTCTCTATATTTTCCCTAAAGATACTTTCTTAAATTTTAAGTCCACTTTTTCTTATTTTATGTAGCTTGCTCAAGGTCACCTAAGTAGCGTGTAGCAGAGCAGAATTCATACCCAGGAAGTTGATTCTGGAGCCCGTGTGTCTAACCATTGTCCAACCCCTCCACCTCCAGGCATCTTCACCTGAGCATCCCCTCCTCTTGTCTTGCTGCCTTCCACAGCATCTCTGCCAAGGACCATCTCTACCTGCCTGATGACATGGGAAAAGGGATGCAACAGGCTTCAGAATGACCTTTGTACTTAGAAGGGGAGCTTCTAAAAACCTTCAGCTCCCTCTCTACCCAAAGCTGAGCCTACAAATTCCCTCTAAAAGTCATCAGTGGCTTTGTTCCCACAGCCGAGAGATTTTTTTCTAGCTCTGCCTCCACCTTCAATGTATAGACTTTCTCACTTCACTCCAGTCACATTTTTGTTTTCCTTCCGTTGTGCCTACCCTCCCCTCTTCACCTTCTATTCTGCCAACTTCCTTTAGACAGTGGATGATTGAACGGTTTGCAAGGATGGAGTTTTGGACTCTCCCCTGGATGAGACTTGGCTAATCACTGTGTGGACAAGTCTGTTCCCTGCCTAATGCTTGGTCCGGCCTCAGAGAACACAGAACCTAAGTCAGGGTCTAGCCCTTCAACTTCTCTCTTTACAGGATGGAAACGTGGGCAAGATTTCACCATTAGAGTAACTCTGTTCTTCCTCTTCCTTTTCTCATTCTGCTTACACACAAATTGTTACACAAATTGTGTACATTATGCAACAAAAAGAGGGAATCCTACTCAAAATTTGATTTGGATATCAAGAATGATGACTCCACACGCTCACTAAGAGGGTATGAAAAAGTTTATTACTTACATAATGAGGCTTTCTGGGGCGAGGAGGGAAGGTCTCTCAAGTTGGTCTAAAAATGGATTGAAAGAGCAAGGAAAGGAAACTGGTTTGGGACCTTTATTGTGTCTGGGTAGTGAGGCCCCGGTGAGGGTTTTCTCACGTGCAGGAGGGGGCTGGGGTAGATTTTGAAACTCCCACAGGTGCCAAAGGAGGGAGCACTTAGAATTTCTTATCGCTTTTGACGATGTGGAGTGGAAGAGGAAGAGATGAAGCTTAAAAGTTGTCAGCAAACAGCAAAAAATGGAATCAGTACACAAATTTATACCCTGGAGTTGTAATCTCTCTTTTAGTTGTCTATTGCAATGGTTCCACTTTAATAAAAGGGCCCCAAAACCCAAGAAAGAGTTTTGTTCTCCAAAACCAAAGTTAAAGGAAAGGTGGTTCTCCAAGCTATTCCAATTGTTTGGCACCTAGTTATTATGTTCCTGGGTCTACTGAGGCTCCAACCAAGATTGCACGGACAGTAACTAGTCATAGACATGCAGATCGTGCCCGCGGTAGTACCCATATCTGGCTCTGATATCCTCTCCCTGACTTCTGGTGAGAGAGGAGCAGATCAGACAAGGAATAAATGCCAGCCCCACAGTTTTGCAAATGTGAGCCCTACGAGGAAATTGCTGGAGCCTCCACATCAGGGACTAAGCTCATTTATCACTTCACTATTAATTGACCAATTTCTGGTCTTTTTCTACGATTACAGCTAGAGGGCAAATACTGGATCCAGAAGCAAGATGGTGCCATAGTAACGAGAAGAAGACATGTGGAGGGCAAGAGGGCAGTAGCTGGCTAAGTGAGGCAGCATCCGTTCATTAACCAAGCACAGCATCGTGGCTAACCTTCCTCTCGGCAGACACATAGCATGTCCCAATTGTAACAAGCATCCTTTGGGCCAAATGTAATAAATCTGCTTTTGTTTAAGTGGCAGGTGGTTGGAGTTGCTGCTTTTGCTTTTGGCAAACCAATAAAGAGGAAAGTTCCCTCTCGTGGAGGAGGGAATCTGTCAAATTCTAAGACAGGGACCCGATTCCTTAGCAGCTGGGCAGCAGTTTAAAAAAATCCAAGGGTTTTTGAAAAGAGACTTTGCTGTGCCCCCTCACTCTGGACTCAATCCGCATCCTGCAAGGGCAGGCGGAGGAGGGGAAGGCAGGGCATGGAGGAGAGCAGGCTCCAGCCCACCCCTGAACCAGCCACTCTGGATGCTGTTCCACTTCACAGGTCATTGGCGAGGCTCTCCGCCTAAGTCTGAGTGCACATAATGGGTGAAGACTGAGAGCAGAACAAAGGCAGGTGGATGGCTACTCGCAGGTGAGTCTTCTCAGGACAGGAGGGATTCTGTTCAAAGGGGAAGGTTGGCAAACTGTTAGCATGGTAACTCTCCAAGTTCTGAAGTGATATAATCAGATAATGCTCTGGAGAGCGGAGGGAGGGTGGTGGTTTGAGCACTTGAACAGCTAGAGTCTAAAATTGGGCTTTTTCTTCCTTTTTTAATGTTAAGTCAAAATATTAGGAAAGAAAGGAAAGAAGGAAGAAAGGAAGAGAGAAAGAGAGACAGAAAGAAAGAGAAAGAAAGGGAAAGAAGGAGAAAAAAGAAAAGGAAGAGAGAAAGGAAAGAAAAAAAGGAACAAGGAAGAAAGAAAGAAAAAGAAAGAAGGAATGAAGGAGGGAAGGATGAAAGGAAGGAAGGAAGTTACTTAACTCAAACATAATTTATTCAAATAAATATCCTTGGTAGCAAAAAACAGCTGCCTGTGGAGTCAAAGCTGAGAGAGGGAGGTTTGATTTTCTATGATTCTTACCTTTGTGTCTTATAAAGATTGATAGACGAGCTCGTTCAGTCACTCTGGATTTCTACCATTTATTAGCACATCTGTAAAGTGTATTGTTATGACATACTTACCTTGATAGTTAGGTTATTATCAGCTTAACATACGATTTGTGCCATTTTGTCTGCAATGGCATACTATTAATGGCATTGTGAAATATAATGATTATACTTGTGCTTGGTATCAATAATGAAACTAATCATAGCCTGGTTCTACTTCTAAGACAGTACAACTTTATTCGGAATTGTAAAAAATTATTCTGGGGAGAAGAATTCGCAAAATGCTTAGAAATTGTTGGATTAATTCTTCCACATCATAAGCCTGTCAAGTGGATTATTAATTCAACTGCCTTGCCCTCTCTCCCTTTGACATACGTGCCTGGTAAAATCCCACTTAAGTTCAACCCAACCCCCTGCCTACTAGGCACAAGCTGAATGTGGTTTGAGGAAAACACACACCCAGGCTGACTGGTCACACTCTAGTTCATGATCTTTCTAAGCTCCCATCACTGCCAAGGGGACCTATGTGCAATCCTTATCACATTCTTTTATCCTCCCAGGTGACAGCTTAACCCTCTTGCTTCCTCAAACCTCCAATATTCCTTCCTCATCCTCAGCTTCAACTGATGACACATCCTCGTTTTTCTGAGAAAATAGAATCCATAAGAAGAGTGTTTTCCTCATTCTCCCCCCCCCCCCAACTTCTTAACCTGTCTTCTTCTGTAATGATATCACTTACCTCCTGCCCATAACCATGAATTACGTCCATACTGCAGCCCAGGACCGACTGGATATCTGACTGGATCCCATGCCCCCAAAACACTCATAACCATTACTTCTACCATTAATCCCATCTCCTCTATCCTACATCATCAAGCTTTTCCTCTCTTCCAGGTCATTTTTAATAGCATAAAAATATGTTATTTTTATCTCCCGTGTTTAAAACCAAAAGACCAAACAAACTTCTTTTGACTCCTCTAACTCCTACCCTTCTTTGCACCTTGGTAGCAAGATTCTTCAGAGTCCCGTTCTCACTGCAACCTCTTTTTCCTACCTCTCCTCTTTCTTGGACCATGCTATGTATGTCTTCCTCTTACTTAACTAACTAGCATTATTTTAAGAGGCTTCTTACTCCCTCCTTGACACACTTTCTTCTCTTGGCCTCTGAAACCTCAGTCTCCTGCTTTTTCTTTAACCTCTCAGTCTACTTTGTTGACACCTTTCCTTATTTCAGCCTCTAAATGTTGAACGTATCTTGTTTATTCCCCTCATGGAGACTTTGATGATTCCAAATGTCTGTCTCCAGCCCCTCTCCCCTGAACCGCAGACTGATTTGTATTCAATTCTCTATGCAACATTTCTACTTGCCTGTCTCATAGGCATCTCAAAATAGAGCCTTTGAGTTCTCTCCTGCCTGGGGTAAACTTTCCTTTCCCTGTGTTATGGACTGAATGTTTGTGTCCCCCCAAATTCATGTGTTGAAGCTCTAACCCCCAGTGTGATGGTACTCTAAGGTGGGACCTTTGGCAGGTAAGTAGGATTGGATGAGGTCATGAGAGTGCAGCCCCCATAATGGGGTTAGTGACCTTAGAAGAAGAGGAAGAGACCAGAGTCCTCTCTCTCTCTGCCATGTGAGGATAGAGCAAAAAGGTGACCACCTGTAAATCAGAAAGAGGGCTCTCATCAGGATCTAAATCTGCTGACACCTTGATCTTGGTTTTCCCAGCCTCCAGAATTGAGAGAAATAAATATTTGCTGTTCAAGCCATCCAGTCTATGGCATTTTGTTAGAGCAGCTTGAATTGACTAAGATACCCAGTATTTCCTACACAGGGATATGCACTACCATGCCCCTCGTTGCTTGAGTCAAAGTTAAAGTTTGGAGTCATCTATGAATCCTCTCCTCTTATATATCAAGTCCAACCCTCTAGCAAAATCTATCAGTTCTAACTTCAAAATCTGTCCAGAATCCAACCACTCCTCATCTCCTACACTGCCATCAGTCTCCTTCAAACAACCGTATCGTGTCTTTCTTTTATTATTACATAATTTCTGATCCAGTCTACCTACTTCTACTCTTATTACATCATTGTCTCTTGACACAGTATTCATAGGACATCTTTAAATATAGTCAGATCATGTCATTCCCCTGCTCAAAACCTTCTACTAGCAGCTGATCTCACCAGGAGTAAAGTCCAAATTTCAATCATGTGCTATAGGCCCTGTATGATCTCGGTCCTCTCTGGCTCTCAGACCCCGCCTTCTACCACTGTTTCTCTTACTCATGGTTCTCCATACATACTGGCTTCTTTGCAGTTCTTTGACTATGCCAAGAACTCTCACAGTTATAGGCTGTTGTAGAGGCCAGAACACTTGTCCCTTAAGTATTCACATGGTTTATGCCCTCATTTTATTGACACTTTTATTCAAATGTCTCTCTCTAAGATTTTATCTGGCCATCCATAGAAATTATTCCAATCTGTCCTCTTACTCTGCTTTACTTTTTTTTTCACTGCACTAACTTATATTATGTTCTATACTTATTTATTCATCTCCTTCTTATCTGTCACCGGAATATAAGATCCACAAGAGATTTTGTTTCTTTTTTTCATTGCTGTATTTCTGGAGAAAGGACAATGTTTTTCACACAGTGGGCCCTCAATAAATATTTGTCAAATAGATTAACAAACGAGTGAGATATCATGTTAGGATCCTCCACTCACTGAGCATCTGTTATTTTTGTGATTCCAATCCCACCATGAACAACCAGGTTCTTGGTGGTCGAAATACTTTTGCATCGTTGGTTTCATGATACTGTTGTTGAGCATTGATTCCAACTTCCACTGATCTGCTTCCTGGGCATCAGAAATATCTTGCATAAAAGTCATAATACTTATACTCAATATTTACAGGTGCCACCCCTTTTGGATGTTGCATTCTACCTGAGCACCAATCTCTAGCATCCATTGCTCACATCCTTCCCATTCTCAGGGGAAGATCAAACTCCTTAGGAGAGGCCATATTTCTTTCTTGCCTCTTAATTCCTTGCCTCTTTGGAGCTATCAACAAAATCCCCTCACTGAGGCAAGGGAGGTAAAGTAGCCCTTTCCCCATAACTTTGGCCAAGTCTCATTGATGCCACAGTTGGGAGGCAAGAAGACTAGTGGAGGGAATCAAGCAAATAGGAGGATAAAGCCAGAGTTTGAGCGGAGGATTTCTCTCCTTTTTGTAAGAAGTTGAGATTTTCAGAAATTAATAACGGGGATGCACCGAGGTGGTTTTGAAGCCCTCAAGCAGACATTCATAAAGACAAAAGAACTCTGAAGGAGCTAGTTCTAAAAGAGTTGTCCTTTCTTTGAAATACAAATATCTTTTTGAGTTGCTTTCACCACCCTCAAGGCAGGGAATACTTCATACAGAAATAATTTCCATGGCTTTAGAGAGTTCAAGAGATGACACTGAAGATCAAAACAGTATTATCACTCATTTTTGTCACGGCCAAGACATGCATCTCACAGACTTGATGGCCTTTTGCTACAGAAGTTATCTGAGAAATTACCAGTCTGTTTCCCTAGGAGAACTCTTTGTCAATTGCTTCTTGGAGTGAACTTCTAAGAGCTGAATCAGTCCAGTTCTTGGCAAAAGTTGAAGTGCGACCCTTAAGAACTCATCTGTGATAACACTTGGGAATGGAACAGAAGAGCGCAGCAACAGCTGTTTGGGTCCATGCCGACAACATAACCACCCTGAGAAGTACCAAACATGGCTTTCAATCCCTCTGTTTCAAGTGAAAATTTAAGAGAATACATAGTTAAAATGTAACAAAGATGTTGGAATCAGAAAGACATTGATTCATTCATGCAAATGATGTTCCAGCCACTTGTTATATCTCCTTGGGTAAGTTCCCCATCCCTTTTGAAGCTCCATGGCCTCATCTGTAATGTAGGGTTAAATAATGTCGCCGACCTCATGGTGTAACTATCAGATTGAGGTGAGATCATTAAAGTGCTGAGCATAAAGTCTGTCAGATAGTTCATATTCAAAGGCTAGTTATATGTACTAGCAACTATTGGCGGATTCTGGATAACCAACCATGCCAAACTCAGTGACTTACAATGATTTACATTTATCCTTTTGCTCAAGAGTCTGCAGGTTAATTGCATTACGATGGGCTTCACTGGGCAGCTCTGTTCAAGCTGTGGTTCAGCTGGGCTTGGCTCCAGGATGCTGGTTGAGTTCAGTTTTGTTCCACGTGTGTTTATTCCAGGGAAAAGGCTGAGAATCAATAGCTACCTGGGCCATGCTCTTTTCAAGATGGGTCATTGGATTACCAAGCTAAGCCAAAAGACACAAGCATGTTTAGGGCCTCTGCTTGCATCACATCTGCTGACTTTCCATTGATCAAAGCAAGTCACGTGGTAACTCCAACACCAATGGGGTAGGGTTGATTCTACCCACAGTAGGATATGGAAGGAAGCGAATATTCAATGAACAATAATTTCCACTATCACACTATAATAATAATAATGTATTTAATTTGTTATTATTATAAGTAGTAGTAGTGGTAGGTAGGAAAATAATCATTGATTCTTTCTGCCAATTTTGTTTGGTTGCCAATTCTGTGCCAGGGACTGCCTCAGCCACTCTCCCAAGTAATGTTAAGCTTCTCCTAACTGTATGGTGACTTTCATGTGTGGTTTTAAAGGAGGACTTCAGAGACAATGAACTGAGTTGTGCAGATTCTTTTCATCCACTTGAGAATAGACAAACAGACACTAAGTGAGTGACCAAATGCTGCTCATTCCTTGCTGCGCACTGATTAACTCATTTATGGTTTTGGTGCCTTCTAGGGCATCTCTGAGGCTCGGTTTTCCTAATCTGAAAAATAAAAAGATGTTCTCTTAAGTTCCCCCTACTTTATTGAGTATTTTCCATAAATGAAAGGACTTTTGCTTTACACCGACCAGTGTCATGCATTTTAAGCAAAACAGAAAAGTATTTGACATAGTCAGTTGACATTCACTAGACGGAAGGCTGGGATCAAAGGCTGGGTTCAGTTCAGCCACAGAATGGACAGTGGGAATGACGCCCAAAATGCATTCCTTGGCCATTGCTGTGATGGGATGGACAATCTGAAGAGGACAGTCCAATGTTAAACCAGGTATCTCCTCTTAAGAATTCCCTCCCAGAATACCAAAGAGGAGCATATGGGGCGGAGGAGGTAGGGGAGCTGGATATGAGATATGAAGGAAAAAAGAAGGTATTTCTCAGCTGTTATTTGGCAATACAATCTTCTTGCTGTCTCTCATTCATTTATCAGGCCTAAGGGAAGGAGGCGAAGGCCTCACAGCCATCCATGGATGGCAGCTATCAAATCTACAGAAGCATCAGATGAAAGATGATCTCACCAAGTTTGATCATCTCTGCTCTATAACTCCACTGGCTGATACACCAGAGGACAAGAGTTAAAGCTATGAGGTGAAGAATTTAAGTGGGGCTCACAAGAAGGTTTCCTGTCTTAGAAGGCGGATAAATATTAAAATATCTTGAGGCTAGTGGACAGCTTGTTTCTCACAATCTCTTGGTATGGTGGGGTGAAGGAGGGAGAGGAATAACTCACATTTATTGTTAACAAGGAACAGGCAGTCTCACATAAGGTATCCCATTAAAGACCACAAGAACCCAGCCGGGTAAGTATAACCACGTTATGTATTCAGAAAAGAATCCAAAGCTGTTTGGGTTAAACACATTATTACCCAAGGAAATGCTATTAAGAAATGGTGAACTTGACCTCAAATCTAGCCTCTGATTTTTCCACCATATTACATTTTGATCTTTAAGATATGCACACAGATTTTGAAAGTTTTATGGGTTAAAAGCAGGGAGATGGACTAAATTAATGCACACATTGTCCCTTTCAGTTCCAGACATCTGTGAGTCTATGATATACAACAGATTATTTTCTCTGCAAGTCCAAACCCCAGGCTACGTTGTACATATTTTTCCTTGTTTTCGGCTGTCAGCTCCTTGACTGCCCCTCACGGCCACGTTGCAAGTAGTGATTGCCAAGCATTTATTTTCTTTTTCCAGTTTGTCTGGAAGACGAAAAGCCTTGGGAAGGGATTGTCAGGCTTTTAATATAAGGCACGTGAAACAGCTGTAATTATGGATTATGGTTTGTACCCAATAAATGGCTGAAAGGAGTCCTGTGATAGAAACTTTTAGAAGATAATTGAATGTGTCAACTGGGTCAAAAAATTATGTATTTGCTCCACCTCTGCAAACTGTGATAAATAGTCTATTGTCTGGAGAGTTTGCTTGGCTTTTTTTTTTTTTTTTTTTTTTGCATTATAAAATTATTCCAGCCCTGATCACTGAAGTTTTGGTTAACAACTCAAAGAAACCCTTTGGACTAGAGCTCATCTTGCAGATGCCAGATACTGCACACAGTTTCCTGGAAAACAGCAGATTTTAATAATTCAAAACTTCAATTTATTTCTACCATGACCCCAGACAAAAGAAATGTGTGGGGTTTTTTTTAGCAAATTTATTTGGTTAAAAATGGGGCGTGTCTTATGCTTGAGTGAAAATTAGCGTTTCTCTATTTTAATAATGAAGTGAGAGAAAAAGCATTTATTCTTCATGATTTATGTTTCCAATTGTGTCCTTTACATAATTGCCTTGAAACAGAAGCACCTTATTAAAATGGACAATTGATAGCAGCCATAGACTTTCCAAGCAGAAGAACAAAACCAAATATAAATTAAAACTTTCTATTAAACCTCAGCCGCATATAGTGTGGCCTGAGCTTGTTTAAAGACAGACAAATCATAAAAAACAGTAAGAGTGAATGGAAATAAAGACTGATCAAATCTAGGCATAGGACTAGAGTGAGAATTTTCTAAGCTCAAAAGGAGTGGAAGAAATAACAAAAGATCAGCCGGTATTTCACATACCAATTACAATTTCTCTTAAAATTGCTTAATACGCAAATAAACCAGGGGGAATACTTGCTCCAAACAGGAGAGAGGATGATAACCTTAATAAGAAAAGAGTTCATGCCAAAAGGTGGTAATGAAAGCATTAAGTTCCCAATAAATAAAGGGGAAAAGGAACAAAGACAATTTAAAACGCTGGCACACCAGTGGCTAATAAGCACTTGAACGTTATTCAACCTCACTCATTATCAATGGAATGGAAATTAGAATAACAATGAGATGCTATTTTTAACCTATCAGATTAACAGAACAGTAAAAAATGAGAATAGTCAATCCTGGAGATGGGGTGCAATGATGCAGACACACCTGGCACAGCTGGAAGGAATACAAAAGGTTCTAGCCTTTCGGAAAGGAACAACCTGAGAGCCTCAAAAATATCCATCACCCTCACCTCCAAAATTCTGCTTCTGGCATCCTATTGATGGATATGATCTGAAATGAAAAAAGAGTTTTCTGCCAAAGACGTTCATTGCAAGGCTGTTTGTAATATTAAAATTTGGAAATAAGCTGTGTTTCCAAAAATAAGGGTGATATTAAACAAATTAGAACAAAAAATGTAGCCACTCAAATATCTGTAAAATATTTTTAATAATATCATAAAATGCCTAAGTTTTAGTGCAAAATATAAAATTAGAGTATAAAATTTTATACGTAGAATGAGACCAGAGATGTAAAATATGTATAAAAAATGAGTGGAGTGGATTATAATAAAATATTAATAATGGTTTTATCTGGTTGGTAAGATTATGGGGAAAGTGACCATGTAATTTATTTTCCAAGTGGGGACATTTGGGAGATTAAAAGCGGACTGGATCGATGTACAAACTGAATTGTTCCAGCTTTACGGTCACACGTCCCCCAGATTACCTTCAAATGAGTTTTTGCTGAGCTCTTCCACTCAAAATTTCTCAAAAAGAACACTTCTCGAAATTTCCAATGAAAATCTTTTCAATCATTGTGTACCAAACACACAACCCAAATGCCTATGAGAAGTGAGGTATCAGGGAACATTCTTCTGACACTAAAGCCTAATGGGAATGTTACTTTTCGTTAAAATCCATAAATATTTTTCAGGCAAATATTGCTTTCGGTTACAAAAGAGATCTTTCTGATTATCAAAACAACACATGTTCAATGTAGAAAACTTAGAAAATATAGAAAAATGTGAGAATATGAGAAATTTTGATAAATTATCCTGCTATAAATGATGGGTAAGTAGAAGAACTTAGTAAAAATTCACTGGAAGCTGGTCTGGGAGAAGCGTGGTTAAGAAACGCTGGGTATGAGAAATAGATGAAGGAAGGGGGAAGATTTAATGGTGGAGAAGCATATGCTGTTTAGAGCAGAAGTAGTTTTGCGAAGTAGTAAGTTCCCTGTCACTGGAGTCATTTGAGTTGAGACTGGATGACTCCATCAGAGGGATTCTTAATGAGAACTAAAAGCTGCCTAAGAGACATCAACCCTGAGATCTGAAGTTCTTTGGAAGACCAGTCATGCACCAAATCAGTCCCTAGCTTTTCTCCAGAACTGGGGCATAACTTGGAGAGGTAAGCATGCCCAGGCAGGTCACTGCTGGCAGCAGGCACACCTAGCAGTGTATGGGCGGGCAAGGAGTGGGGAGCTGAAACCATGCTCAGAGCACTACCTTATATTTGAGTATACTCTTTTCAAAGTAGTTTCACATATCTATATGATTTTTTAAAAACTGTATTGTTTTCATTGAACACAGAATGTTCCCAGAATTCCAGAAACTCCTTTATTCCCCCTCCTAATTATAACCTCCTTTTCCCCACTGAAGAAAATCAATATCCATCTTGGTTAAAATAAGAATACTTCTTATTCATTTGATCTGTCTTTATTTATTTATTTTTATTTTTTATTTTTTTAGGAAGATTAGCCCTGAGCTAACATCTGCTGCCAATCCTCCTCTTTTTGCTGAGAAAGACTGGCCCTGAGCTAACATCCATGCCCATCTTCCTCTACTTTATATGTGGGACGCCTACTACAGCATGGCTTTTGCCAAGCAGTGCCATGTCTGCACCCGGGATCCTAACTGGTGAACCCCAGGCCGCAGAAGCGGAACGCGAGAACTTATCTGCTGCGCCACCAGCCCAGCCCCATTTGGGCTGTTTTTAAATCCTTCTAACCGGAATCATACAAGCCGCACTCTTTTACAGCTGGCTTCCTTCACCCAAGGTTATGTTTATGAGATTTCACCACATTGTTACTTTGCAGTATTTAATTCTCACAGAAACACCAAAAGGTAGGTTAAAAAATCATCAGCAATTTGCCATGGAGATAAGGAAATAAACCCAAGGAGATTAAGTGACTTGGCCAAGGTCACATAACCAATAACTGGCCAGTAACTGGTACCTAGATCTCTAGGCTCCAGGTCTGCCTTTCTGTCCTTACACGGCCAGTACCTCCAGGCAAGTAGGGCTTGGTGGGGACAGTGTGGGAACTGGGTTTATTCACATCTTGGCAATCCTACTCACTACTTTTGTGACTTCAGGCAAGTCACTGACCTTCTCTGAAACTTGAGCGCGTCATTTGTAAAATGATACCCTGATGTCAACGCCTCTTAGGCAGTCAGTGAATATTTGTTAAGTGGATGAACAAATGATTCTGGTTGTTAGGAGAAAATGAGATCATATGTGTATAAAATCTAGTATGGTGCTTGGTGCTTTTCCAGCACTCAATAAAGAGCCCTGAAAACAAAGTCTCATACCAGTGAGACACTAATTTTGAGGCATCAATTAGAATGCATCAAGTTAGGTTCATTGAGCTATCTGATACTAGGTGACCAGAAGGGAAGTTAAGAAACAAAAGCAATCACCTAGGGGGTCAGCCTCGTGGCGTAGTGGTTAAGTTCGCACATTCTGATTCAGCAGCCCGGGGTTCCCCAGTTTGGATCCCGGGTGCAGACATGGCACCGCTTGGCAAGCCATGCTGTGGCAGGCATCCCACATAAAGTAGAGGAAGATAGGTATGGATGTTAGCTCAGGGCCAGTCTTTCTCAGCAAAAAAGAGGAGGATTGGCAGCAGATGTTAGCTCAGGACTAATCTTCCTCAAAAAAAAAAAAATCATCTGGGAATTTCCAAGTCTGAATTCTCACTGTTATGCAGGTGACCTGGATGACCCACTGTACGCTCACTGTCACCTGAAAGCTTAGGTCGGTGACAGCTCCTCTCGTTAGTCCTCTGAAAGCTCCCAAAGTGTTTCTCAGACCCCCGTTTGCTCCAGGCTTTGGTGATATGTGCAAAAACATCAGCTTTCAAAGCTAATCTTTTCCCGAGTTTTTGACATGCATACATACAGCACTGGTGAATTTGCAGCAACCTATGGGACAACATAGCCTTGCTCAAGCCGAATGTCAAAGCCATCCAGCTGGCAGGCCAAGCTGAGAAATCCACGTTCATCTAAGTCGGTTTGCGCCTAACTGCTCTCTGGGGTCTTACTTATTTTTCAACTTGCTCTTGCTACGAAAGTTCCATCTTCTAAATGTTAAGTCACTGAGCCATAAAAAGATGTGACATGACCACAACCAGCAGGCAGCGTCAGTTGTTCTGTAATGGTCTGTATGTGCGATGCTGGCTATGGGGAATTTTGGAATGGATTTCCAAATATTGTGGCAACCTTGTCCTTTAATATATAATGGTTATCGCTACAAGTTATTGAGCACTTAATACGTGTTAGACTCTGTTAGCTACTCTTTCGATGTTTCATTCAATCATTACAATAAACCCCAGGGGGCAGAGTTATCATCCTCATTTTCAGGAGAAGGAAACTGAGATCCAGAAAAGATAAGTAACTTTTTCAAAGTCAAACAACTCATAAGCGGCAGAGCCTAGCGTTGTCTGATTTTAAAGCTAGTTCTCTTTCCTTTATTCTGTGAGTTGTAGCTGGAATGAGCAGACTCTGATGTAAGAGGACTGGAAGAGGGCCCCAGGGAAGAAGATGGAATCTGACCTTCTGGTATGTACCGGTCTATGGGAGCGGGCATCATTGTTTCCCTGAAGTCCTGATGACTTAGTTATTAAAGAATACAGCCCCCCATGGCTGGAGAGGAGCAAGTGTTGGCGCACCTGCCAAGAAGGAGGTCAAATGCACTTGCCTTGACCCCAGCCTATGACTGTCCAAAACAGGCTGCCTGCGGGCGCTCTGGCGGAACAGAAACAGCTTTCGCGATTTCTCTTCCGCCACCAAGGTGAGGTATTATCTGCTGGCCTATCATGGTTCTTTATTTAGCATGGCAGTTCTGTTCTGCCAAAACATCCATTCCAAATATGAGTGCTTGAAATAATAATTATAATATAGACAAACCAAAAATCTACCCTTAGGTAACCTCCAATAATGAGTCTTAGACCTTTTGAAGAGTGCGAGGAAATATCGACATGTTGCTCCCTTGAAGGTCAGGCTCTGTTGCACCTTTGAAGGTGAGAGAAGCGTTTCTGTGTGCACTCCCCATTGCTCATTCTCCTCTGTCTTTGGAGCCATTTAGGTCTTTAAAGTAAGCTCTGTCTAAACTGGGCACGTAAGTCCTGAGTTCGTCCCTTTTTTTGTATCCATTCTGCCCACCATAGTCTAAGCCATCACCATGTCTCCCCAGGACTGCTTGTGCCACCAGGCCAGACTCCATTTCCACCCTCGCCCTGCTATGATTTATTCTCCTCAAAGCAGCCAGTGTCCTTTCAAATACATACATCACATTCCGTCTGGGGCAGAATTTACTTTCCAAAGATGGTCACTCAAATAGATCTTGTTCCATATGTTCTTACAAGGTCCTATTGAGACTCTTCCATGACTGGTAGGGTCTATGTTGCCTCTCCTTAACACCAGGTAGGTTTTGGGATAGCTTCCATGAGCAGGACACAGCAGACTTCCAAGACTGAGTTTAAAATGGTGATAAAAGCTACCAGTAAGCTCTCTCTCAGGATCCCTGCCTTGGAAGTCCTGCCACCATATTGTGAGGAAGCGAAGCAGGCTCACAGAAGGGCTAGGTGTGGTCCAGTTGAGGTCCCAGTGGAAAGCCAGCATCACCTGCCAGATGTGTGAGTGAGACAGCGTTCAGAAGACTCTGATCCCAGCCCTGGAGCTGCCCAGCTGACCCCACTGGAGCAGACATAGCTGACTTTGCCAAGCCCTGCCCACATTGTAGGTCTTTAAGCAAAACAGATGTTGTCCTTGTGTCAACACACTAAGTTTGGGGGAGGTTTGTTATGCAGCAATAGGTAAATGGAATTCCATCACTCCCTTCCTTGAAAGCATCCAATGGCTTCCCAATGCCATGTGAAGAAAACCCACCATCCTTCCTTGGTCTACAAACCTGCATGATCCAGCCCCTGACAATCCCTCCCATCTCAGCAACCCTCTGTTCACGGCACTGTAGCCACATGCTCTTTTCTCTACATCGAATCCACTGAGCTCATTCCAACCTCAGGGCTTCCGTCCTTACTGCTCCTTCTGCCTGAATGCTATTCCCTGGATTTTGGCATAACTGGATTTTTCTCATAATTCAGGTTCCCATTCAAACACTGCGTTCTTCGCTGGTCACCAGGACTAGCCCCTGGGTGTCTTTCAGATTAGTGGTCACACATATAAGATTAGATGACCAGTGTGGCATTTTTTTCTCAGCCATGTTCAGCTGCAGAGATGGAGACATGGAATAGATACAGAGTGGAATTTAAACAGAGTTGGAGCCTTGTCAGGTGAGCTCATAGTTCTTGACTCCTTTGAAAGCAACTCTGAATCTGTAATCTGAATCTGTAATCACTACACCTCACAGAGTCCCTAAGGCTGCTTTTCACCAAGACAATACGCTAATATTGAAAGAGTTACAGTCTCAAAGATGTGTTTATCAGATTCTATTCTTTGGCTCACCTGCTGTCACAGAAAGAAAGAGAGATTAGAATCTTGGTAGACAAATTCCATGGTTCTCTTCAATCATCTTCAACTGTTTACCCTCCACAATGTGTTTATTGAGCATCCACTGTCATCACAGAGGCTGTATCGCAGTGGAAAGGGGCAGGTGCTAGACAAAGAACACATAAGATGGAGTATGTCAGCGTGTGATAACACAGGAGGGAAGGGGAGAGTGGAACGAAATGCGTTGGTTAGCCATGTAGCTTTCCACGGAAGGGTGTCCCAGGAAGAAGGAACAACAAGCACAAAGTCTCTGGTTTGTGAGCGTGTGCGGACTGTGCAAGAATTAGCAAAAAAGACAGTGTGATTGCAGCACAGTGAGAAAGAGAGGAGGAGGAGATGAAGTCCCAGAAGCTTCATGACTGGATCCTACATGGACCTGGAGGACACATCAAGGACTTTTGCTTGGGCTCTGAGTGAGATGGGAAGCACTGCTTGGTTTCAAACATGGTGTGACATACACTCTGGCTGCTGGCTAAGGAGAGGCAGTGGAAGGAGAGACGCAGGAAGACCAGTAAGGAGGGTCTCTCAGTGATCCAAGAATGAGGTGACAGAGGCCTGTATGAAGGTATTAAGGCTGAGGTAGTGATAAGTAGTCAGATTTTGGATATATTTTGAGTGTAGAGCCAACATTTGCTGACGGACTGGATATCTGAGGTGAGAAAAAGGATGTCAACAGTCACTCTGAGATTTTAGCCCGAGCAGCCGCGAGGATGGAGTTGCTACATACTGCAATGAATGAGATGGTAAGAGGAACAGGTTTGGACAGGACAATCAAGAGTTTCAGGAACTCTATTTCATACAGGTTATGGCTGAAATGACTCCATGTCTGTTGGACACACGGTAGCTATATTATACAGTAGCTTTCAGGGGAGAAGATTAGGCAAAGGGATATAAATTTGGTAGTCATCAGTGTAAATGGTATCAAC
Source organism: Equus quagga (assembly GCF_021613505.1). Lineage (NCBI taxonomy): Eukaryota > Metazoa > Chordata > Mammalia > Perissodactyla > Equidae > Equus > Equus quagga. Next base: position 87,994,449 of record NC_060268.1, on the reverse strand, counting down.
AATCAGGAGACCAGAAGATCTCACTAAGAAATAAATATAGCTAGAGGACAGAAGGCCAAGAAGTGAGATCTGGAACTTTCCAATATTTATAAATAAGAGAGAATGGGGGAACCAGCAGAGTGACTAGGGAGGATTGGCCAATGAGGTGCGAGAACAGTGAGTGGTATCTGGAAAACTAAATATAAGAATGTTCTTGGAGAAGGACATTGTGTGGAGAGTTGCCTGTTGGATTTGGAGATGAAGAAGTAATTGATACCCTTGACATGAGCTATTTCAATGGTGAGGAGAGGATGAAAACCTAAATGACAATGGTTTCAGGAGAGGATAGGAGAAAAGGAAATGGAGACAGTCACTTTCTTTGAGGATATTTTTTTCTGGAAAAAAAATCCAGCATAAGATGAGTGCAGTAGCTAAAGAGGGATATGGGGCAAGTGAAGATTGTTTTTTTTAAATAGGGGAAACTATAAGATGTTTGTTTGCTAGCAAAGATGGGTGAGGGAAATCGATGATGCAAGGGAGAGGGGAAACAACAGGTAGATCACCACAGGAGGAGTTGACCAGAGAAAGGGGAACAGAAAGTCAATTCCTACAAACAGGAGAGTATGGGGTGTGTATGCATATGTTGGCGGGTAGACGTGGTGATGGGACTGTATGGAAGTTACATTTTGATTGCTTCTACTATGAACAGTGAAACAGGAAGCAAGGTAATCCTTTGACAGTGAAAAATGAGAGAAGAGATGCTGAAGGTCTGAGAGGAAGCAAATAGCTAACCAAGAGAGTAGATGAGTAAATGAGTTAGGAAGATGCAATGGAATTAGTGACGGCATTAGAAGTCCAGTTCAGGCTAGTGATCGAGTATTTAAGATTAGACCAGTCAGTATGACATTTACCATATTCAGCTGTGGACATGGAATAGGTATAATGTTGGATTTAAACAGGGTTGAAGTTTTTTGGGGTGCTAAGGAGTGAAATGTGTCCCCTCAAAATTCACGTGTTGAAACCCTAACTTCCCATGTGACTGTATTGGGAGACAGGGCTTTTAGGATACAATTAAGGTTGAATGAGGTTATAAGTGTGGGATCCTAATCTGATAGGATTGGTGGTCTTATAAGAAGAGGAAAAGAGAGAGAAATGTCTCTCTCTTTCCATGCACACACACGGAGAGAAGGCCATGTGAGCACACAGTGAGATGGCAGCCATCTGCAAGCCAGAAAGAGAGCTCTCACCAGGAACCAAATTGGCTGGTACCTTGACCTTGGGCTTCCCAGCCTCCAAAACTGTGAGAAATAAATTTCTGTTATTTAAACTACCCTGTCCACGGTATTTGTTGTGGCAGCCTGAGATGATGAAGACATCGACTGAGTATGATAAAGGAAAAGGCAAGTAGTGGAGTTGAGGGTGTGTGCAAGAGAGTGGTTATGATCACAGACCACGGAAACTAGATTAGGTGAGCAGGGAGTTATGATGACATGGAGGGTAGTATAACTGTTAAATATGGTAAAATCAATGAATTATAGATCTAAATTAATCCAGTAGTCCGTAGAGTCTGGTTCTTGAGGGGATAAAGTAGAAAGGTAGGAGGTGATGGTCAGAAAGTGAGATGTTCTCTATAAGATTATAGAGGTGGTATAGTAATTGATGGTGACAAAGGCTAGGGGATGATGGAAGAAGTGGGAAACTGGGTTATTCAAGGATAAAATTCAAGAAGCTAAAACCCTAGAGTGTTAAAAAGATTGTCTCCATGAATACCGAAACAATCAAGAATTATAATACCTGTTGAAGTTACAATGATTGTTGAAGTGAATGGTCACGAGCCCAGTGCTTACACCTTCAAAGAATGAAGAGGAGTACCTCAGGGGGTGTTTTAAGCGATTTCCAGAAGGTGGGGTAGTGAGTAGTAGAGTCTGAAGGCGTGATCTTCAACGCTATGGGCTCTTAAAGAGAAGGGAAGAAAAATAGAGGCAATGAGGACCAAGGACATATCCAGATCTAGATCCCTAGAGGATATCTCATATCTATCCATCCATCTATCTAAGGAGGATATCTAGAGATCCTTAGCTATATATTCTCACCTCCAGGCCCAGAGGTATAAGGATGGGGAGGGAAAGCAGCCACCACTTGAGAGATCTGCAGAGATGTTAGAGTCCATAGAGAACCAAGTTTCAGTTGAAGCAAATATGAAGGACACACCGGGAGGAGAGGCTGAAGATGAAGAAGACTTTGCTAATGGCTATCCTGAGTTTCAGAAACACAGAGGAAGGGGATCAGGAGTTGGGGGATGGCAATGGGGTCAGATTAGAGCATGTGCAGAGCTTTATGGGCATTAGAATCTGGGGAACTTCTTGGGAGTGTTGGACTTCTGATGACGGCTGACATATATTGGGAAAAGGAGCTTTATGGATTGAGGCACACAATGCACTGACTTCTGTATTTGACTCTGCTCCCAAACACACCCACTGCCCTTCTGTGAGAGTCTAGCTTCCTTGTAGATTTCACCACTTAGGCTGCTTTGTCCTGTGACTTCCTGTTGGCTTTGGCCAGTTGGAAGCCACAGCAGGAGATCAGAAGGCAGGAAGAGAGAGAGGTCAGCATTTTTTCCCCTGCTTCCTTCCTACTTCTTGGCAATTCTGGCAATGGCCGCATTCCTCTAAGTCCCAGCTCTGTGGGCACCCCCTTCAACCTTCAGGGTTGGTGATTCTTTCTGCCTGTGCTAGTCCCTCGGTAATCACCATCTCTTGTAGTTCTCACATCTCTGTCCATACCTCAGCCAGTAGCCTATTCATTAACTTTTTCTAGTTGAGTGATCCATTGGATTCATACCTGGACCCTGGTGGTCTTACCTTCTACTATTAACAGGTTTACTGTTTGTCTGGGTGGCCCAGGACAGTTCTGGTGTATATAATTTGTACCAGGGTAATTATTAATAACACCCCTTTCAGTCTCAAAAGTATTCTAGTTTTGATAAATTGTAGAGTCATCCTACGCCTGATCCCCTGGTTCCCTTTGCTATGGTCCTAAGCACCCGTGCATCTGAATCTCCAGATGACCTTCCCTCTGCCTGGAGTCTTCTTGATCTCTTCTAGGTTTGCCTGTGAACTGAGAGGCTGGGTATCGAAGAAAGGAAGAAGGGAGAGGAAGAGCCCAACCTGGTCTTTATTTTCATTCCTCCAGCACACCAGGGTAAAAGCAAATGAGAAAACAGAACTCATCTTGTTTATGATTTACATTTTCCCGTGTTTAATCATGGATAATGAAGAGACACTTCCCTAGGGTCACCGGCTCATTAGTTTCTTATCTTCCCTCATTTCAGATACACATAAAGTCAACCCCAATAGTGGCACAGGTGAATTGAGAAGGTCAAGTGGCTTTGAGACCTTGGGCTAGTTAAACTAAGCTCTCATGACCTCAATTTCCTTGTTTGTAAATGAGAGGATTAAAGTACCTACCTACCAGGGTGGCTAGGATTAAATGAGTTAATATGTAAAGACATAAAATAGGGCCTGGCACACAGTAAGCACTGTGCAATTGTAACTCCAATACACACACACACACACACATGCATGAGTGATGGGGAAAGGTGTGATGGGGATCACACCTGTGATGTGATGAGATTAACATCCACGTAGCAGAGAGAAGAAAGTGACTCTGCTTTCCTAAGTACTAAGGCTCACAGAACCGGGGCACTGATGCAGCATTGTGTTACTGATCACTGTAGTTTATTGAAAGGAGGGGCTCTTTCCCATCTGGAGAGGGTGTACATTTTGAGGAGAAGGGAGAAAAGGAAACCTGGACTCACTTTAATTAGAGTCTCTTCAATGTCTACCTTTGCTCTCCCAGAGACCAGTCACTTTGGGAAACATGGAACAGCTTCTAGCAGCTGTACATAATTTTAGTTTTTATCTATGCCAACAAAACAAGTGAAATCAGCACTTATTTTTGCCATCTGATATAAATTCTGGGCATGGAGGGTGGGGTTGGGGAAGAGGGTGCATCAGTCTGGGTCCCACCAGAAGACAGACACTGTGAAGTAATTTAGACAGGGGAAGTACCATGTAAGCAATCATTAAGCTATGACAGGAGAGTAACTATGGAGATGCAAAGAGAACACTGAAGAGTACCGTGGGGCTGAGGGAGGTTCCCCAAGAAGGGCAAACTTGAAAGTGGTTCCAACCTCACTGGAGAACAGGGAACAGAGAACACTGGGTGGCAGGGGAGCTTGCTAGCTTGCAGGAGCCCCAGCTGGTCCTCAGTCACTGGGCAAGCAGGAACAACCCGGTATGAGCCCACACGCAGAAGGACTCAGGGGCCCTCCTGCAGGTGCATGGCCTGGAGGCATGGTGTCCACATCAGGAGGATGGGAAACGAACTCCAGGGCACAGGCGAGCTGAGGCTGGCAATGGACATGCACATGGAGTTGAGGGGCTGCTACAGATGCAAGGCCTGGAGCACAGAGTGCCTGAGTCAGTAGCTCCATGAGAAATAAATGTCCAAGGCTGGTGGGTGAGTATGCAAAAGGAACCAGTCGGGACACTGCTTTGGAGGGGAGCTGGAGAGGCCTCTCTCTGCAGGAACTTAGAACACCTCTGTGTATGGCTGGGGCTGGTCAAGATCTGGGTGGGGCCAGAGGCTCCCTAGAAGGTCAACCCTGCAGCTACTGCGAGACAGCTGTTACTCACCTTTTCCCTATCAGATAACTATCCCAGTTCCTGCCAACTGTTCCTTCTACGGCATTGTAATCTTGGTCACATTGACTGAAAATTCTCCTTGGCCATTGTCTGTTGCAGTATTCCAGATGTAATCAGACTGGTCAAGAATACACCAAAAAACACTCCTTGTGCCTGGCACAAGAAACTATAGAAGAGTTTTGGGGGATTTTTGTCAGCTTTTTAACAACTATTTGAGGGTTATATTTAAGTTAATGCATTGTGCGCGAAGCAATAACCACTTACACGCAGTATATAATCGACTTTACCTGTAGTTATTATTGTGGATAGAGTTTTTCCAGCTTTCAAAACGTATATTTTGCATTTTTATAATCACAATATTAAGGACATGGAAGTGTATTCCAAGGTAGCATTTCTGGGAGCGACATCCATTTTCCATCTCATTACCAGGAGGGGTCATTAGATAATCTTCTGATGGCATTGGGTAAATCTATTTCTTGAAACTGTTCTCCTGGGATAAACAGATAAAGCCGTCATTTTGTTCACTGCGGCGTCTCTAACTCTCAAAATGACTGATGGGCCATAATCGTATTCCACAGGGACAGGGTGCATCGGCTGTGGGCTTGGCTTTTGGTTTCCTTAGCAACTCTCTCCTAGGGACACCACGGCAGCCACATTTATTCAAAGTTAAGATTCTTAAAAAAAAATGACAGTATTTCAATTGAGATTTTATACACCTAAATTAACTTTGCTCAAGAGAGATGCATTTTGCACTGCTATCATTTTTTAGTTTGTGTGCTATTTCTCATTAGAATAGCAAATTTCTCCCTCAGAGGAGAGTTGGCTGGGAGGGGAGAGCACTGGGGGTGGAGGAGATTAGAAAGGCTTAATAACCGGAGTCCCAAAGAGGAGGCAGTTTTCTCTTAGCTCCATTTTCCAATATAGGCCTGAGGGGAACTAATTTAGAATCTAAGCGAGCCCCGTTGAATACATGGTCTCCTTAGTACCGTGTTATTCAATCCTTAGTCTTTCCCATTGTTTTCACAGAAAAGCTGGTCTCTGTGTGAGATTTAGTACCACTTCCTAAACCAGAGTTTCTCAAGCTTGGCACCATCAGTATTTTGGGCTGGGTTATTCCTTGTCGTGGGGGGCTGCCTTGTGTATTGTGGGATTTTTAGCCATATCCCTGGCATCTACACAATAGATGCCAGCAGATTCCCCTCCCTCCTATGACAACCAAAACTCTCCAGACGTTGCCAAACACCCCGTGGGGGGCAAAATCCCCCAGTTGAGACCTATTGTCCAAAGAAAGGTGTTACGTGATCCCATGAGAAACTCACTGCCATTCTTCCATTGTCAGTCCTCATTCTCAGCTTCCTAAATTAGATAAGCTGTGCTTCAAGAACTTGAGCACCTGGGCCCAGAAGCACATTCAAAACAGCGATGCCATATTTACAGATAATTTCATAAGTATTTACCATTACAACATCGATGTCCTGGTTAGCTGTGAGAGGAGATGACTTGATTCATCTTCTGGCCTCAATCACTTCTCCTCTCTCATATCCATTCACTCTCATATCCCATATTTCTTATAAGAGAATGTATGTCAGATTGAAGGAACTGAAACCTCCCAGCCCCAAAATATGAAAACTACAAGAATAATAAAATAAAATGAGAGAGGGAGACGTGGAAGAGTCGACTGTGAATTTCACTGGATGCAGTTTTAGAGAATATTGATTCTACTTGCCCTTAAAATTAACCACAAAATTAGACACATCTCTGGGGAAAACTCATGTGACATTTTTAATCTCTAGACGATAACTAGGATTTTTTCCAACAAGATCTACTATAACAAAAATTCTAAATTAATAAAAGAACACGTGCAGCTCCTCGTACTTCTATATGACCAAAACTACCTTTCTAGAATGAAGGTATTCCTCTGTAAGTCCTATACATGGAGAAATATTTTAGTCTGATCTCAAAAAAAAAAGGATGGTCAAAGTTTTTTCTAGAACGTTCACAATACAGTTAGAATTGACCTATGCTGGAATTGAGGCAACACTTGAAAAATCTGATGTGAGCTAACGCTAGTGTCAGCCAGGACGTCCCCCGACATGTATTCAGTAGTTGTTTGTCGGTTGTGTTGGAACTGATTTTAGTCTTAGGATGAAGCCTATGTGACAAGGGAGGTGGAAAGACCACAGATTTTTGCATTTGGTTGACTTGAGTTTTAAACCCAACACTGGCTGTGCGATTTCAGGCACCTTATTTAACCCTTCTGAGCTTCAGTTTCCTCATCTGTGAAGTGAGAGTAGAATACAACCATTGCAGGGTCCTTGTGGGGATTAGAAAGAATGCACCTAAAGCTCTGAGCAGAATGTCTGGCCTGGAGACGAGCCACTTCCCTATAGGATGCTGACAAGATTTCTGACACACATGGCCTAAAGCTAACACATCTCATGCAGAGCCCAGAGTCCTTCTCCCTGTAGATGACAAATTACTGTCTACCTCAGAGGTTTCCAAATGACAACGTCAGCCTGGCTGGGTCAGACACACCTGTTAAAAACAATGATCCTTGGTTCATACCCTAGAAATTCTGATTCAGTCAGTGGTCCACTCTAGGACTTGGGAATCTGGGTTTCAGAAAGCTCCCTAGGAGCTGGTAATGTGTTATTTCTCAATCTGACTAGTTTACATGGGTGTGTTCATTTTGTGAAAACTCACCAGTTGGTACGCTTTTGGGCATATCTGTGATATTAAGCTTCTATAAAAGTTTAATTAAAAGTAAAACATCTCCCCAGGTAATTCTGACACACAGCCAGGTTTGAGAGCCACTGGCTTATATCTTACCCAAACCATATTTAAAAGTCAAAAATGATAAATACGATTTTTCTCACCATTGATGAAAGAATTATTGGGTGAATAGGCTTGACCAGTGGAAGAGTCACCTCCTTGAGTTGCAGAATAGATCTTGACAACACATACAGGGCATCTCGTCTAAGCCTTTGATTTTATAGTTGAGGATACTGAGGGCCAGGAAAGGGAGGCGATTTCCATAGGTGGCCCAGCAAGAAACAGGCCAAGTAGACATGCATCCAGATGACCATCCCTGTCCCACCTCTATAAATATAAGTCATTTAAAAACTCACCCACATTTCACACACAGTACTAGATGCACAAATCATTGGCCTTGGTTACCTGATATCTCACTACTGATGGAGAGCTTCAACCAGGGCTAATGCCTGGAGGGAAAGTAACGAATCTTGCTTTCCTTTCAGCATCTTATGCGCTGACCCACACCATTCACTTCCTTAAAACTTCAAGGACTAGAGTGCTTTCAAGCTTCTACTAAAGCGCTTTTCTTGATGGATGCTGTGCTTCTGAAATCAGAATAACCCCCTTCAGTTGCTCAGCCCTCACTGGTCTCAAACACTGAGAAGAGGGAAAATGGATCGCTAATTGTTTTCACTGCTGCTCAACTAGGAGTTAAAAGCGTTAATACTGTTGAGCCAAAGATTGCAGATTGTGTACAAAGTGGCATACTTCTATTTTTCTTCTTGTCAAGAGTGGTTAATTTTCTCCTGAGGAACTCTAGCTGTGAACCGTTTTATCCAGCATTGAATAATGGAAAGAAATTGCATCTTTTAAGCCTGGTAAGTATGGTATTTATTTGTAATTTCACTTAAGAGATGAACCAGTTAAGACTTCTACAAAATGTCAATACATCTAAACACAGGGCATCCAGAGGCAATTGCTGTGGTTTTGACAAGTGGTTTAGTTTCCAATTTGCTACTTTACTTACTTATTTTAGTTCTGGATAAATAGGGTAAGCTAAATTCACAACGCTATGAGAATTTTTTCCCTTTGGTGATTAATAAAAAGGCAGAGGGAAATACACTGTCACTGTCTTAATCAGACGTTAAACAGATGCAATATTGGTTTTAACCACATGAAATCCTGGAATTTTTTTCAACCAGCTGAAATGCTGGGAAAACTAATTAAGTCACTTTGGAAGGACATATTCTGAAAAATATGCAGACTGTGGATAGGTGAGTTAAGAGTAATTAAAATGAGTCTGAAGTGACGTAGTAAATAATTTCAGTTTGATCCCCACAATCATCCTTCAAGGTTAGAATAAGGTGCCCATTTTTCAGATGTGGTAACTAAGGTGCAGAAAGGTTACAGATTTGTGCAGGTCTGTTTGAACAGCTGGACCCTCCACCCTGTGCCTCCCTGGTGATGTTTGTTAGTGAACAACATACACGCATTCAGAAATATTGCTAGAGGGCCTGAGGATGCTGTAATGACTGAAAGAAAACACAATCAGGCAAGGAACTCAGGTACCACAAGGAATAGCTAGAAAGTGAGATGGATACTGAGAGGGGAAGGAAGGCCAAAAGATATTGGAAACAGCTAACCAACATAGCCTAGGAACAGAGATCCCCAGGAAAGCACCTATCCGTGGAATACACAGCAGAATTCCTGGGGAAACATACATAGTGCCCTGTATTCAATTTTATCAGCAAAACAGCTGACGTTCTCCTAAGCACATTTCACACGGACGTCATTGAAGCTTCACAAGTCTTATTTCTATATAGTCTTTGTAGTGGGTTGAATGGTGGTTCCCCAAAAAGATGTGTCTGCCTCCCAGAATCTGTGAACGTGATCTTATTCAAAAGAAGGGTCTTCACAGATGTAATCAAATTAAGGATCTTGAGATGAGATCATCCTGAGTTACCTGTGTGGGCCGTAAATCTTACAGCATCCTCAGAAGAGAAAACAAAACACAGAGGAGGACAAAGCCATGTGAAGACAGAGGCAGAGACTGGAGTTACACAGCCACAAGCCAAGGGATGCCTGGAGCCACCTGGAAGATACAGGGGAGGATTCTGCTGCAGAGTCCCAGAGGAAGCATGACTCTGCTGACACTGCGATTTTGAACCTCTGTTCTCCCTAAACGTGAGAGAATAAATTTGTTGTCTTAAGTCACCAATTTGTGGTAATTTCTTATGGCAGCTCTAGGAAACCAGTATACTTTTACTATCTCCATTTTGTAGATGAAGAAACTGAAGCTTAGAATGTTAAGTAGATTGTTCAACCTGACCACAGAGCCTTACACGGACACCACCTTCCCATTTCCAGAAACAAGGCCGAAATCCTCAGACTGGCCGGGTGGTCCTTCTCAACGGGGCTCAATCCAGCTTCCTATACTCCGCTTTCCCCATTTTCTACCCCTGCCACTCACCACACTCTGTTATATTGGACCCCTCGTAATGTACACATTTTTAATAAAAACAGCTACCATGCATTGAGTGCCTACTGTGTCCAGGCACTGTCCTAAATTCTTTATGTTCATATTGTATTAACTCCCCCAGAACCTAGATTCCCATTTTACAAAAGAAAGGACTAAGGCTTCTAAGATTAGCTAGTAAATATTGACAGTCGTGGGCCCAGCTCAAAAGCCACTTCCTCTACGAAGCTTTCCAGATTTTTCCTACCACAGTGCAAAGGTCCTGCCTCTTCTGTGCTCCCATATCACTTGGATCCCACTTGTAACTCCGTCAACCTTCCATTCCTTCAACAGGTAGTTATTGAGCAAGTGCTTTTCACCAGGAGCCAAATTTGGAAATGATTACATGGAGAGGAAAAAAACAATCCCCACCAACCAGCCAGGTGGGAAAAATGGACAAGGAGATCAATATTACAGTATCCTGCAACAAGCGTTAGGAACAGAGTGAGGCTCAGGATGCTGGGTGAGTGCCAGTACAGAGCATCCCCATAAATCCACCCTTAGTCAGAGAGTAGTATGGGTATTCAACACTCAAGCCCCAGGACCTTTGAACAGGACCTTTTGTCTTTTTTCTCACAAAAGCCATCTCTCTTTATTTTTCCTTCCTGCTGTTCAACTGGTTTGTACAAGCTGAGGATGAGTGCATTTTGGAAGAGAAGGAAGAATATCTGGGGACAGACCCTCTGGGAAATAGTCTATGTACACTACTAAAGCTGGTTAGACTTCAGAAGCAATGTAACAATAAACTGTGCAGAATTAGAAATATACAAAAGTGTCAAGGTGGCTGCTGGCTGGTTTGTCGCCTCCCCAAGGGGGTCAAAGTGAGGCCCACCAGTCCTGTGCAAAAGTCCTGGGGCTTCAGTGTTGAGTACCCCCTACACCACTCTTTCAGCTAAGGAGGGTATGAGAGGAGGGAGCCAGGACAGAGAGGAGACTAGAGAAAGCTTCCAAAAGCAGCGAGACTTTTCACACTGTGTCATCGTGACTTGCTGGAACATGTGTCTGCTCCAGCAGAAAATCAGTTATTTGAAGGCAGATATTGTGCCTCATTCCTGTTTGAACACCAAGGCCCAGCCTACAGCCTGGAGCACAGCTGGTGTGGGCCAGGAGTGGAGGGAAGGCACGTGAGCTCCCTGCCCCTCACTCCTTTGCCTTCTTCTCAGGACTGTGTCCTGTAGGAAGAGTTACTAGTTCTGGTGGCCTATGTGTCCAGCATGTCATAAGGTGATGTCCTAGTGAGGTGCTTCTCTTCTCCATCTTACACTCCTTCACTGATCTTTGTGGACTTGAGTGGACCTGGTGCTCTGGAAAACATTTCACCAGCTCTCTCTTCTCCTCCAGGGCACTCGTGCTCAGGCACTGTCACCTGTCCCACATGCGATGCAGTGAGGTCATCAAATCCCAAATTCTTGATTCGGGCTGAGGAAGCGGGAAGGGCCCTTTCACATTGGCCTATGCCACCTGCTCTGGTCCAGATTCCCAGAAAGCTCATCAGTGATGTTTGGGCCACAGTCCCAGCTCACAATCCTAAAAAAAGGGTACTTTGCGTCTTCATGCATCACTGTTCCCAGTGCTGTCACTCATTGGAAGCAGGGTTTGGTCTTTGACGCTATCTGGTAACATCAGAGCTCTACTTGTAACCACTGCCACCAGCCTCTGCACAATGAGTTGTTAAATAAAACAGAGGCCGCATCTCCTCTATTCACCTGCATAGGCGTAAAAAGCTCCCAGGCCATACTCTCCAAGATGAGGCTCAGGGCAGGCCATGACCTTTTACAGGAGGCAATTGGGAATTGTTTGGCTGGTGAGAGAGGACAGGGGAGGGTCACAGCCTCAGGCCTGGCAGTGGGGCGCTGCCCAGGAGGACTGGTAAGGGAGAAGGGCTGCAGAGCTTGGCTAGCTTCCCAATCTCTCATTTTCACAGCACCACAATGGTTTTAATTAAATACTCCCCCTACTGACTCAGCAGCAGCTGACAAAGCCAAATGCAGAGCCAGGAGTCTGATAAATAGAGTGGTGCTAGGTGGTCAAACTTGAAGGCCATGGCTGGAGCCCACCGGCACTGTCTTCTCTCCTGCCAGCCCCCAGAGGCAACCAGGTCTTCCTTCCCCTCAGCAGGACTCCCGGGGGTCTGGCGGGTGGCAGGCAAGCTGTGCATTCTCAAAGCCTCTTGGAAGAGATACTTTTCGGGGCTCCATTCTTCTTGCTTGCAAGTCCTTTACCAGCCTCCTACTTGGAAAGCTGCTTAACTCACCCCATAAAGCTTTCCTCCTGGTTTTTGCAGAGCTGTGGCTGGTAGCTAACTTCTGAGAGCTCTCAGCAGCCCCTGGAAGAAGACAAGAGAACAGCTCTCCAAGAGAGGAGATCTGAACTCACATACCACAGTGCAGAGCAGTGGGAAAGCCACTAACAATAGTCAGACCGTTGTACAAGAAGATGCTGGACAAACCACAGCCTATGGCAGAGCTGCCAAGACAGTGCAAATGTTTGTGAGCACTTACCATATTTCAGGCATTGTGCTATGTAGTTTTCACATCATCTAGGCCACAGAGGAAAATTATTTTTCTGCTCCCTCTATTTAGGGAGAGGATTCGAAGGTCTCAGTGAGGATTCAAGGCCTCAGGCCCTTCTGTTTCAATACCCTTTGTGACTGTCTCGTAGCGTTTGCCATCCTGGTGGTAGATTCAATTGTTATTCTGCAAATTTTCACCCCATTCAAGGAAGACCTCTTCATCCCATTGATGTTGAGCTTGGCCTGTACTGCTTCCGCCAAATGGCATGTAGGCAGAATCAACAGTGTTTGAGTTCTGGGTCTAGGCCTGAAGGAGCCTTGCCCGTTTCTGCTCATCATTCTGGGAGTTTCCTACCTCCACCATGAGTCACTGGCCCCCAGCCCGGGCCCCAGAATGGGATACCTGAAACACTGCCTGAAACAGAGCCACCGAAACCAAGCTGTAAACCTGTGAGCAACAAATGCCTAGTGTCACATGCCAAAGGATTCTGTGGCTATTTGTTACATGGCAATAGCTGATTAGTTCAGTCTTCGGAGGAAATGGACAGAAGTCTCCTCTATTCTCGGATCCCCTAAACTATCTGGGAATTCTACTCTTCCTCTGCACCCAGTATTCAACCAGGTAGGAAAATAACCGCCATCTTTTCGGGAACAGCTCTCAGATGCCCTCCCTTCCCCTTTGCCATGTCTAGTCTAGACAAAAGAGAAAACATAGCGTTAGCAGAAATTCTTCCCCAACCTTCGTATCTTGCACTTGAACCTTTGCATTTTATGTTTTCTGGCTCCATTAGGACTACTTTCCACTGGGGCAGAGGTGGCCATCTGTAGCAGCCACAGGGAAAAAGGGTTAGTACTTCCAACTATTATATAGCTGTGGAAGAGTTCAATGAGGTGAGAAGAATAGCAAGTACTAGGTAAATCTCATTATTTCTTCATTTATTTCTTCATGAATGCAACAAACACTTATTAAGAACCTCCTGCTAGAGTTGTCAGATATAATACAGGATGCCCAGTTAAATTTGAATTTCAGGTGAATAGCAAATTCTTTAAGACAAAGATGTCCCAAATATCTCATGGAATATATTTATGCTAAAAATTATTTATTGTTTGCCTGCAATTCAAATTTAACTGGGTGTCTTGTATTTTTACTTGTCAAATATAACCACCATACTACTGTAATCTGGGCATTTTGTTAGATGTTGAGGATAGAGTGGTTGGGAGCGACAGAAAAGGTCTTGGCCCTCCAAAAGCTTATAGGATTTTTGGTAATACAGGCGTGTATACAAGAATTACATACAGATGTGTGTATGAAACATTTACATAGATATGTATACCAGTTACATGTCATATAACCTCTATATTATGGGAAGCCCAGGTGCTATGGACTACAGAGGAGGAGCAACATGTCAGCTGCCTTTCCCTCAGCGCACAGCTGTGTCCTCACAGATTGCTCCCTATGCCGCTCAACTAAGGAGGAAATAATTAAGCCTGTGTTTTGGATGGCTCTGCATGACATTCTGGCGATTGCCAAAATTAATTGCTGCAATGTTACAGCTTACTCAGGAATGCCCCCTGAAAGAGAGTGGAGAAGGAAAATTGGCTCCGTGAACAAAGTTTAGCAGCCCATCTCCTCGGCTATTTTCTTTGGAAGGGGAGAGAGACTGACTCGAGGATTTACATTTATTCATGGGCAGTGGCAAAAGGTCTGGTCCGTTGGTCAGGGACTTGGAAGAAGTGTACTAGAGCACTGGTGACAAAGACTTGGAGAAGAGGTGTGTGGAAGTTTGGAACGGCCCCAGAATGTAAAAATATCTGTATCTTATACAAGGGCCCAACAAAGCACTTCCACCACACAGTGACTTCTTAACAATAGGAGGGAAAACTAACCCAGCCTTATAATATCAATCATTTTCCTTCCAGAGGCCTCCCAGTACCTACCCAATGGCCAAGTGGATGGTCGCAAGAATGGAGGCCATGCATGTGCCCAACAACACAGATTTCTCTTTGCCAAAGCTTCTCTGGCTATCCCATTGCTGAGTGGCCAACTTCCAGAAAGCAAAAACTGCAAGTCTTTAGTGTAGTATTTTGGAGACCCATCTCGGTACCTGGAGGCTGGTTGATTCCATAAGCTCCCTTCCATCATGGAGAGACATCAATTCCTTCTCAATGAGAGAGATACCCTTGAAATTTGAATCTGCTTTCCCTGCCAGTCACACTTCTGCTAGTTACCTAGACATGTCATATTATAGACTATATAGTATAAATATATTACGTGTGTGTGTGTGTGTGTATCTGTGTGTGTGTATTGGAAAACAGCCACCTGCTCCAACTAAGGGACAGTACCTTCCTCGGAAGAGATGCAGTCTTGCAAAACAAAGGATATACTCAGAGCTAGTTTATAATACATCATTTCATAAATCTCATAGTCATATTACAAGGCCTAGAATTAGGGGACATATCATATAATTAAATCTAATGACTCACTAGCAAAAATTTCGCTTTCCCGCCTGAATCTATAGACTCTGTTAGTTTAGAAGTTTTAGTATCCAGTTACAGAATGCTTCCACCCATGAATACAACAATGATTTCGCAGAATTGGAACCTAAGAATGCCATCTGGTCACTGTGAGCTCCTCATGCCATTTAATCAACCAGCAAAAAAGGGCGCTAGCTTGTTGGCTTGGGCACTTAATCCCACCAATGGTACATAATGTTGACTTAAGCAGCGGGGTGGGAGGAATTATAAATGGAACACAGGTGTTCGCCAGCACCTCTTAGTTCAGTCATTCCCATAAGGCTAATAGGCAAAACCACTAAGGGCTCATATCCTTTATGAAGGAAAGTTTGAGTCATCTCACTAGGCAAGCATCCCTGCTCATGCTGGGAGCTGGCTGAAGGCCTAGGGAACAAGGAAAGCATAGGACATTGGGTAGAGTCATATACATCAGCTATGGCCTTGAGACAGGTTGCAGGACAAGGGTCATGGCCTTCCCTTATATTTCTTTTTTCTTTTTTCTCTCATATTTCTCTTTTCCTCCCTCTGGGAGAGATGCAGGGGAGCTGTCTCCTCGCGGCAGAATCAGGGTTCAGTTAACTTAAAATATATTTTTTTCTTTATATATTCTATATATATGTACACACAAACATGTATATTTTAACATATTCTTTTATTTCCTTTATTTCTCCCCCCACTATTATCTATATGTTGTGTTGGCTCAAAAGTTTCAAAATAGTGAGACTGGATCAGGAGAGAACTGAGGGGAAAAGACATTATCCAGAACCCCTGGATTCAGAGCTGGATATCTTAACTCAGAGATCTGTGATGTCTCTTTGGCTGGATGGCGGGCATGTGAATGAGTTTTCAACATACAGGAGTGAGCTGCAGTAGCTAGGTGAGAATTTGATTTTGAAAGGTGATTATGGAAGAGGAGTGTGTGAGGATGCAAGGTTGCCAAGCAGATGTACAGCACGGGACTTTGTCAATTTTGGCTTCTCAGCATCCCCTACTCTTCCCATTTAGGGTAAGCCCAGAAGTGACAGACACAGCCTGCTTGGGCAGCTCTAAGAAAATACTGTAGCCTGAGTGGCTTAAACAACAGACATTTGTTTCCTCACAGTTCTGGAGGTTGGAAGTCTGAGATCAAGGTGCCAACATGGTTGGGTTCTGGTGAGAACTCTCTTTCTGGCCTGCAGATGGCCACCTCCTCATTGTGTGTTCACATGACCTTTCCTCAGTGCCTGAGCATGGAGAGACAGAGAGAGGTCTTCTCTTCCTCTTCTATAAGGGCACTAATCCCATCATGAAGTTCTCACCCTCGTGACCTCCTCTAAACCTAATTACCTCCCAAAGGCCCCACTTCTAAATACTATCTCATTGGGGGTTAGTGTTTCAACATATGAATTTGGGGGGGCACAGACATTCAGTCCGTAACACAGCCCTGTCTCCACTGGGAAAGCTGAAATGGGGAAAGACTTTCCTCTTCCCAGCTTTCTAGAAGTAGGAAGGAGAACACGTGTGAGCTATGCTTGGACAATCAACTACTTTCCCCTAAGACCTTTAATCTTAAAACAGTGTGGCCAAGAAGAAGGGACAGTTAGAGAGTCAGTGATTACTTGCAGTAGATGTGATGGCTGAGCTTAAAGTCCAGTGATGTGGTGGGGAGGTTCTAGGGCCAGCAGTGCCAACTGCAGTCGCAGTGGTCTGTGATTCGGCTCTCAGGACCAGAGATCAGGCCATGTTCTTAGGTGTCCAGACTTTCTTGACCCCTGATTTTTTTCTGACTTGGCATTCTGGTTTCTCTGTCATTGTGCAAACTAGCAGGGATCTTTCCAATGAGTCCTCCCTCTGCTTAGGTCGGCTCCATTTGACTTCCGTTGTTTACAATGAATAGCCCTGCCTAGAACAGGTAGTTTGTGCAATGAGAAGGTCTGGGGCGTAGCCCTGGAGTGGGTGGTGGGAAGTGCAGTGAAGATACATATTGTTGGAGAAAAGTTGGTCAAGGAAGAGTCCAGAACTTTGGCTGTGCCATGCATGGAAAGCTGATGTCACGTAGGATGATGGTAGAATTCGCAGAAGAGGAATATGGTAAATCAGATGTCAAACTCTTTAGAAAATGAGGGGAAGTCATCAGCTGGCCACTCGGAAGAGAATAGGGAGGTTGGCATAGAATGATTTAGCCAAATCGATCAAGTCTCAGAGGAGCAGAGATTTTTACACGAGGTACGGAAGTTAGGGCATGGAGCAGGCCCTGGGGAGCAAGGAAAATTCAGACCCAAATCCTGCCCCCGAAGTCTGTGAGTGTGGGAGAGAGGCAGGGCAGCTGTGTCCTCTCTCTGAGGAGAGCACTGGGGTGCCCAGTCAGTGGGCAGGCAGCTCATACAAGAACTGATGTAGGAGAGGACGGATGACACTTAACCCAGGGCCGACGTGAGGCACAGTGTTTTTAGCGAGCACAAAGTTGTCCAAAAAAATTAACCCCCCCTTCACGTGCGTCTAAATAAGGTCAGCTACGTGGCTAAGTAGACTGATGAATGAGCACAGGTTTTGCGTTATGAAAACCTGGGTTCTAGTCCTGAGTCTGTCACTTACTAGCTATGTGATTCGAAATACTTCATTTTGGTATCTTCAGATGTATAATGGGAATAATAAGGCTATAGTGCTTAGTTGTTATAAGGATCACAGAGATGACATATACAAGTGCTTTTTGAGAATAATTTCAAAGTTATTTAAATAGCAAGAATAAAACTAACACAGAGAACACACATATATCCTTTGCTCAGTTTCAACTATATTTCACATTTTACCCTATTCTCATTATCATTTGTCATTTGCACTCTCTCTCCATACATAAATACAAACATATATATATATACACAAGCATATACATAAACACATATGTGTACGTATGCATAAGATATTTTTGATCACTTGAAGATAAGTTACATACATTATGCTCCTTAACATCTAAACACCTCAGTCTGTATTTCCTAAGAATAAGGATGTTTTCTTATGTAACTACAGTAGAGTTATCAACTTCATAAATGGAACAGGATAGAACAGTTTAATCTACTGCTCGTATCCCAATTTTGTCAACTGACCCGATTCTGGTCTTCCCCCCCACCCTGGGATCCAGCCTAGGGTCAGGCTTTGCACTCAGTTGCATGTCTCTAACCTCCTTTAATCTGGAACATTTGTACAGCCTTAGTTTGTCTTATAAAAGTGCCTTTTAAAAAATGACACCAGAGCAACACAAGTTTAAGGCATAAAATTTAGAAAATATAGATAAACACAAAAGAAACACCCATCCATAAACCCAGACCTTGAGCCAGTTAAGTTGACAGTGTCCCACTTCCCTGCTTTCCTTGGTGAGCGCCCCACGTGTAAATCCCGTTTTTTGTCTCTCTACTCTGTGCTTCTTTGCTCTTAAGGACAACCTCACGCTACTCCTTTCCACAGTGCGTGTGGGTGTGAAAATCGGTGAATGTGCTGTTAAACCACCACGTCCTGTACTCATCTAAAGCACTCTTAGCTAAACAATAGAGCTAGAAAATGGGATTGCGTTAAATGCCTTTTCCCGCTGCTGCTTTGCTCATTTCTCTGGCTGCCTCTCCTTTGCTCATTTCTCTTCTTTCTATCATATCAGGGACTCTTCTCTCTGTGTCCCCAGAGCACTGTAATTGGGCCTTATTGAATCACACTGCCATTATCTGTTTACGGGTCTGAATCTCTCACCAGTTTGAGACACTGTGATTGTACGATTATGTCTTTCATCACATTCTGTCTTTAGTACTCAGTAAGTCCCTGGCACATAGTAGGCAGTTAAAGAGATGCAGAAGGAATACATAAATGAATGGATTTGAATCTATTTAAATATGTTTCTGGGGAATGCAATGTTATATTGGAAATTATTCAATATTGTTATGCAAGTGAACTGAGTCTTAGCATCTGTATAGCTAGGAAGAACGCTGGCTTATTGAAGACATCACACCTGTTCTATTATCTACAAATTATTAAATCCACTTAGGATCATGGTCAACACAATGGTATTTAAGTGAAAACAGAGTAATTAATGAAATAAAATCACGTGTGGGAGAAAATGCAATCTTGTTTAAATTAAGATAGATGAAAAAAACTGGTGTAAAATTGGAACACCAGATGGTATCAATACATTACACTAATTTTCTATTCACATATTCAATTATATTTAAATAAAAACTAATATGGGTAATTTATCTCATGGTGTTTCTATGCCCCATCTGATTGTATATTTTCACAATATCCAATTTGCCCACTAATCTCACAATGCACATTTATTGAGCAAGCACGGCATGGTCCGCAGGGCATTCCAGAGGGGTGCCGGCTCCTCTGGGAGCTGGGAGGGAGGTGTCATAGGGCAGGAGGTCAATACTGACTTCTGTTTCCCAAGAGTATGGGTGCCAGATAAAATACAGGATGCCCAGTTAAATTTGGATTTCAGATAAACAAAGGATAATTTTTTAGTACAAATATGGCATGAGACACATTCTAAAAAAATTCACATAGTTTACCACGTGCTTTTCTGTGCATTCCTTCACTCTTGGCAATAATTCCATGAACCAGGGCCTCAGACTCAGTGGAAAAGTGGAGGCTCTAAAGAGACAACCTGTCCAGGCAAAGCCCTGTGGCTCCCAGCAGCATCAGAGGACAGGTCCATGTTCAACAGGCGCAGCCAGGGCCTCCCAGAGGAGCCAAGAGGGGCTGAGGTGAAGTGGGATCCGGCCCTCTCACTCTCTGATCCCAGAAACTGAACAGAGCTGGCTTTCCTTCGGGCCAGGCCTAGAGAGAGGTCACCTCGGGCTTAGGGAGAAGTCCCTGTCCCCCATCTCCTTGAGACACTGCAAAGTAAATCTCTGTACCTGTTTTGTGGTGTCAGAAATTACTTTAAAATAGAGGAAGGGAGTGCAAATCTTCAAAATCATAAAAGGTGTATAGCTTTAAAATAATTGTAGGCAAATTTAGTTAGTATATTTGAATCTATTGCCTCAATAATGAACAAATTATCTTTCTCTGCTTAATAATCTTTTCTGTCTCTCCCCATTTACTCCTTATTTACAGCCTCCTATAGAGCTCAAATGTTACTTTCCTTTTAGAGTCTTCGTGAACCCTCACAGCCTGAAGGGACTTCCCTGTTTTCTGCATCCCACAGCATCTCATGTTTAATCTGCTTGTAATGCATCACTTTTATCTTGTATGGGGACTTGTGTATATGCCTTATCTCTCCTTTAGTATAGAAGCTCCTCAGGGAAGAGAATCACATCTTCAGTTTCCTGAGCACCACTTTCAGTGCTTGAACATAATAGGTGATCAATTATTGCCAAAAAAGAATAAACTGCACTTAAAATTATATAAAGCATGTTTTCCGATAAAAGGAACCAGGGCTCCTTGGAGAAATGGCTCATTCCAGGGCTGAGCCAAATATAATACAAGACGAGGATCTTGTTAAAAGGATGTAGAAACTAACTTGAAGGCACTTTCACTAATTGAATATGGAATAATTTAGGCAACAAAATAAATATAGTAGCCCATAGAATAAAATAAGAACCCATCATTCCTCACTAAGATAAACATGAAAATAAGTTAATGTTGCAGAAGGAAATCTCTCCCTTATGGAAAAATTCCATTGAAATGTAGAGAAATGATAGAATATTGCCATTTGGCAACTACTTATAGTAATAATTGTTTTAGATAAGAATCATCAAGGATGTCAAAAAAAAAAAAGCGTGATGAGAAATGGCACATGTACATGGTCTCAATGTACCTCCTCACAAGATACTTGTTAATTACAAAGGAAAAAAGTAACCTCTCAGTGGAGAAAACTGGCAGTTGTCACCTTAACCTAGTGGTCAAAGTTAATATCATTAATAACGGGAAAAATCCTCTTCATGCGCCTCCTGATATGATGCACTGAGAAGAGTACAACACTCTTTCTGTGTATGCCTAACAAAAATGCATACCAGGAATCTGAACACAAGGAAACATCAGACAAAGCCAATGAGGGACCTTCTACAAAATGTTTATATGCACTCTTCAAAAGTGCCACTCATTTCCCAAAGAAAATATATACGTGGCAAATAAGCATATGAAAAGATGTTACACATCATAAGTCATGAAGGAAATGCAAATTAAGGCAACGAGATAATACGACATACCTAGTAGAAGTGCCCAAGTCTAGAACCTGACAACGCCCAATGCTGGTGAGGATGAGGAGCAACAGGACTTTCATTTGTTGCTGGTGGGAATGCTAAATGGTACAGCCACTTTGGAAGACAGTCTGGCTGCTTCTTACAAAACTAAACATACTATTAACATACAATTCAGAAATTGCCCTCCTTGGTATTTGCCCAAGGGAGTTGAAAGCATGTCCACGCAAAAACCTGTGCACGGATGTTTACAGTAGCAGCTTTATTCATAATTGCCAGAACTTGGAAGCGTCTCCTTCAGTAGGTGTGTGGATAAATAAACTGTGATACATCAGACAATGGAATATTATTCAGCGCTAAAAACAAATGAGCTATCAAGACCTGAAAAGACATGGAGGAAACTTAAATGCATGTTACTAAGTGAAAGAAGCCAATATGAAAAGGCTACATACCATATGATTCCAACTATATGACATTGCAGAAAAGGCAAAACCATGGAGACAATAAACAGACCAGTGGTTGCCAGGGGCTAGAGGGGGTGTAGGGATAAGTACAGCGGGGGCACAGAGGATTTTTAGGGCAGTCAAAATACCCTGTATGATACTATAATGATGGATACACATTATTATACAATTGTCCAAATTTATAGAATGTGTAATACCAATATACATAATTTTCTGTTTCAACGTCGGTTCATCGATTGTAACAAATGTGCAACTCGTGTGGGATGTTGATAATGACAAGACTATGCATATGTGGGGGCAGGAGGTGTATGGGAAATCTATGATTTCCCCTCCATTTTGCTATGAACCTAAAATTGCTCTAAATAATAAAATCTATTAGAAAATTCCAATCACGAAAGACAAAGAAATACTAGGAACTGTTTTGTATTAAAGAAGATTAAGGAGACACAGCATATAAGTGTAGTACATGATTCTGAATTGGATCCTGGCCCAGAAAAGTTTTTCTTTTGCTACATAGGACATTAGTGGGACAATTGATGAAATTTTAGTATCTGTATATAGATAATATTAGTATATCAAAGTTTACCTCTTGATTTTGATAATTGTACTGTAGTTATGTTAGAGAATATCCTTGTTTTTAGGAAATAGATACTGAGGGATTTAGAAGTAAAGAGTTATAATACTTTCTACTTACCCTCAAGAAAAAAATGAGAGAGAGCGTTCAGAAAAAAGAGAGAGAGAGAGAGAGAATAAAGCAAAGCTGTTAAAATGTTAACACATGAGGAACCAGAGTGAAGGTAATGTAGAATTCTAAGTGCTATTTTTGCAACTTTTCTCTAAGTCTGAAATTATTTCCAAATTTTAAATGGTAAAAAACTCTCTGACATAAGAAAGTAAGTATATATTTGCATGTTCCTAAATTAGCTAATCTTTAAAGATTACTTTGAAAGCACGTTGTATATGTTTTAAATTTCCCCAAATTTCTTTTCTTTTGGTCCCCAAACTGGCAAACAAAAATGATTTATCTCAGTTTCTAATGGTGCCTCAGTTTCTGGGAATTTTACTTTTTTTGTAATTTTTTGGTAATTCTTCTAGAGCATTGATTTCCTCTGATGAGTGACCAAAATTCAAAATCAAATTAATTCACATAAAGTTCAAGGTGAGCACTGTTGTGGCATTATGCAACTTATCTGTTCTTGTCATGAAAGGATTTCACTGCACCTTACACTACAGGTCTGGTCTCCTTCAAAATGTTCGCACATCCCTCGTTCTCAGCATCTTCTCGTTTGTGGTTGTTTTACTGACCTCCACTCTACTCCACTCCCCTCCCCCCTCCACTGCTTGAGAACCGGGAACTTGGCCTGTCACAATGTCTCTACAGACCTAGCACAGTGTCTAAAAGGTGGAATGCTAAAAATAGTGATATTTATTATGATCTCACATTTCTAGGATTGTGCTAATAAAAACATGTCCCCTTAAATTTCTACATTTCTGATTTACTTACCGAGCTGTTCCTCGAACAAAGGCAACTAGCGTTTATTCAACTCTCACAATGCCAGAGACCACACATCCATCATCTCCGTCAGTCCTTAATACTGCCGTATGACACAGGCATTGTTATGCCCATTTGGCAGATGAGAAAATTGAGGCTTAGAAGATTTTTTTTAAGCTACTGAAGCTCACATGGTAAGTGGCTGAGCTTGAATTTGAACTTAGACCATCTTATGTCAAGGTCCAGATATTCCCCTTCTATTATCCTCAATAACCCTCTATTTCAATTTCTCTATTCCACAATTTAAACAAACAGCCCCATTGAACAGGCATCTGCTTATACAGCTGATCCTTATAGATGCTCCTTTCTGGCTTTCTGTATTTCTGGCAGTGGGAGGGAGAATAGAATATAAAAATGTGGATATGGAAAAGTAAACTGAAAGTGAAGTTCACAGCCACATAGAACTAAGAGAAAAAGTAGTAGCTTACTAAAATGCTTTCTATGGTGTCTGCACTGGAAAGTAATTTATAGGGCCATGTGCTTCCCAAGTTTGATCTTTGAGAGGAAGCGAGAGGAAGATGCCAAGAAGAACTGAGAGGCACCCGGTCCCAGGCTGATATTAGGCATCATTCATCAGAATGGCTGGTTTGCCCAGATGTAATGATAGCCCAGGCTGCTGCTCTCTCTCCACACCTGCTACCCCTTTTCACTGTCTAGTAGAAAGTAGACGCTGTGATACTGGGAACTGCACACGTCAGAACTCGTAGCTTCAACAGCAGGGCTCCAGCTCACCCAGGCCCTGAAGTCCCTCACTTCCTTCTGACATGACTACATCCAAGCAAGTAAAATGCTCTTGGGTCTCCAACAAGTTAGACCACTCATCTACCAGGAAGGAGAGAAGGTACACATGCAAAGAGAGTTGGGAAAATAATAATAAAGAAAACAGCCGATAGTTAACAGATGCTGACCCACTTTAGAAGAGAAGAAGAACTTGATGCAAGACCTGGCAGGATGTAGATATGAAGACAAGAAAATGCCCCTTGACACCTTTTGGTCACATATCCCAGGATGTCACCCGGATCATTGACAAACATCTTTGAGGAGCATTTTGGAATTCTCGAAGTGATCCACTCCTCTTGGGGGAGATGCCCTGTGGCTAAATGAGAATCATCTGGATTGAAGTCTAGGAAGAGGAAAGGATCATCCACCAGTCAAACACCTAGCAGTCCCAGTCATCACCACATGGAGCAGAAGAATCACCCAGCTGAGCCCTGTCCAAATACATGACTCACAAAATTATGAGCTATAATAAAACTGTTGTTTTGAGCCACTAAATTTGGATGTGGTTTATTATGCATCAATAGATAGCAGGAATACTGGGCCTCAACATACTAGTCTGTAAAATAAAAAGATTGAATTCCCCTGGACTCCATGACCTCCAAGATTCTTTACAATCCTGAAAGAATCCCTCGATATGTACATTTAGACTGTTTTATCTGAGTGGTAAATAAATGTGTCAATGTGACATTGTGCTACTCCTTCTAGCATTGAGATTTCAGCAAGAAATAAATTTTTGAGACATTGCTTTAGCCCTGAGGGTTTGCTATAGAAGTAGAATGTTTGACCAGGTGGGAGCCTCAAAAGACACCATGTAAAGGGGGGTCCACTCTGGCAATGCACAGGGCCCCCTTATGTATGATCTTCTACTCTCATTCAGAATTTGACCAGTAACAATGGTAAAATTAGGAGGCCAAAAGAGTCCCCTTGCCCATTAAGAAACTGGTATGAGATAAAGAAGAGCCATTTCAAAAGTGATGAAATGAGAAAATGTACAAACCAGTCAAAATTCCATAAATAGGATAGGAATGTATTTCTCTTATATACCAGTTTTCCTTTCTACCATCTCTGAGGGCTGTCATTTACAAATTTATCTCAGCCATCTTTGAACTTATTTACATTTTCCCCATCTTGGGATAGCAAGTTCCATATCATCTTTAGATTTATTTGACCTAAATTTACCTCCTGTAAGCTAGTTTTAGTAATCTACCACCTCCTTCTCTGTGCGTGACTAGGTTTAGCAAATCCAAAAATCTAAGCTGTGAAATAAAATATACCAAAAATTAGCCATGTTGAAATCTTTGGAAAGTAAACATAGATATAAATATAAAAAGGAACAAAAATTGAATATATGGAGTTTTCCCATCAAATGGATCCTCATGAAAATCTGTCGGAAAAACACGACGTATGGGGTCACTTGGTTGTGACTTCAGGGTGTAGAGTGGCAAGGACTTAGAGACTAGCAAAATTGAGAGTGAATCTGGTTTGACCACTTACTGTCTGTCCACCTTTGACAGGTCTCCTGACCACTCCACCACTGCCTAATTGCACATGAAGGGGAAAGACACCCTCGTGGTCTAGACTGAGACCCAGGGACCCAACTTGCTTGACCTACATTCGGCTCTACCATGTACAGCTATGTGCCTCAATCTCTTTATCCGGAAGATGTGAAAATAATAATACCAACTGCATTGTGTTTTCATGAAGTTTAAATATGTAAAGCTCTTAGAACGTGTCCGGAACTTGGTAAATGCCATAAAAGTATTAGCTGTTGTGATGACAATAAGGTACTAAATAAATATTCACGCTTTTCCTTTCCTCCTTCTGCAACTTTTAAATGGGACTATTTAGCAATTCCACGGAGGCAGATACTTGTACAGTGTAAATAAAAATTGTTATTATGCACATCAGCCAGCTTAATTGTTGATAAATAATAGATAAATGACTTTAAAGTAATTGAATGTTGAATAACAATAAGTGACTGTAAAGGAAAGACTTTGGACTAAAGGCAGTGCTTCCTGATGTAAGCTCGCTGATACAAGCCTTGGGGACTCTGATGCAATCTTAAGAGAAGGATGACTATTACGTGCCCCGGTCATCAGTTAAGAAGTTCACTTGACAAGCACATAGTAGTCACTTAATATATATTTGGAGAAAGAATGACGCTGAACGGCAGCTGGAAAAGGTGTTTCATGGGCTATCCTTCCAATTCATGAATTCCTAAAGGTCCTAAAAATGGAAAGCATGGGTCATATTCGATTTCTTTGGATGTAAAGTTTCATTTCCTTGAGGGTCTCCCTGATTTCACTCTGTCCTTGACCCCTTGCTAGAGGGCTGACAGCTACATACTGAGCAAGCAGAGACAGCCGCTCCTGAAACACTGGGAGGACCCCAGCACTGTTGCCCAGGGCCATGTCCAGGGTACAGGGCTCGGGACGGGTTACTAAGGCCTGTGGACCACAGAGAGAGCAGATTGTCAGCCTGCTTTGCTCACAGCCCGTGTCTCCTCACCCCTCTCTGGAACTCACCTGATGAAGTTTCCCCAGCTTCCCTTGTCTGTGCTAGAGGGCACTCTCTGGCACTGAGTACGGGAACCTCACCTAACAAGACTTGGGGGTTAGTGGAAAAATACCCCACTTACAATACTGTTGTATTATGGACTGAATGTTTGCATCCTCCCCAAATGTTGAAGCCATAACCCCCAGTGTGGCTGCATTTGGAGAGCTGAGAGGATTAGTGTCCTGATAAGAAAAGACCCCAGACAACTTGCCCCCCACCCCTGCCCCATGTGCACGCACTAAGGAAAAGTCATGTGAAGGCACAGGGAGAAGGCAGCCATCTGCAAGCCAGGAAGAGAGCCCTCACCAGAAATGAACTTGCCAGCACCTTGATCTTGGCCTTCTAGCCTCCAGAACTATGAGAAAATAAACTGCTGTTGTGTAAGGCACTCAGTCTGTGGTATTTTGTTACAGCAGCCCAACCAACCAATACATCCTGTATTCTACTTCTCTCTGAGGGTCCCTATACAGACTGGGCCTCAGCCACCCAGTGAGATAGTCTGCTCATTAACATACCCTTTATTTGTTTTCTTCCACTCGCTTGAGGTCACCTCCCAAATAAACAACCCATACTCAAATCCAGTGTGAGGCTTTGCTTCTGGAGAATGCAAACTAGGAAATACATAATCAGGCTGAATGGGCATCCATGGAAGTCTTGAATGTGATAGGATATCAGTAAAGGCATCATAAGCAAGGGCCAGTGTGTTTGTGGAAAGCAGAAGGAGGAGATTCTTTATAGGGATCCTGGGCTGAATGCCTACAGGCGCACCTCAGATTTTTCTTTAGTATGAATCAATGGTATGCCTCCTTCTTTCCATCCTCTGCCCTCCTTTGAGTAAGAAAGACTTACACAGAATCCTCTTCCTCCCACGTAGAATCATTTAGTCCAAGTTCAGGATGCAGAGTAATTACCTTAAATTACTAGGTACCAAGAGAAGTGCTCTTGAGAGTCTTTCAAACTCAGGGCTTCCAGGATTGTATCTCAAGACTGCGCTCCATTTAGGTATGACATCATCAGCCCTTGAAGGGAAGTAGTGATGGCTCACTGGTGACCGATTTCTGAAGGTGATGCATCCAATATGAAATGATGGTTGGAGTCTGGCATGGGAGGGCATGTCAATTAGCATCTGTGGAAAGTGGACTCGCCTGCCTCGAATTTAGCAGCTTGTCCTGTGCCCTATTGTTGCGGCTCTGGATTCTACTGTGTTGAGCGCTCAAATATAACTTTGTAATAAAGTCAGCGGGGTTTACATTACTTAACAGCATGTGCAGTGCATCTGCCATTTAGTAGGGAAATTGAAATTCTGTAACAAGTACATTCCCCAAGAAAATGGGTGATTTTAGTTTCTATCACACGAGGAGCTTGGGTCAATTTCCCTGCCAAGCATATTTTTCCAGAGCATTAATCTGCTATAAATCACTTAAGTCAATCTCCAGAATCACTTTGATCCCCATAATTTTCATTTACATAATTCATCAATTAAAAATATTGGAGGAGAAATAAATTTGCTACTGCAGAACACATCCTCTTGACTCGTCATCCATAAAATTACGTCCTATAGACTTTAGGCTTAACTGGGCTCTGAATAAATTCACTAGTTGCCTAGATCTACTGCAAAAAAAGGTTCTCATTTTTCAGAAGTCCATTTCCTATATGTATTTTGTTATATGATAGACGTAGGTTTGCATCTCATTTTGTGAAAATAACTTTGGAAAATTATTTAAACTCTCTAAACGTTAACTTTCTCATCTATATATTGGTAAAAATAATAACAATAATTCCTATCATAAGAAGTTGTTATAAGAATTAATAAGAAAATATATATAAAGTACCTAGCAAAAGCTCATCCCATAATTGGCACTTTCAGTACATATTTGACATTCTTAGTCCATTCAGCATCCAAACGTCATTCCTGTATTTAAGTAATTCCCTACCTTTTGCATCTTAGTTTAAAATAGAAACTGAAAATTCCAGATACCAATTTTTTCTTTTTTTCTTTTGAGGAAGATTAGCCCTGGGCTAACATGTGCTGCCAATCCTCCTGTTTTTGCTGAGGAAGACCGGCCCTGAGCTAACATGCTTGCCCATCTTCCTCTGCTTTATATGTGGGATGCCTACCACAGTATGGCTTGCCAAGAAATGCCATGTCTGCACCCGGGATGTGAACCAGCGAACTCCGGGCTGCCAAAGCAGAATGTGCAAACTTAACTGCTGGGCCACTGGGCAGGCCTCCCAATTTTTTCAGGATCCCTTGCAGCTAGGCCTAGGCATCTCACCCAAGCTCAGCCAATCAGATGCACATACTCTAGTCCTGACCGATCACATGTGTTTGCCCAGAATTCGACCTGGGTGATTTATCACAAAGAAGCAGGACACTGGGAAGTCCCTCCACAGGGCTTAAGCAGTAGCAGGAACACTGGCTGCTAGGGTACCAGGGGCAGGAATGTCAGTAGCAGTATCTGGTGTCCAGCACTCACTGGAATGGTTCTGAAGCATTATTTGGATGGTGGTTCTGGCAACATGACCTTCAGCCCACTTTCCAAACCTGGTTCTCCAGCTTTCCTGGAAAGTCAATGAGCAATTCTATCCCTGTTTTTTTTTTTTTTAAACTATCTGCATAGATATGTGGAGTCTACTTGATTCAGATGCCTTTCCATAAACCTACCTAAAAGCATTACTTTAACTCTGGGGTTTGATTAAAAAAACCAAAATCCTGGTTGAGAATGATAAACCACTCACCATGAAAGGGATGTACTTCCAGCAAGAATAAATAACAAATATGAAGATCTGTTGTTCAATGTCAGTCTTTTACTAAGGAATCAATGAATCGCTTCTTGGTCTTTTGGCTAAGATCAAGTGTAGGCATCAACGAACTTCTGATTATGGAGGCTAAAATGATATCTAATCTTGACTTAATCTAGGTCTCTTCAGTATTTGTCACCCTTTACTACATTCTCTGCTGATGCACTGTTCAGTATCCCTTACGAGTCCACACCCCAAGTTGATCCTTTTTGTGTGGGGTTGGGCTGACATTGAGTGATTTTTTAATAGCAGATCTGGTTTGTCAATTGCAAAGCATATCAGTAGCTGTCTCCAATGGCTCTAAAACCAGTAACTTAAGCTTTGTCAACTATATTTCTACAGCTATGACATTTTGTGTACATGTTCACCTTTGACCAAATCCATAGAATCTTGAAATGCTGAGATTCATTGTCTATGAAATGCAAAAGCTCCCTGATAAAGATTGTTCCAAATCCCAACTCAAGCCTGGCAGACTCAGCCAGGACCTTGCCCGCTGATAGCCCGTAAGGTGAATCTCATTATCAACTAGGGTTTGAGGCAACAGATTGGAGCCCACCGCACACAATCTCACTCAACTCAGACAGTTTTTATTTGCTTCTTATATTTCTAGCTTTAATGTCTTAGTTCTGTGATTCAACTTTATTTTTATTTATTTAATTTTTATTGTGGTAACATTGGATTATAAACTTATGTACATTTTGGGTTTACATCATTATATTTCGACTTCTGTGTAGATTACATCATGTTCACCGCCTGAACACTAATTACAATCCATCACCACACACACATGCCTAATCACTCCTTTTGCCCTCCTCCCTTCCAGCTTCACCTCTGATAACCAGTAATCCAATCTCTGTCTCTATGTGATTGCTGTTTTTATCTTCTATTTATGAGCGAGATAATATGGTATTTGACTTTCTCCCTCTGACTTATTTCGCTTAGCCTAATACCCTCAAGGTCCATCCATGTTGTCACAAATGGCCAGATTTCATCCTTTTTTATGGCTGGGTAGTATTCCATTGTGTGTATGTACCATATCCTCTTTATCCATTTGTCCCTTGATGGGCACCTAGGTTGCTTTCAAGTCTTGGCTATTGTGAATAATGCTGCAATGAACATAGGGCTGCATATATCTTTACAATTCGTGTTTTCATGTTCTTTGGATAAACACCCAACAGTGGAATACCTGAATCGTATGGTAGTTCTATTCTTAACTTTTTGAGGAGTCTCCACACTGTTTTCCATAGTGGCTGCACCAATTTGCACTCCCACCAGCAGTGTATGAGGGTTCCTTTCTCTCCACATCCTCTCCAACACTTATTGTTTCCTGTCTTGTTAATTATACCCATTTTGACGGAGTGAAGTGATATCTCTTTGTAGTTTTGATTTGCGTTTCCCTGATAGATAGTGATATTGAACATCTTTTCATGTTCCTGTTGGCCATCTGTATATCTTCTTTGGAAAAATGTCTGTTAAGATCTTTTGCCCATTTTTTAATTGAGTTGTTAGTTTTTTTGTTGTTGAGACACGAGTTCTTCATATATTTTGAATATTAACACCTTATCAGATATATAGTTTGAAAATATCTTCTCCCAGTTGTTAGGTTGTCTTTTTGCTTTGTTGATGGTTTCATTTGTGGTGCAGAAGGTTTTTAGTTTGACGTAGTGGCGTTTGTTTATTTTTTCTTTTGTTTCCCTTGCCCAGTCAGACATGTTACTTGAAAATATGCTGCTAAGACCAATGTCGAAGAGCGTACTGACTATGTTTTCTTCTAGAAGTTCCACAGTTTCAGGTCTTACATTCAAATCTCGAATCCATTTTGAGTTAATTTTGTGTATGGTGTAAGATAGTGGTCTCCTTTCATTCTTTTGCATGTGGCTGTCAAGTTTTCCCATCACCACTTATTGAGGAGACTTTCCTTTCTCCATTGTATGTTCTTGGCTCCTTTGTCGAAAATTAGCTGTCCATAGGTGTGTAGGTTTATTTCTGAGATCTCGATTCTGTTCCATTGATCTGTGTGTCTGTTTTTGCGCCAGTACCATCCTGTTTTGATTACTATGGCTTTGTAGTATATTTTGAAATCAGGGAGTCTGATACCTCCAGCTTGGTTCTTTTTTCTCAGGATTGCTTTGGCCACCTGGGGTCTTTTCTTGTTTCATATAAATTTTAGGATTCTTTATTCTATTTCTGAGAAAAATGTTGTTGGAATTTTGATAGGAATTACATTGAATCTGTAAATTGCTTTAGGAAGTATGGACATTTTAACTATGTTAAGTCTTTGAATCCAAGACCACGGAATATCTTTCCATTTCTTTGTGCCTTCCTCAATTCCTTTCAACAATGTTTTATAGTTTTCAGTGTACAGGTCTTTCACCTCTTTAGTTGAGTTTATCCCTAGGTATTGTATTCTTTTTGTTGCAATTGTAAATGGGATTGTATTCTTAATTTCTCTTTCTGCTACTTCATTGTTAGTGTATAGAAATGCAACTGATTTTTGTATGTTTGTTTTATACCCTGCAACCTTACTGTATTCATTTATTATTTCTAAAAGTCTTTTGGTAGATTCTTTAGGGTTTTCTATATATAAAATCATGTCATCTGCAAAAAGTGACAGTTTCACTTCTTCCTTTGCAGTTTGGATCCCTTTTATTTCTTTTTCTTGCCTGATTGCTCTGGGTAAGACTTCCAATACTATGTTAAATAAGAGTGGTGACAGTGGGCATCCTTGTCTGGTTCCTGTTCTTAGAGGGATAGCTTTCAGGTTTTCTCCATTGAGAGTATTAGCTGTGGGTTTATCATATATGGCCTTTATTGTGTTTAAATATTTTCCTTCTGTACCCATTTTATTCAGAGTTTTTATCACAAATGGATACTGTATCTTGTCAGATGCTTTCTCTTCATCCATTGAGATGATCACATAGTTTGTATTTTTCATTTTGTTAATGTGGTGTATCACATTGATTGATTTGTGGATGCTGAACCATCCCTGCATCCCTGGAATAAATCCCATTTGTCCTGGTGTATGATCTTTTTAACGTATTGCTGTATTCGATTTGTTGCATATTTTTGCATTGATGTTCATCAGTGATATTGGCCTGTAACTTTCTTTTCTTGAGTTGTCTTTGTCTGGATTTGGTGTCATGGTAATGTTGGCTTTGTAGAATGAGTTAGGAAGCTTCCCTTTCTCTTCAATTTTTGGAAGAGTTTGAGAAGGATAGGTATTAAGTCTTTGAATGTTTGGTAGAATTCACCAGGGAAGCCATCTGGTCCTGGACTTTTATTTTTTGGGAGGTTTTTGATATCTGTTTCAATCTCTTTACTGGTGATTGGTCTATTCAAATTCTCTATTTCTTCTTGATTCAGTTTTAGAAGGTTGTATGATTCTGAGAATTTATCCATTTCTTCTAGATTTTCCAATTTGTTGTTGTATGGCTTTTCATAGTATTCACTTATGGTAAATTTTTGTATTTCTGAGGTGTCTGTTGTAGTTTCTCCTCTTTCATTTCTGATTTTATTTATTTGAGCCTTCTTTCTTTTTTCTTGGTGAGTCTAGGTAAAGGTTTCTCAATTTTGTTTCTCTTTTCAAAGAACCAGCTCTTCATTTCATTGATTTTTTTCCTATGGCTTTGTTCAGTATTTCATTTATTTCTGCTTGATTTTGATTATTTCCTTCCTTATACTTATTTGGGGCTTTGTCTGTTCTTCTTTTTCCAGTTCCTTTAGGTGCACTGTTAGATTGTTTATTTGAGAGTGAGATTTTTCTTGTTTCTTGAGGTAGGCCTATATTGCTATAAACTTGCCTCTTAGAACCACTTTTGCTGTATCCCACAAATTTTGCCATGTTGTATTTTCATTTCCATTTGTCTCTAGGTATTTTAAAAGTTTTACTGTGATTTCTTCATTGACCCAATTGTTTGTTCAGTAGCATTTTGTTTAATCTCCACAGACTTGTGGCTTTTCCAATTTTCTTCCTGTAGTTGCAGTTTTTATATTTTCCAATTCTTTGTTAAAGTTCTCACTGAGCTCATCCAGTCTTCTCCCAAAATCAGTGAGCCTCCTTATGACTTTTTGTTTGAACTCTTTGTCAGGTAGATTGTATATTTCTCTTTCGTTAAGTTCTTTTTCTGGGGTTTTGTCCTGTCCCCTTACTTGGAATGTCTTCCTTTGCTTCTTCATTTTGTCTCTTTCTCTGTATTTTTATCTATTATTGGGTAGGTCAGCTACATCTCCTGATCTTGGAGAGGTGGCCTTATGTAAGAGATGCCTTATGAGGCCCAGCAGTCTGCTTCCCTCGTCACCAGTTCCTAATCTTCCAGGGGTGATCCCTGTCTGGGCTATGTGTCCTCTTGTGGCAGGGTTGCTCTTGCTGCAGGTGCCCAGGAAAGCTAGGCTGTTCACTTGGCCAGCTGGTTGTAATGCTCTGCTCTGTGTTGTTGCTATGGACCCTTCAGTCACTTTATCAGGCGTGAAGAGCCCCAGCACAATTGGCTGCAAGGTCTAATAGCACATTCCTGTTGCAGTTCTTCCGTTAAGTGACTAGGCCCTGAATGTGGCTGGTTGCTATGCTCAGGGGCTTACAATTGCTGTAGGCCTCTGGCCTGCAAGGCTGTTGTCAGCTCTCTCAGGATTGCAGCTGAGTGGGACTGGCCCCAGGTACAGGAACACTCAATTGTTTCAGGCCTTAGAATGTGGGGCCAATCCCATTTGTGGCTGTTTGAGAAGCACAAGTCTTCTGCAGCTGACAAGTGTTACCACCCACAGGGCCACACACACCATCAACACAGTCCTGTTCCATGCAGATGTCTCGACCCCCTGAAGCAGATCCAGTTGCCCCACTGCAGAGGCCCCACACACTCTGCCAATGCCCCACATACTCCAACTGTTCTTTGCACATACCTTGTCCCTCAGAGGTCAACCCACTCCCCCAGCTGCAGAGGACCCAAACACTCAGCCTATGTAGGCTTACAAGTTACCTGAGGGCTTGCTGTTGGGTGGGGCCAGTCCCTAGGGTGGTCTGACTGCCCTGGCTGAGATGGATTAAATCAGTGTTCTAGTGGGTGGGACAGACCCTGGGCTAACAGGCCAGGGGAAGGGCTCCTATGGCATCTACCAGCATCTGTGTCAGCACACCTGTACTAGGAGACAATAATGGCTGCTGCCAATGTCTAGGTCACTGGAGAGGTCTCATCTCTCACCAAGGTGCACCAAGAGTCTATCAAGTGAGTCTCTTTTCACCAAAGGACTGTGCACCTTTCTTTCTGGTGATTTTAGATTGCATTCTGAAATGGGTAAATTTTGCATGGGTCCCTCAAGAGCCGGATTTTTTTCCATTGTGTCTGACAGCTTTTCTGGGATTATTCTCCCTTGTTGTTCATAGCCAGCAAAGCCAGATATTATGACACTTGTCTCAGTTGTGCTGAGTCCAAAAGATGCTTATAGCAGTGATGCTCCCCTGCTCAGGTCCCCCACTCCTCCAGGGAAGGCTGCATACCTTAGGATTGTTCCTCGTTGGCTGTGAAGCACCACAGCTTGCAACGGTGACTTTTCTTCTCTCCAGAAAAGAATTTCTGCCTTTTCCACCTCAGTCAGGACTGTCCCTTGTTGCAGGGATTCCCTATATCCAGTTTTCAGTTCTCTCTCAGGGGTAATTGTTCCAAGAGTAGTTATAAATTGGTTGTGTCCATGGGAGGAGGTGAGTTCAGAGTCTGCCTACACCGCCATCTTGACATTAACCCTCAACTTTATTTTTATTTTCAAGATGATGCAGTCAATTTATTAAACCAACAATATGCTCACTTTTTTTGTTGTATATTCTTTACACAGATTTTTCCAAATCTCTTCCACTTAAAAAACAATAGTTTATTATGAACTATTTCAGATATACAAGGAGACGTGAAAAGTGATACAATGAGCATCCATATACCTCAACTTTCCTTTTTACCTTCATGTTGAGATTCACCAGGTACTTAAACCAGGTACTTATTAGAGACTCAGATTAGCTTGCTCTATTACTGTCAACGGGAATTTTAAACTATAGTTTAGAAGATCCACTGGAACTTTTCTTGCCCTCCTTTGGAAGGGAGACACGTTTCAGAGTTGAGAATACAGGTTTAAAACTCAAAGTGAACTTGGAGATCCTTGAATAAACTGTGCTATCCCCATACTTTATGTATATTTATCTATTCAGTAGATGTATTACTTCCTCTGTCCTTGTTTGGGTAACTATTGATGCATCGTAATATGACTCTGAAATTCACTAGCATAAAACGACCATTTTGTTATGGTCAGGGCACAGTGTGGACAGCTTATCCCTTTTCTATGATCTGGAGCCTTAGCTAGAAAGATTTAATGGCAGGTGGTGACTCAAATGAGGGCACTGGAATAATTTCCAGGTATGTGCACTCACGTGTCTGGTGTTTGATGCTAGAGGGGCTGCTGAGCAGAGCTCTTGGATGTGGCCTCTCCATGTAGCTTGGGCTCCCTCACAGCATGGCTGCTCCTGAGAAGTCAAACTTTCTACATGATGGCTCAGGGTTCCAGTCTAGTGATTTAGCTAACAAGGCAGAAACTGGATAATCTCTTTTTCTGACCTAGGCTTGGGAATCATTTCTGCCACATTTTATGAGTTACAATTGATGCACAAGCTGCTTAGATTCAAGAGAAGGAGTGCCAAAGAATTCATAGCATTTTTTTCTAACAACAACAATCCTAAATGTCCTCTCTACAGTTCCTCCTTTAAATATGCCCAGCACACCCACAGGAGCCACCAAAGGCCACAGAAAGCAGTGCTGTAGCCACTGACACTTTGCCTTAGGAATGGCACACTTCAGTCTCCCTTCCCAATGTGAACCTCGGAATTTCCCATTTTGGAAATTTAGGGGTGGCCCTAACTTGTATCTTATTTGTCTATTCACATTGGCTGGTCCATATAGATTATTGACCTGAGTCTAGACTCTCTGACTGGCTGTGACCTGACATGCCCATGGGGTTCTGCTCCTGAAGACTGCCTTTCTGATTCAGGTGTTAAAGCCTCAGGCGAGAGCTCTGCCCTCACTTGCTTCCCCTAATTCCAGGAAATCTCTGAGGCTAGAGGGTCAAAGCATGAGGATTGGACATAGGGCAGTGGAAGGGAAAGAAAAATAATGTTCACGCCTTCAAGAAACTTCTGGAGTTGATTCATGTGGATCTAAGATATACTTCTCGTCATTAAAAGCACTGCTGATTCTTGTGATCATATTTGGCCAAAGTTTTCCATTTTAGTAACAGGTATTAAGTATAAAATTGATGAAAAGCATAGAATAGAGAGAACTCAGGGGTTACATGAGGCAACCAACTACATCCAATTTGTAAATTGAAAAGCTAATTATTTCTTCCAGTGATTATTTTCTGAGTTCACTCAAAACCAGCATCTAGAGAGCTCCCAATCAGTTCTAAATAACAGGGTTTGGGATTTTACTGGCGTCAAGACATCATGTTTATCATTTATCGTTTATGGTGTGTTTGTTTTTCAAAGGAATAAATCAGCCTAGAATCAAATGTTTACATTTATTCTTCAGATATGTCCTGGCTTAACCATCACCAACGTCTGCACTGTAGCTTGGAATTAAACATTTTTTTATCTTTTCTGTTTATACATAAAATTTTCTTTCTTTTCAGAAAACTAACATTAACAAATGTGCTGGTCTTGGGATCCAGAATGAGACTCTAACAGATCCTATCAGGAAAATCTGCCTTATAATTCCCTAAAGCCTTATACAGGACACACTGCAATACGTGCAACCTGGATTCTTGAAATAAAACATGACTGAATTCAAAGGGCATCTACATGAAACCAAATAACCTGCTCACATTGTTGTAATGCTCTGTGATCGAAGGCAGCCATGACTTTATCATAAATTAGGCAAGCTTTTGAGGGAAATTTTTAAAAAACAGCATGTCCTCACATATGGATTGACAACTGAGCAATCTTCCTGCTGTGCTTTAGAAAAAGGTGCCAGCTCAATGAGGTGCTGTCGAATTGACTGAAAACCCCCTACTGCCAGTTTCTCCTCCACACTACGAAAGCCAGCCTTCTGGTGGGTTATCACTGATGGGAGAAGAGAAAGAATTGCCTCTGCATTTGCTGATTGTGGTCAACTGATGGCGGAGGTTTTGCATCCTGGGTCTTGGAAAATTCATAGGGGTACAAACATGCAAAATGACAGGAAGAGGCCAGGACAACCTGTGGTAAAGGAGAACATAACCACTTATTCCATAGTAAGTCAGGGAAGGGACACCAGGCTGGAGCACTCATTATGCTTGAAATGCCCTTTTACAAAAAGGACATTTCAGTCAAAAGAATAGTGCCCTGACTTTTCAAAGCACCAAATATTAATACTCTAGATGTGCTTTTCTCTTACACTTGCATTAGAAAAAATTGCATGTAACTATAACGTTTAGGAATATTTTTAGAAAAGAAAAAATCCATAATTATTTTTTGACTATCTCCTAATTTTGGCGTATGTGAGTAAATATTGATATAAAAAGTTACAATCAGAAGTATATAATAATTTATAATTCTTGGTTTAATAATGTAGTCCAGATATTTGCTTGGCTTGTTTTCCTAATTATCATTACTAATGAATGTGCAGTAGCTTATGCATCTGAGATACGTGATATCTAAATTTATAAAGTTATGAGCATTTGTAGTTGTGGCTCCTAAAAACTAAAATACAATAAATGCTCCCAATTTTTCACCATCATAGATGAGTTAATGCATTTTTTTTTCTTCTGTGGAGTTATTTTTCAAGATAAATTTCCAGAACTGGGATTACTGAGGCCAAAAGCATACACCCTGTCTGCTGGGTTCCTAAATACCTTCTTGCAGATTACGCACAGCACAAATCCAAGGGGTGCTATTCATAAAGCTCCTCTCCCCCAGAAGTTTCACACTGTGAATGGCACCCCCTGCAGGTGTGCAGCACCCAACCTGTGCAACCTTGTGTGGCAGCCTTGCAATGCACCTGGAAATACCAGCCTATGGCTAGGTTGTTTTCTTAAGGATTAACATAAAAGAATCTCAAGGGGGAAAAAAGATAACCCCACTTTCATGCATAACTTGTCATTTAAGGAGTTAATTAGGGGTACAAGGACAGAATATTTAATAACAATAAAAGTAAAATTGCCGCATTCCACTATAAACCTATGAGTTGGTGATAGCATAGTACTTAACATAAACTTTTTTAGAGAAAATTAATAATTTGTGAATTCAGTTAGAATTTTTGAAGAATAAAAGGATAAACATTTCAAGAAAAGTTAAACAAAGTAAATAAAGATAAAAGAAGAAGCAAATTTAGACAAACATACAAAAACATTGGAAATGATAAATAAATATCATGATTACATCTTTGAAAATGTTAATATAATAAATAAGTTGTTGGTAAAACTAACAATGGAAAAATAAAGAAAAATAATAAATGAACCACTTAAAAATGAGAAAGGCTAAATAACCAATATAAAAGAGATTAACTTCCTATGAATACTACATTAACATATACTAAATTTGAAAAAGGCAATGAATTATATGTCCTATTAAAAAACCATAAATACCAATAAACAAAAGAGAAATATAAAGCATAAGCAGATGTATGACCAAAAAAACAATTTGAGAAAGATATTACAGTTTTATCAGTTTAGAAAAGATTAGAATCTCATTCTTAAATTGTTTCAGACATTCAATGAATAAATAATCTCTTGTTACATAAATAAATTGATGGCAAAATTAAGATCAGATGATAATTCTTTTTACGAGGCAAATTTTGCTGTGATTCCCAAACCCAGAAAAAAATAACATATAAAATTTTAAACACGTAACATCTGCAAACTGCTCATTTTATAATATTAGTTGATGGAAGAAGGAATCAAAATTGCATATACAGTATAATTTCAGTCATTTAAGAAAAAAAAACTGCACACTACAAAAAATGTCAAAATATTGAGAGTAGTTCACTGTGGATTTGAGCGAGTGATTTCTTTTCCTTTTACTCTTCAAAGGTTTCCTAATTCCCACTCTGAGGTGATGAAAAGGAAAGAACTGATAAGGGGTGAATTATGTCCCCCCAAATTCGTATGTTGAAGTCTTTTTTTTTTTTTTAAACAAATAGCCCCCAAATCTCTGACTTAACATTTTTTTTTTTAAGATTTTATTTTTTCCTTTTTCTCCCCAAAGCCCCCCAGTACATAGTTGTGTATTCTTCGTTGTGGGTTCCTCTAGTTGTGGCATGTGGGACGCTGCCTCAGCGTGGTCTGACGAGCAGTGCCATGTCCACGCTCAGGATTCGAACCGACGAAACACTGGGCCGCCTGCAGCGGAGCGCGCGAACTTAACCACTCGGCCACGGGGCCAGCCCCCGTATGTTGAAGTCTTAATCTCCAGTACCTCTCTCAAAATGCAACTGCATTTGGAGACAGGACCTTTAAAGAGATAAATAATTTCAAAGGAAGTCATCAGGATGGGCACCAATCCAATATGGTGATCTTGTGAGAGAGGAGATTCAGACACAGACACACAGAGGAAAGACCATGTGAGGACACAGGGAGGGGACAGCTGTTTACAAGCCAAGGAGAGAGGCGTGGGACAGATTCTTCCCTCTGGCCCTCAAGAAGAACCAATCCTGCTGACACCTTGATCTTGGACTTCCAGGCTCCAGAACCGAGAGAAAATGAATTTCTATTGTTTAAGCCCCCAGGTCTGTGATACTCTGTTAAGGCAGCCCGTGCAAAACTAAATCAGGGCCTTTTCTTTCTTCTTTCCTTCCTTTCTTTCTTTCTTCAAGATTCTTTCTTTCTCTCTTTATCAATCAAAATAATCTCCGTGCAGGACGTTAAGAAAAATTTTAAAAGCATGTATTATTTCTATATGTGTGTTTTCATAGCACTACTTGTGGATAACTGGATCCATTGGTTGGGGAGAGTGATTTGAATTGCTGGGAGCTGTATCGGGAATGTTATAATCAGCATTTGGAACCAGCAATTCAGGCTTGGGGAAGCCACTGGGCTAGGTATAGACAATTCTGTTTAAGCAGCTTTGAGCTTTGTCCATCAGGCAATGAAGGTGGGAAGAAGGGGTGAGAGTCTGTGCCAATAATAGTGTCAGCAGGAATAGAAAAGGAAAAGGCATTGCCTCCTCATATCAGCTCCATTTGATCAAAACTGGATTGCTCAGTGATGTCAAGTTTTTATAGCTGTTCTTTTATAGCTATAAAAATATCTTTACTCCTGACATTCCTGAAGGAAAAATGGTGTTGCTACGGCCAGGCTGCAACTCTAAAGCACAA
The DNA here is from genome assembly GCF_021613505.1 of Equus quagga. NCBI lineage: Eukaryota > Metazoa > Chordata > Mammalia > Perissodactyla > Equidae > Equus > Equus quagga. The sequence goes on along the minus strand of NC_060268.1, from coordinate 87,953,836 downwards.
AGCATCTTTATCCCCGTTGAATCAAGTGCTTTTATAGTTCAAGCCTGGGCCACACAAACATTTTATAAACTACCGTAGTGGAGATAAAATTTGGTTATGCATAGGAAGAGAATCCTACAAGGACCAAGTAGGCTGTTCACAGCTGTTCACATCATGCAGCATTTCTAAACCCGTCAGAGGACCAGGCAACTGATTTTCATGCTAGGTGCATTGGTGTAAACTTCACTTCCACATAGAAATTTGCTTCCTTCCATCATCCCTCCAGATCTACCTTTTTATTTTCATAAGGGCATATTTGCAGACAAATACTCCTCCACTATAAAGAAAATACCAGTGTGAGCAGGTGGTGAGTGGCTGCTGACCCCAGTCTTTATTGAGTAGAGAGGGCGGCTGAGTCTACAGAGGCATGGGGACAGGTGCTCCATCCAAAGAGTCATGGCTACCTGGTGAAAGTGCACTGTACAGAAAACCCACCAACTGCTAAATAGGGGAACACATTTGGAATAGCTGGGCAAATTCTCCAAGTTTTAAAATTTTGGCTCAAAAAAATTTTAAAGCACCTTGTTCACCAAGTTAATCACTTCTATGAGTATGACGCAGCTGCTGCTAGTGAAATAAAAAGAGTCCTGCTCTGGAAGTCAGAAGAATGGAATCCTGGCTCCACCCATTACCGCAATGTGGTCTGTGGCACTCCTGCACTGCTTGGCTCTCAGTTTTGCCATCTGCAAAACTCATCAGCTATCCATCAGGGTAGATAAAGTTTCCAGCAGAGGGTCTGGTACACACCAAGTTTTTGATAAATGTTAGGAGATTGCAAATACGCCTAAGAAAATCTATTATCAAAATATGATCTATTAATCAGAGAATGCAGAAAAAGCAATGGACAAAAGTCAGTGCCCATTCCAAACAAAGGAATTATGTGACAATAGACACTCTTTCCTAATAGGGTTAGCGTTTACAAACCAAATCGATGTTAAACTCAAAATAGATCAAGGAAATATTACCTTAAATTCAGTAAAAAAAAAAAAAAAGGACACCATCACCATTATTTTGTTATTTATTTATTTCTAATTGTGGCAAAATATACATAAAATTTACTAGCTAAACATTTTTAAGTGTATATTTCGGTGGCATTAAATGCACTCACATTGTTGTGCAACCATCACCACCATTCATCTCCAGAACATTTTTCATCTTGTGAAACCGAAACTCTGTACCTATTAAACCCTAATAGTAATCATTAAACAATAATTCCCCATTGGAAAAGAATGCAAAGGTATCATTATTCATGGATAGCATGATTGTATATATGAAATAACTGTAATATATTACAATTATAAATAAGCATTTATTGAAATGGTCAGACACAAAAGTACTCAGAAATCAATAGCGTTATAACATATGAATAAAATTCAACCAGAAAATATGATGACAAAATAAACTACTATTCACAAAATCAAAAACTATGAAATACTTAGAAGGAAATTTGAGGAAAGAGAACACGTGCATTTAAATATAATAAAGCCTTCTTGGGAGAAGTTAATCATTTCCAAAAGTGAAGATTCATGTTTTTTAAATAGGCAGACCATGTTAATTCACACATTTAAAAAAATTCCAATCAAAATTCTGACAATTTAAAATTGGTGACAAGATGTTCAAAAAGTAGTTCAAGGAAGATCACTGTGGTGGTAAGGAGCTAGAAAGAGGCCATGAAGAGGGGCTTAGCCTACTAAGTAACAGAACGTGCTATGAACCAAAACCAAGCAAGCGGTACAGCACTGGCACCAAAATTAAAATCTAAATCCTCAGAAAAGGGTCGATATATGAAACATTGCACAAGGACTTATGTTCAAATCAAGAAAGTGAGAAAGGATCATCAATCAACAACAAGGAGCTAAGAAGTTGAGGGAGAGAAGAGCGTGAGTTTTTTTTTTTCTGCTTTATTTCCCAAACGCCCCAGTACATAGCTGTATATCTTAGTTGCAGGTCCCTCTAGTTGTGGGATGTGGGACGCCACCTCAACGTGGCCTGACGAGCGGTGCCATGTCCACGCCCAGGATCTGAACCCTGGGCCGCTGCAGAAGAGCGTGCGAACTTAACCACTCGGCCACGGAGCCGGCCCCAAGAGTGTGAGTTTTCAGGTTTCTATATTATGCTCTACACAAAAATAAACTGGCTACATTAAAGGGCTAAATAAATTTTAAATTTTAGCTTTAAAAACATACAGTACAATAAAATATTAAACAGGTAATTGGGGAAATGATGAAGACCTTTTCAACATGGATCAAAAAGAAATCACTGAATGAAAGACCGGCCATTTTCCATACAAAAGATATAAAAAATACATTAATCTGAAAATAAAAAATAAAATTTAAATTTAAAAGTGCACAGTATGTGGGGCCGGCCCAGTGGCAGAGTGGTTAAAGTTCCGCTGTTTCACTTTGGTGGCCCGGGTTTGTGGGTTCTGATCCCAGGTGCAGAACTGCTTCACTCATCAGCCGTGCTGTGGCAGCATGCCACATACAAAATAGAGGAAGACTGGTGCAGATGTTAGCTCAGGGCTAGTCTTCCTTGAACAAAAAGAGGAAGATTGGCAAAGGATTTTAGCTCAGGGAGAATCTTCCTCACCAAAAAAAAAAAAAAAAAAAGTACACAAGATGAAAAAATTTGCACTAAATTTGATTTAAAAAGCAAGAAATTAATATTTGCAACTTATTAAGATCTCATTTGATTTTATAATGGAAGCAGGAAGACTCCATAGATAAATGGGCCCAAATTAAAGCAGGTAATATTTGTTGAGTGTTTGCATTGAGCCCAAGAATTTATTTATATTACCTAATGTAATCCTCATCCCAACTCTACGAGACAAAGATATTAAAATCTCCACTTTATAGACTTTACCCCTCTTGGTCCCATAGGCATAGAAAGAAGATTCTGGAACTTTTGTTTCAACCACTGCTCTTGTTTTGTTTTATATACTCCAAAACATTAAACTAAACAGCATAAATAGTCCAAAATGTTCTACAATTCATTGACTTCATATTCATTGAGTATCTACTATATACCAAGCCCCGTGCTGGGCACCTGGAATTTAAGATGGATTAAGATACTCTCCAGAGGTCCAGTTGGGGAGAAAGAGCAATTAAGATAGCCACTAACGGTATGATGCTATGCACCCTCTGCTGTGCAAAGGGAGGCAACGTCAGACCTTCCAAAATTTGAAGGCCAAGCCAAAATTTGAAATAATGATACTGAAAGCTTTCAAGAATCAATATCAATCTTTTTAAAAACAATATATAAGTACATATTAAGAACTTAAGAATGCTTATTCCCTTTGATCCAGTAATCTCTCTTATTCTTCAAAGTTCATTTCACAGAAATAATTCATCAGAAAGAAACAAAAGTAGCAACCATCAATTAACTCTTCAAATATTTATTTGTGCCTATTGCCCACCAGATTCTGTGCTAGGATCTTGGGAGATTCCACAAAAGTCCTCATTTCAGCCATCACTGTAATGATGAAAACTGGAAACAACTGTGATGTTCAACAATGGAGAGAGATTTTATATAATATGGTACACTGACTTGCAGAAATAAAGCAAATATTAAAATTATACAGTCATGTGCTTCATAAGGACCTTTAGATCAACAATGGACAGCATAAACAACAGTGGTCCTGTCAGATTACTACCATATAGCCTGGGTGTGTAGTAGGCTATACCATGTAGGTTTGTGTAAGTACACTCCATGTTTGCACAACAACAAAATCACCTAAGGACACATTTCTCACAATGTATCCCCATCATTAAGCAACAAATGACTATACTTCAAAAATTACGTATAAGCGACCAGCCCCAGTGGCCTAGTGGTCAAGTTTGGAATGCTCTGCTTGAGTGGCCCAGGTTGGGTTCCCAGGTGCAGACCTACACCACTTGTGGCCATGCCATGGCGGTGACCCACATATGAAATAGAGGAAGATTGGCAACAGATGTTAGCTCAGGGTGACTCTTTCCCAGCAAAAAAAAAAAAAAAGAAGTACAAAAAAGGTCATTTTCACAAAACAGTGCTAACTTAAAAATATTAGATTTTGTATACAGTTCTATTGATGTAATAAATACTTTTTTATAAAGGCAAAAGCTAGAAAACTATATGCAAATAAAAAAGTTGTATTAGAGTTTGGTGATTACAGATGATTTTTATTTTACAAAATTAATATTACTGCTATACAACTTTTTTGATGAAGAGCAGAAAGAAGAATTCATATAAGCAAAGAGCGATCCTGGAAGAGATGAATAATTGATTACAAAGGAATTTGCAAACACGAAGTTCTGTGTAACAGCTCACAGAATAACAAACCGGAATCTGCAAGATATGAAGGGAATGCTATTCCTGCCTTATATGGACAGAGAGTAAAGAGATGTTAGAAGATGGAATAAAGAGTTGCACTGAAATCGCATTTCATATAACACCATAATCACTTTGAAATTACTAGCTTCCCAAGTCCCACTAACAATACAGTACTTGCTAAGTATTGTCAAATATAATTTTATTCAGGATTCCCAGGGTCAAGTATTTAGCATAAAAAATGTATTTTTAACACACTTATAAATAATGATAAAACGCTTCAATGATCCTTGGTCCCTTTGAGTCATCCTCCTATCTCCAGTTATCCAGGGCAATTATAAGCTCTTAAATCAACTGACCTGCTGCTTAGAAAGCAGGAACCCTGGTCCCTCTGGCTTTTTTATTGAACTACATTCCTCTCTGCTGCCTTTCTGGGTCCTGATACCTTGATATTCTTGAGTATGACCTTCTGTCAAAACAAAGAAGCAGTTGCAAAATAAGAAAAATGCTCCCCAAGGTCTAACATGGACTTCCCTGCATCACACTAAATAAACGCTCCTTGTGAGCAGGGGAACTAGAAATGGCTAAGCAAGGACACAGTTCTTCAGGGACAGGCTTTTCCCCAACCTGGGTAGTAAGGCGTAAGTTTAAAAAAGAAAAACTGAGTGCCTCGTAGAGGTAGGCAATACAGTTTCTGTGCTTCTGAGGGCTGCACAGTGGCTTCACCAGATGTCAAAGTCAGCTGTGGACTTTGGTGCGGGTATCATGATATCTAGTACTTGGCCCCTGTAATCACAACAGACAGGAGTCTGACCAGGGGCTACAGCTGCTATGAAAGTGTTGGCAAAGTTAACCCATCACAGCCAGGGCTAGCCTCTGTCCAGGTTCAATTTCCGCTCTGCACTGTTTTTGCAGTTGGAGTGATGCTTGTTCTATGATTCCAGTTTATACCCATATCTTCCCCAAATGTATCTACATTGACCCATTTGTTCTTGTGTCAGTTCAGAACTTCCTTGATTGCTTTCCTCTTTGATCAACATCATAGTCATCATAGACTCCTCACTCCTGCCTTGGATGAGAACTCATAGACCCCTCGTAGACCATGAGTACTACTGCTCTGTCCACTGCCTCTGGCCTCACACTTGCCCCAGTGGAAAGGAGGATTGGTATTGCTCCCTTGGCATCATTCCTTGCTTCTCTTGAGCTAAAATCGGCTATTGCCTCCCATAATACACCTGCCTTTCATGGTAGAATCCACATGGTCAGTATCCTAGGGAAGTCAGCCATCAAGGAGGTTTTCACAAAATTTCACTTTATAATTTACACTATAATCTATACCCTTTTCTCCAGTCAGCCTACTTAAAATCCATGCCAGAGAGGACTGGAGAAGATTACCACTGCCCAGGCAGTGAAGCAAAGTCTACGTGGTTTCCCCAGGATCCCACCCACCATGAATCACGTGATACAGGCAGCATTAGAACTCAGTTTCTAATTGCTAATCTGGTGCTCATATCTAATGCAAGGAAATTTTAGTCCACGATGTATACAAGCAAAGATATTTCCAATACAGTATCTAAAGATTTCTTCCTATGGTACTTGATTCTTTCAATTAATCCAAGATGATATGGTAATATCAAATCTTCCCAAATGCCATGCTAAACTCAGTAGGTGGGAATTCTTCATTTTTTCATCCTGGACAGAAATGAGATATACATGAAGCAAGGGAAACTGGAATAGTGACGAAGGGCTCAAGATGATGAGGGTGGGGATATAGCATTTGCTGATTTCCATGATATAAATACTCCCACCATAGCCAATTTTAAGCTGCTACCACTGTGAAGTCAACCCGCTTGCCAAATTCCTCAAATGTAACAATTAATCTCTCTAGCCACTTTGAGCAGGCTCCAGCACAATTGGTCCTCTTTGCAATGAGTTACCACATGAAGATATGGCTTTGGTGATCACATACTTGCATAATAATGTTGTTTTGTTCTTCTATTTGTTTTTGATTGCCCATAATTATTTTTTCCAGTCCCACTGATATGCAAAATGTAAGTAAATTACTTCTTGGCTGCGGTATGGATATAAATTCTGCTATACGAAAGAAGAGACATTCTTCTGGCTATGTCTTTCCAAGCATCTCTCCTCCAACTCTTTCTGGCATATGGCCTGATGGAAGGGAACAGCTCATAAACAGAGACGGGGAAATATGGTAATATTTTGGTTTATAAGTGTTTGTGAAATCTTCTTTCTGTGTCAGACTTGAACCCATAAAATGTCCTAAGATTCCTCCAGCCAAGAACTTGTTAAATTACTTTAGGATACAGCAGAACCTCAAAACACCATGACCACTAAAGTAAGAGATGGAGAGAGGGAAGCCCTGGTGATCATAGCAATAGGAACAAAACCAATATACCATATATTTTATGGCCCTTGAGTTTATGAAGCACTCGCACACATATCCTCACAGTTCTGGATACTGCGTTTTAAGAGGACATTGATAAATGGGAGTGCATCCAGAGGAGACCAAGAACAATAAGATACACTTCTCGACTGTTTACAATGGGCCATGCACTCTACTGAGGGTATTAAATGTTCAATCCTATCTAATTCTCTCACTTCTCCTATGCTCTTACAGAAGAAGAAAATCACCGTTGGAATTATGATTAGCAAATTGTCCTCTGTTGTGTATTTGGTAAATGGTGAAGCTGAGATTTAGAACCAGCCAGACTAATTCCAGAAGTTGTGCTCTTAAGTACTGGACAGTATTCAAACCATGTTTTGTCTGGAATACAGACTAGCCAGTGACATATTCAGTGTTTTCAAGTTCTCAAAAGCACCCGCCACCCCCTCAGCTAGATTGACGAATTACATCTGTAGGTGTCCAGAAGAAAGCACTGGGATCACAGGGTGGAAGATGCAAAAAAGGCTGACTTGGAGACAATAATAAGCTCACTTTTCTCCCAGAAGCGGTCCAAAGCAGAAGAGGCCATCTTGGGCAACCATAATTTTCCCATCATTGGAGGTGCCCAGACTAGGTTTCAAGTGTGAGATACTTGTAGAAAGAACATGGATTAAGAAGCGTAGTTTTGACTGGATAACTTCTCTGTGCAATCCATTGCAGTAGCTACTATGCACATGTGGCTATTTAAATTAAAATCAAATTTACAAATTCAGTTCCTCAGTCACACTAGCCACATTTCACATACTCAATAGACACACATGACTAGTGGCTACCATGTTGGATGGTGCAGATATATAGAACATTTCCAACATGACTGAAAGTTCTACTGGACAGTGTTGTTATAAAATATAAGTTCTGCCTTTTAGACTTCTCTCTGCCTTTAAGAAAAGCCTGGTAATTATCCTGATTTCATAGACAAGGAAATTGAGGATGAGAGCTTTATTTCCTAGTCTAAGCGTTAACATTTCATGATCCTTTGATGCCTACACTTATCTTGCTCATCATTAAATGTCTCTCTCCACTGCTGCAGCCACTGGGGTTCTGGGGTATGCACCCAGGCTCCCTCAGTCATTGCCAATGCTTCCTCTTTGTGGACACAGGAGAATGGGCAGTGTGCTAGTTGGTGCATAGATAATTATCAGTTATTCCTGCCTCCCCTTTAATTTGCTCACAGAGCATTTCCTGAAAAGATCTTTGAAAGCAATGGGGCCACAGGATTCTGTGGGCAAGGGGAGGAATTACAGTGGTTGGAAGGAAGTTAAATCATGATGTCAGCTTGATTACAGTGCTGGTTACTGCTCAGTCATAAGTTTGGGGAAAAGAGTCTTTCCACAGGAATTCCATTTATAGATCGTCTAGCACAGCGCCAACTGTTGACTGCCAAGGGTGTAGCAAAGGAAGCCACACAGGAGAAATTGTGGTCATCTTGGCATTGGTATGGAGCAGGTGGACTTCTGTGGAAGGCACTGGCCTTGCAGGACTTTCTCAGTTCAGCACAGTTGAAATCTATTCATCTCAACAACCAAGTAACTTATTTAAGGAGAAAGGTATTCAACATCTGAGATGTGATATGCTTTCTGGCTACTCAATAAACCTATGATCTGTTAGTAGCTGGCTGGCTTTCTAGTAGGTTCTAACCTTTATTGATAGTATCTTAACAAAAAGTAAGTCAGAAATAACCACTTTTGGGGTTGTACATGCTTTAATTCTGGATAACTCACAGAAAGGAACACTCATGGAAACTTCTCTGTATCAAGTATGTAAGCTAGATACATCTGCATACCTTATCCCACTTACTTTGCATAGTGACAAGGCAAGTTAGGTATTGTCATCATCCCAACTTTATAAGTGAGGAGACTGGTGGGATAAGCCTTTAACCCCAGGCCTTCAGATTCCAACTCCAAGATTCTTTCCACTAATACATTAGTACCTCTCAGCTGAAAGGCAGCTTTATTTTGCTTTGAATGGTCTATTCCTGGATTCCCAGGGCATCTCACTGCATCTCAGCAGTATCTCACTAACTTCCTTCCTCTTTATGCCCCCAAATAATGTCCTCAGTAACAATCTTACTCAAATGCTACCAATATATAAGCTGGTCATTCCTTTTTCCTTTGTTTGCTTATGACATTTCTCCCACCTGAAGACTTCTTCTGCCTTCCCTCATAACTCTTTATGAATCTCTTGCTTCCAAGACCATTTCAATAATCTTATCACCTTGAGAAAGCCACTTGGAAAATGCCCACAAATCACGAGTTATGAAGGAGTATTGAATGGACCCACATTCCCTTCCAGCTTATTTATGATGCTGCTACAGATCACTAACTAGTTTTCATGGGCCAGGTCTCTCAAAGTGTGCATCTTGCCTACCTTTAATTGTGTATCTCTTTTGAGGAAGAAAGGTATCTTGATTGCTTGTTCTTCTTTCCTAGAATCTCCACATTCTCGACCTAGAGAACTTCCAGGAGTCAAATTTAAGATGAGAGATAAAGTAGTTTAAACAGGTTGGTTCTTTTAAAATTTGAACTCTAAAACTTTTTTTCTGTTTTTTTTTTAAACCACCCATCTATTTTAGTGCCCTCACATAGTTATGAACTGAAATTCATACCACTTATTATATTCAGTATCTCTTTCTTCGATAACCATAATGGCTCTTGACACATCAGGTCAACCACTTGGATGTATACATTATATCAACCACACTCTATTTCTGTCATCTGAATTATTATCAGAAGCAGAGAGTAACTGGGGGAGCTCTAAAAATAACTCATCATGATAACAAGCCATCATAATAGGTTATTCAATTTGATGAATAATATCGCTTTGACCTCACGTCATGTTTATCTTTCAAGGAGCTGACGTACTTCACGGTATTTATTAAATGCTTAAAATTCACTAACACCCCATATATGGAGACCATGAAGTCTTCACAGAATGATACCTTTGGGCTGGACATAATCAATAGTAACACCTGAAGTATCCTGAAGGGTGAGGAGAAATCCATTTTGAATGAGTGAATCTTAAGAAACTGAAGTTTATCCTTTTAAGTTATGAGGTGTTTTTTTTTTTAAATCCATTTCTAAAATATCTGATGTATTTCTTTGCTTAAGAAAGTAGGGTGGTACGTATGACACAATTCACCCTTCTGTTCATGAGGTAGAGTAATTGTTATGAACATTAAGTAATACCCACACAGGCAAGGCATGTACGTCATAAGGATCACGGACTTTGGAGTCAAAAAGACCTGGATTTAAATCTTTGCTTTACCACTTAGCACGCTTTGGGGTGCAAGTCACTTTAAACCCACACTCGTGTGCCTTAGACAGCAAAGAAACGATTTCACATCAAGAAGTTGGGAGGTAGGGTGGTTTCAGCGTCAGTTAATTTTTCATTTCAGAAAGTTATCACAGACCCAGAATCTTTCTTTTTTCTTTGCCATTGTTAGTGTTTTAGATTTGTCCTCAGGCTACAGCTGGACATCACAGCAGTTGCCCAGATCCTGGTCAGCCACAGCAGCATCTAGTAAAAGGAGAGATTATCTCTTCTTTAGGTCTCTTTTCGAAAGGAACGCCCTTTCCCAGAGGCTGCTTCAGAGTAGCTTTCTCATTGGGTCTTCTCATTTAGAATTGGGTCAGATGCGTACTCCTTAACCAATCACTGGCAGGGGGATGGGATTCTCAGGATTGGTTCCGACCAATCAGAATTCAGCCCCTGGGACTGAGGCACATGGCACTGTGGAGGAGGGTAAGCAAAAGTGGGCTATACAAAAACAAGGAAGGGAGGTGGGTAAGGGAGGAACTGTGGCTCACTAGCTGTGAGATCTTGGGTGCATTACTTAGCATCTTTCAGTCTTAATTTCTAAATCTGAAAAATGGAAATAATACCTGCGCCTCATAAAAGTGTAAGAATTAGAAAAGGTGAGCCTTTCCCAGTGCCTGGCACATAGAAATGCTAGCAGCTTGTTTTGCTTGATTGCAGTCCGTGCTATACTTCCCTGTCAAGCCTGCTTCTGCCCACTGCTTTGTGAAACGTGCTGTTCTCAGTGTTACTTTTTGGTATTCTCAGTGGATTTGCTTCTTGCTACCCATCTCTGTTCCTAGTCTTTTTGGTTTGGGTTTTCTGTAATTCATTTTCCTCCTCCGTCTTGTCTCTTTCTTTTTTTGTTTCTTTCTCTATGTCCAACTCTACTGTATCTTTCTATGTCTAAGCATTATAATGTGCGTATGTGTATTTAAGATATACTCGTGGCTCATAAGGGAGAGAATTTCTTCTGCTTAGCAAACCCCTTTAGGCACTATGAGGACCCGACCTTTATTTCAAGGTAACCAGAATATTTTCTCTCTGGTGCCCATATAATTATGTCTTTAATATTACATTTGAAATCAGAATTGGTTGACTGAGATAAATGGAGATAAGCAGGAAGAACATTCAACAAACATTTCATATTCCAGTCACCGTGCTAAATGCCAGCTAGAGGCAAAGGTGAAGCACTGGAAAAGCCAAAAAAAGACAAAAAGAGATGCTGAGGAATGGTGAGTTTGTCAAAGAAATAGTGAGCAATAAGATAGAAAATGCAGTGTGAGGACACATTTGGAGAATTTTGAGTGCTATGCTAAAAAGCTGGGACTCCATATTTTTTCGCATGAGGCAGGGGACAGAGTAGAGCCATTAAATATTTTAATTAGAGAAGACATATGAAGAAAATATGACCACTGAACTTAATTTGGCAGTAATATAAAAAAATAATTGGAAGCAGTACAAAGCACTCCAGTCAGGGCAGTCAGGAGACTATCAGATGGGTTAGGCTGGGTTCTGCTAAAGGCACAACCAACCCCGAAACTCTCATGACTTAAAACAGAGAAGCAAAAAAAGTTTATTTTTCATTCATATGACCCATTCATTGCCAGGAAGCAGGGAACTCTGCTCCTTATATTCACACGGATTCAGCCTGATAGAATGATGGTGGCGCCACTATCTTAAACTTTGACAAAGCAAAAGAAAGCCCAGGAGGGTCTCACACTGGCCCTTAAGTGACTCACACAGTGGTGTGCTGGAGCCAGCTTATACTGGCTCGCAAGAGCCAGTTATGGGGCTCTTTTCTCAACTCCACATTCAGTGAAGTCAAGTTAGTAGTTTGAAACCAGCCATGGTAGGGGTATTTGCACCACTAAAATTGGCCAGCACTACAAATCATGCCCCCTCGCTCCCCAAAGAACCAGCTGTTAATTAAGCATTTACCAACACACCTCTGGACTCACTTCACTTTCAGTCACAACTCACTGGCCAGAACTATTCTCATGGCTCAACTCAAACACAAAGGGATCAAGAAGTCCAATCCTACCATTGCAAGAGAGCCAGAAATATTTGGTGAACAAACCTAATGACAACCACAGGATAATGCAAGAGTCCAAGTGTTCATCATATACACATTCACTCAATAAACATGTTTGTACTACTTCAGACTTTAACCCAGGAGCAATAAAAATGGGAAGCAGAAGAGTTTTAAGCACAGGTGGTATGGCAGTTGTCAATTTATTGCCTCTCAGCTCCCAATCCTCCTTGCATTTCCCCGTGTGGGGTACTGGAGATGAGTCTTGTAAGCATTTCTCCATTGCTAGGAAGGGTTGCAGGCAGACTTGCAGAAGGAAAGGGCTTCTTTCTGATTCTGGTGTGATATCTCTGTCTCTTGATTCCGCAGTTCTCATCTGGCATGAGAGCTACTAGTGGAGTTCATGCCCAGAAAATTTCAGAGGCACCCTCAAGGGTAGCTTTCTAGCAAGTTTCAAGGATGCCTTGGGCAATCTCCCAGCGTGTAAAGCAGCAACCTCTGCAGGTGTCTTCCTGGTGACTTTCCAGCGAGTCTTGCTGATGCCTCAGCCAGTTCCCCAGTGAATTTAACAGCATCCCCCATGAGCAGCTTCCCAGGAGCTTTTTATAGCGCACTAGTAAATGGTTCCCTGGCCCCCTCAGCCTAGCAGTACCCCAACAGGAGACTTCCAGCTTGCCAGCTCACCCTGTGGTTCTCGGCCTATCAACCTCAACCCACCAACAGTGGACCAGCTCTGATCAAGGCAACTCAGTGACCTTCTTTGCCTTCCAGTGAACTGCAACCAAATCCTCTCCACCAAGGTTCAACTTTTGGCCTTGGGGAGGAAGACTGTCTCTCGAGTTTGGGTATCCCCTGCAGCCTTATGCTATTCTTTAGTACTCATCCTCTCTTAGTAGCTAATTGCCTGTACATGGTTAACAATTCTTTGCTTTAAGCCTTCCCTGTTCAAATCACTGTGAACCTAACACATATGGGAACTGGACTTAATAAAAATAATTTAGGCTGCAGTGGAGAGAAAAGCCTGGATTTGGTCAAGGGTAGAGGTAGACAGACCAGGTAGGGGACAGATGATGGTTGGTCAGATGAGTTCAGATCATGGTGAGTCCAATCAAGAGATATGGAAATATCACAGATGTTTTTAGGAGATAAAATAAGTAGTCTTGGTAATGAGTTTGTGTGGATGAAAGAAAGAGAAGAATTGTGATGTCATCCACCAATTTAGAGGACACTGAGAGAGGATCAGATTTGGGGGATGAGATTGTGAGTGGTGTTGGTCCTGTTGAATTGGAGATACCTTTGAGTCACCTAAGTGGAGGCGTCAAAAGAACAGATGGATTGATGAGTCGGTAGCTCAGTGGAGCATTATGGACTAGAGATATAAGCATGTGAGTCATAAGCGTATAATATCGTAGGTTTGGTAGATGCTTTTGCCTGTCCAGCATCTCTCCCTCCATATTATTCACCCCAATTTTTCTATGCAAAACCACTCCATTTAAATGGAAGTCTCTGGTTATGCACCATGAGGCAATAAATATTCTATTCTAAGGAGTTGTTAGACCATATGCAGAATATGTGAAGGAGACAGTCAACAACTGAACCCCTCACCTACTTCAAAAGCGTAACAGTGTTTTAGGTATGAAGGTACTATCTCAAGCTTGGTGATAAGGAATCCAAATGGAATACTCACAAAGATATTTAAAGGTAACTTTAGAATGCTGGAAATCCCAACTTTTCCAAAAAAGAAGGGTGGTGGGATGCCTCTTTTCACCGTAAGCCAAGAGAGAGAGGTTAGTCTATATTCTCTCAAGTTTGGTGGGGAGTTAAACAGTTGCCTGAGATCTGACTCATGTCTCATAAATCTAAAGGATAAGAGACTGGTGGAAGAAGCCTGGGAGAGCTGTGTGATTGCAAAGGGAAGGAGGTTGCACTGCGATCAACCTGTACTTTGAGCATTTCTCAGGGCAGAAAGGAGTAAGTGTTGCCCAGAGGTTAGAGGTGGGTCACCTGCAAGGGAGAGGTGGAATGCAGTCATCTTAAGGCCTATCTGTGAGGGCTATTTGCGTGTGTAAATAGACCCCAGCAGACAGGTGTTGAAAGCATTGTCAGATGTCTGTGTGCTAAAGAAAGAGGAAACAACCAGAAGTAATGGAAATACACCTTCTCTGAAAGTTAGAGATCCCCAGTAATGAGTGGCCTCCAAGAACTTAAGAAGATGGGGGTTGGGGAGGATAAGTGTCATCCAAACACAGTTGGAGGGATTGAGAATAGAGAAGAGGCCACACAGCATCTTTGTTGTAAGTGATGGGAAGGAAAATAGCATAGGTGAAAATGGAGTTAGGCTTATAAGCAGAATAGTAGGACATTTAGGGCAATCCTACCTAATGGCACCAATTTTCTCTAGAAGGAAGGGGACAGACAGAACCATACGCTAAGAAGAAAGACTTTGTGAGTCCTGGTGAAGGGGATATAGGTGGGGGACAGCTTTGGGGAGAGTGCAGATGGCCAGAAATAGCTGTGTAGAATGGGTAAAAGAAGTATCTAGAGGACTCTAATAGGATTACCTGGGGATGCTCAGTGCCCATTTGAAATTGGCAATCATGAGTTCACAGTGGAATAGTCTCTCTCGACTCCACAGCTACTAAGGTACAGACAGGGAAAACAGATAGATGGATTTGTCAAAGTTTTGGCTTTTACCACATGGAAAAGGCAAAAAAGATAGAGGGTGAGAAATGTTTAGGGCATTTACAAGAGCTTTGTTGTAAAGATGGGCTGCATAAAGATAAAATTGAAGAGGAGGCTGATGAATTTGGAGACAGTAGAGCCATCCACTGCCTGGAGAGCTTAATGAGTTTTTGTATGACCTGACAAGCAAGCTGAGATAAGCACAGGAATGAGAATAGAGAATAAAATGCTTCAAATAATGATATTGGAAGTGAAGCACTAAGAGGCCATTGGAATTATAGACTGAGGTTGAGAGGCAAAGAAAACCACTAGAGGTCAAGAAATGGAGATGCCAGGGCTTTGGATGGATCTTCTGTTTGCACCCTCAACTTTTTAAGGATGATGACAAGGCTTGGTGTGGAGAGGAAGATGTTGAGCCAAGAGCCAACATTTTCAGTAAGGGTGAGTGGTGGATGTTCAGCTGATAAAGCACTGAGGAAGGAGAGAGGGTGCTGTGGTTGCTTAGAATGGGGCTAAGAGAACTAAAGCTTTTTACAGGAGGCAGAGTAAGGATCCGGAAGCAGAAACCAGGTGATGCAAAACCCACCTCATGACAATGATGTACGTGGGATGTGAGAGAATAAATAGACACCATTGAAAAGAATGGAGAGGAGGGAAGTAATGTCTTTAAGATGAACCAGCTCTCAGTTAAGTCAGAAGGTGGAGGGAACATCTGGAGAAAGTGAAGATGTCGATGAGTTTCTTGATAATGGAGCAGCAGCCAGGATTCAACAGGATCAGCATTAAGGTGAGGCAAGTGAGTTCGGGTCATGCTAGTCCGGGGTCGGATCCCATCTTTATTTAAAATGTTAATATTTTGCTCATCTTGAGTTGTTTTGGGTTTTTATTTTTTTAAAAAATGGTGCATTAAAATATTATTACTTGACCACTGAGTTTTCTGGCGCCTCCCTTCAATGTTGCGCCCAAGGGGAGTGCCTCACTTGCCTCAACCTAGTTTCAGCCCTGGCAGCAGTGTCAGTGGGTCCACGGGAGAATTTGAGAAATGCAGTGGGGCTGGACAGCAGGCAAAGTGGACTGCCAGATCACAAGCAAGAAAATGCAGAACGCTATGGAGATGGGTGAGAAGATTCAGCATACGTCTGACACTAACTAGTGATGGCAGTGAGAATGTTTTTAAAAATGAATGTTAAGGCTATCACAAGAGAAAATTGATAGAACATAGTGAAGATGGTGACTTTTTATATTGGTGGTGGGACTAGTAAGGGGATAACTAAAAATGACCATCCACATGGGGAAGACATGGTAATCTACGTAGTGGGAGAATAAAAGCCTTAGAAGGAATGACAAGGACTAACTAATAGGATCCGTTAATTATTTTGGTGAGGGATGGAGGAGAGGTTGTGGCAGAAGGCAAATGATAGAGAGGATTGAAAAATGACTACAGTTGTCGCCTGGGGATTCAAGAAGAGTGGTGGTGCATTCAATAGAAATAAGGACGTTTGTAGGAGATCAGTCATGTTGAGTTTGAAGGAAGTGGCCATATTGAGATGGCTTTTCACGGTACAGGCTTGGCACCTGTTAGGATTGAGGCTACAGATGTGCGTGGCATCCACACAGTGCTGGTGAGTGGTCCATGAGATGGCAGAGATTTCTGACCACCAAGAGAGAGCAGGTGAGGGTATGCTCAGTGAGAAATGAACCGTTTTGAAGACCACAGGCTCTGCTCCCCAGCCTCCCAGGAGCCAGTCTAGCCTCCCTTAATATCACCTCTGGCCTCTAGAGGGTCTCTGATTCCTCCTTGCACCTGGATTTAGCATGAAAAAATCTCTGTCCTTCACATTTCACCCAAAAGAATTTAAGTTTCTAAAACCAACTTTTACTGGAGAAAACTAACAACAATGATGAAAATTATAAAAGTCTAACAATAGACGTTTTCAGAGTATAATCTGCTCATTGAAATTGAAATGTAAGTAGAGTCTGAATGCAAATAAGATCAGTCTGCAGTCATGGCCCACGGAGGCTCTGATTCATCTTCTTTGACGTATGTACACCTATTCCTCTGGCCTGCTTGCTTCATGTTATTCATATTCATTAACAGATTGGTAAGGCTGATTCTACTGGTTGATGAAGTGATGTTTTCTCTTCAGTTGTTCTAAAATAGCATCTAAAGGTCTCAGTGGGTCACATCAGAGAGAGACTGTAAAAGGAAATTAACAATCCTCCGCCAACGCACTAAAAACATTGGTTAAAACATTTCAGAAATCTACAAAAGAAAGTATTCATGTAGGCATTTCCCCCTAGTGTGTATTTTTGTGTTTTCCACAATGAGTGTGTATTACGTTTTCAACAGGTAAAAATAAATTCCACTTAAACGTAATTAGAAAACAATACAGTGCCTAAAGATTTATCTAATACAAAACAGAATAGTCAGGTTCTCATGTGTAAAAAATTACATTCTTAATTCTGGAGAAGAATAGTATACTTTCTACAGGTAGTCCCAGATACATTTGAGAGAAGTTTATTATTTCTTGTATAATTTGGGACACACACCAATAGAGAGACTGGAAGAAATCTTTTACTGATTAAATATTTACCAGTAAAGATTTGAAAACAACCCAACCACCTCTTAAGCATTCAAATAAATGGCAAAAGTGTCCCAGAGGGGAGAAACACAGGGAAATTATAAGGTACAACGTTTCTAGCAACTTCTTTAATGCATCCTTTATGACCCCTGGAAAACTAAAAGAATATCTGGCCTGCAATATCCTTCACACTTTCGTCTTTTAAAGCCCCTACATAGAACATCCTTGACATTCATCGATATAGAGCAACTATTTTCCTATTTTGGGAAAACTAAGATAAAGAGTTGCCCCCAAATACAGAAAAGTCAGGAGTTCTATGAAGATCCTACAAAAAAGCTCTTGGCATGCCTTCATCCTTTATCCATCCACCCGACATACATGAATTGGGTACATACACTCTAGTAAGCAATGTACTTACTACCATGGGAGACTAAGAAAACAAATGTCACCTTGAAAGTAACTTACATTTTAGTAGGAAAGATAAGATATGCACACAAACAATCAAAATAATGCAAGGGAGCTTATGATAAATATCCTGGGAGATCTTCAAAGAAAGTGCTGTGGGTAGGGAGTAACCATGTTCTATTGGGGAAGCCAGAGAAAGCTTCAATTCAGAAGTGGTGTTGAGTATTGAATTTGGGGAAATTGTTTCCCAAAGCAGGCTATTATGGCAAGCAGGAGAGGCATTCAGGTATGAGAAGGAAGATACACAGAAATCAAATTCAGGTTTGGGGGAACCTGAAGCTTACGTAGTTATTACATCACTCTTTGAGAAAAGGAATAACAAACTATTCTTTTTGAATTTTTATTGAGTTAATGATAGGTTACGATCTTGTGAAATTTCAGTTGTACATTACTGATTGTCAGTCGTGTTGTAGGTGCACCCCTTCGCCCTTTGTCCCCAACCCCACCCCATCTTTCCCCTGGTAGCCACTAATCTATTCTCTTTGTCCACATTAATAACAAACTATTTTTAAAAAATTGATCAGGTCCTTCCATGTGCATGAGGGCCCTGAAGCTCAAGCTTCCTTGGCCTCATGGGTACTCCATTCTTTTTTTTTTAAAGATTGGCATCTGGGCTAACAACTGTTGCCAATCTTTTTTTTTTTTTTTCTGCTTTATCTCCCCAAACCCCCCCCGTACATAGTTGTATATCTTAGTTGTGGGTCCTTCTAGTTGTGGGATGTGGGACGCCACCTCAACGTGGCCTGACAAGCAGTGCCATGTCCTCGCCCAGGATCCGAACCCTGGGCCGCCGCAGCAGAGTGTGTGAACTTAACCACTCAGCCATGGAGCCGGCCCCTGGGTACTCCATTCTTGAGGCCAGGTTGTTGAGTCAGGCAGATTCAGGGCAAGTTAGTCTCTGTCACTTACAACCTATATGATTTTAGGCTTCGTTTTTCCGAACATCAGTTTCTTCAAATAACACCTACTTCAAATGCCTACTTGTAGAGTGGGAAATAGCAACCTAATTTTCCTTGGGGGAACCACCACTCCCCTACTCTCAGCCTATTCGGCGGAGCTCACCTCACACTTCATGGGTTGGTTGTATGGCTTGACCCATGAAATCATCACATTCCATTGGGCATGTGACCCAAACCAGGCCAATCTGGACCCACCTCCCAGGATGCTGCTGTAACCGTCAAGAACTCTTTTTCCACTGGGGCTGCTAAGCTAAGAAGGTGCTTAAAACATAAGTCTAGAGCAACTGGTGGGCCACTGACCTCCAAAGTGGGAGAATTTGAAGCCAACACAGTGGACAACACAGCCTCGAGACAGATAATATCCTAAGGGCACATCTGAGCTGTGCTTGCACCAGTTTGAGAAGGTTTCTGTCATCTTCAGCCACTAGTGCCCTGACCAGTACACTATAATGATGGCAATAGTGTGATGTTGGATTACCCAGCAAATCTGCCATTCAATTCAATATTTAAACATTTGTGCTGCGCTCTGCCAGGAAGAGACAGATGAGGAACCTGCTTTCATAGAACTTACAAACACTACTTAACCACGTTGGATCTCCAGCTTCAACTCTGTCCATCCGTGCTTCTCCCTATTCTGTCTCAAAATGCAGACATCCCCTCACATATATTTCAGTTGTGCCTGAGATAAATCAATTCCCCATTTTGACTGAATAAGCTGAATTTACTGATAAAATCAATCAAACAACAGACGTAACTGGATCTTCCACAGATGATTTAAGACTGTGTAGACCATTTTGTATGGGTGACGAACAATTCCCAGCCATAACTCTGTGTCTAATTCTCATTAAATGGTAGAAGTTAAGTGAGCGAGTGACATTATTTTGGGGATAGCTGTATATGCACCATAATTTATTTACCTAGAGTCAATTCTTTGAAAACTTTGGAACTTTAGCTCTCATCAGGAACACATTATTTATGGCACACTAATAGCTGATTGATCCCACATAAATGCTGGAGCACCAAAATTGAGAACCATCAATGTGTAATCACAAAACCCTGGATCCCGTTGTGTATCTGATTCCTGCCCTACAGAGGGAGCTGAATCTCAAGGACTTTTGTTTGGCTCTGTATTCCCATCACCTGGCAGAGTGCTTGACGCAGGAAACTCAATTAAAGTGTCTTATTTTTTTTTTAATGTATTTTTATTTTTTGAGGAAGATTAGCCCTGAGCTAACATCTCCTGCCAATCCTCCTCTTTTTGCTGAGGAAGACTGGCCCTGAGCTAACATCCGTGCCCATCTTCCTCTACTTTATACGTGGGACGCCTACCACCGCATGGCTTGACAAGTGGTGGCATGTCCACACCCTGGATCCGAACTGGCAAACCCCGAGCCCCCGAAGCAGAACGTGCACACTTAGCCGCTGAGCCACTGGGCCGGGCTCTCCATTAATGTTTCTTGAACTGAATTTAACCTTCTCTCCCAGTGTAAACAGAGGCAACCCCACCCTCTGCTTTACCAAAGCAAACTATGTACGAGTTCTAAGCTAGAACCCGTCTATTTCCTCTGCTTGGAAAACTCACCTGGAGCGATCATATTCCTTACCATCTTCAAAAGATGCTTAAAACTCACAGCCTCGAAGGTAAATTTTCAGCCTGGTGCTTTCAAACTTAGCTGCACTCTAGAATCACCTGGGGAGCTTTTTAAAATCCTGATGCCCAGGTTGCTCCCCAGATCAACTGAATCAGAGTTGTTGGGGGTGGAACCCAGGTGGCAGTATTTCTTAAACTGCCCCAGGTGATTCCAATATGTGGGCAAGGCTGAGAAACACTCCAGTGGAGCAACCCTTATTCAGTTCCTGAATTATCTTTATAACCATGTCAAATTCTGCTTTGTACTCTCTGCTGCCCTCGTCCAGGCCAGCCCTAGAATATAACGGTTTCGTAAAAGCGGTAGCAAAATGCTGGCTCTCTTATACCATCCCCACCAGTGGCGTTGTTAGAATCTCAGATGCTTCTTTGAAGATTCAGGAGGGGAAGGATAATAGGCAGCTTCTGGGGTCTCTTCTCCTTCCTAATTACCTTTTTGTGAGAACTAACTGAACCCTACGCACTGATGGAAACGGGCCACCGAAGTCACGAGCATGTCTGTAACCCTGTTTCCCACACTCCTATGACGCACCCCCTTCTATGTGCCATAGCTCCAAGGATTTTAAATTTGATGGTGCCTCAGAATCACCAGGAAGGCTTGTGGTAAGAGATTCCTGGGCCCCACCTCTAGAGTTTCGGACTCAGTGAGACTGGGATAAGGCTTGAGAATTTGCATTTCTAAAAATTCCCCTGGTGTTGCCGATGCTGCTGGTCTGGGGATCACACCGGGAGAACCACTGCTATAGCTGATTAGATCCCACCCAGAATTGATCGAGCCTCTCATCCTTGACTCAGAGGTAAGTTTCCCAGGACCACAAGCTGGCCCCAGTGAACTTTACACCCTCGGTCCATGAGCTTTATGCAGTGCCTTATATTTGGAAAGTCTCCCGTTTTGAGTCACTCTATTCTGATTGGACTTCTATTACTTGCAACCAAAAGAGGAGTGTCTGAGAGAAGGTACGTCTCACTTGTACTCCCGGAGGCTGTGACTGACTGCTTCCACTCCTGGCATCTCATTTTTGCAGTTATTTCCTGATGCCGGGTCCTTGGGGCTAGCTGCTGTTTCTGTTCTTGTTCCTGAAATGGAGACATAGCTTTCCTTTGGCCATTTTAGACTCTGAGCCGAGGAATCCACAGAGCGAAACTGCTTGGCATGCTACCCTTGGAAAGATGTCTAGTGACATCTTCCTTGTTTTCAACTGGCTTTTAAAAACTATAGCCTTTTTCCCTGGCATGGAGAAAGCGGGGCTGCTGGAACATCTGAGCATGAACACGCCAGGCTACTTTCTAAATATTCTCTCTGTTATGACTACCATGCCCTGTTCGGACACATTATGTAGACTCAACTTTGTCTCCTTTTGAGTACCTGCTGTACTCTAGACCCTTCCTGGAGGGTGAGGGAGTGGCCATTGTCCTTGATTCTTGGGATTCTTGGTTCTGGCTGTTGGAAAGGACCTATACTGGGTATTTTCCATTTGTCCCTCAGGTCCACTCTCCACATGGCACTGAGCCCCAGGAGGCTGTCCCACCTGGACAGGAGAGTAGATGAAGGGAGGGGGAAAGCAAGAGCAGGGTATTTATTTCTCTAACTCCCTCCATAGGGTTGCCATCTGCTGGCTGCTTCCCTTAGCTAAAGGCGACAGCTTCTGTCAGGACTTCTCCAAAGTCCTCTCCGTCTCAGCAACTGCTCTTTCTCCTTGCCCCTTCAAGTCAAGGAACAGTAAGAAGCCCCAACCATCACTATCCCCAGGGACCATAGCACCTCTTGAAGTCTCTCTGTCCCTGGCCCACGCCTTTAAACTCTTCCAAGCTCACGTAATTTGGTTGTGAATCTCTTTCCCGCTGGGACTCTGATACAGAATCTTGGCCTTGCATGACCATCCACTGCCCCACTAAATGCTCCTCAACCCCACGGAAACTCTTGATTCTTGCTTCACTAATCCTCAAAATATACTGAGTTTGACTAAATTTTTCAATATTTGCTTAGACCCACATGCTGGGACCCTTGCTTGCTACATGTTTGTCCACAACTTTTTGTTCCTTCTCTCTTTTGCATAGCCCAGGAGTTCTCAAGCTTGGATGCAAACTAGAATCACCCAGGGGAGCTTTGAGAAATCTTAGTGTCCAGGTTACTGGGGGTGGGATTCTAGGATAGGAAAACAGTATATAGTTTGTCCATGAGGAAAGCAAGAGCTAGGAACTCAATGATTTTCTAAAGGTAACAGAAACTGAGACTAAATTCAGTTTTCCCAATTCTCACTCCAGTTCCTTTAAAAGCATGACTACAGCGTCTTTCTCTTTATTTGGACCTATCTTGTCTCTATTATTGTAATATAATTCCTCCAGGTCAGAAACAATTCCTTCTCTTTTGATTCATACCTTCCAACAATGCCCAGTAAAGGGCCATGTACACAGTGGGCATTTAATAAACATATTAACTTACTGTCTATATACAGTACATGAGGCTCAAGGAAGAAAACAAATTCTTTTTCTGATGCACCATGGGGAATAATTAATGAACATTTCTCTTGCACAGTAGTGTATATGAAGACATTTTTGGAAAAAAGCGATAGCTAAAATTGATGTTGATGTAATCAATTTTTAAATGCCATTCACTTTCTTTGTCTAAAAATGTCATAAAAATGAGAATTTCATCTCTGAGTGTTCACATGAAAATCTTCTGATGTGGGTCCGTAGAGATGATATGCATGTAGACATAACTAAACACAACATGTTATCTCTCAAATTTCCTTCTGAGAATTTCAAACAATCCCCCAAGTTTCTGAATATAAAGAGTTTAAGAAAGAAGCAAGAAATCAGGTGAATAGAAAGTAAGAATATTTATGGCCAATTCTCCATTTCATAAGCTCTCCATTAAAATTCTATTTCTATAGCCCAACCTTTGATCATTTCACACTTGGACTACTGAAGGTGCTCTTACCTGGTCAACCTGCTCTCCCACTTCCTATCTTCACTCCATTCTTCACACAGCAGCCAGAATAATCTTTTAAAAATGTAAGCCATCGCTTCTGTTTATGGCAATGATTGAGTAACCAGTAGATTGTCTGTCCCCATAAACTACTAGAAGACTGGGCAAAATAAGGAAAAGATCTCTTTTCAGATATTAAACAATAAGAAGCACAGGACACTGATCTCTGAACAAAAAGAAATAGATGAGGGAAGCCCCACTATGAATCTGGCTTTCTGCCTAGAGGTACTTTTCATACTAAGACTTTGGGAAGAGAAACCCCAAATAGAATAGAGTAATCTCATTAGCTGACTATACAGGGATCAGGATTTGGGGCTCCTGAGGCAGCTTAAATTTTCAGGGCAGGGTACCAAAGAGAAGGGAGTAGTTCAGAGAAAAAGCTCCAAAAACTATATAACTGTCTCCTTGAGCCTTTAGCCAAATAAACTGCATATGCAGAATGAGACATTATGAGACAAGGCAAGGGACTAATGAGAAACAGTGACCTGAACCATTACTGGAACTCACATAGGAACAGGAGACATTTGATTTTGTTGAACACCTCCAGCCTTCAATGGAAATCTCAGAAAAGCCATGCTTTATGAGTAGGGCAAATCTAGCCCTGGAGTAAACACTCTGCTAGACCCATTCCAACAAAGGTTAAAAACTAACCCTGAAAGGGACAAGCTGTTTCACAAGTAAATTGCATTTCTATGAGAACAAAACACAATACACAAAATTCAGATTCTCAGTAATATAGCATCCATAATAGCTGGTATAAAGTAGAAAATTACTAGACTTATAAAGAAGCAGGAAAATGTAATCCATAACCAGGAGAAAAATCAGTTAATAAAAACACACCTGGTTGACAGAGGTAATGGAACTAGCACACAAAGTCATTAAACAGATATTATAAACATGTTCAAAGATTTGAAAGAAAACATGGATGTAATGAGGGAACAGAATGAATAGAGAATCCCAATAGAGAAAAGGAAACTATGAAAAAAGAACCAAGTAGAAATATGAGCAGAATAATACAATACCTGCAATGAAAACACTGCATGGGCCTAACAGCAGATTCATTATTACTGGAGAAATTAGTCAGTGAAATTTAAGATGTAATAAAAATTATCCAAACATAAACACACAAAGAAAAAAGGCTTAAAAAAAATGAGCACAACTTCAGTAACTTGTAGGACAATATCAAGCCTTCTAACATTAACATATGTGTACTTGGAAGGAGAAAAGAAAGATATTGGGGGAAAATATATGAAGAAATAGTGGTTGAAATTTTTCCAGATTTGATTTTAAAAAAAAGATAAATACACAGGACCAAGAAGCTCAATGAACCCTAAGCAAAGTAAATAAAAATATTACACCAAGGCACCCCATACTCAAATTATTGAAAATTAATGATGAAGAGAAAATTAAAAGCAGCTTGATAAAAAATGACAATTACATATGGGGAAACAAAGAAGGGAAAACTATAGACTTTCATGAGAAATTTGCAAACTAGAAGACAATAGTCTTTAGTAAAGCCAAAAAAAAAAAAAACCTAGAATTCTATATCCAGCATAAAATATTCTCCAAAAATAAAGGTAAAATAATGACATTTCCAGACAAAAAAAAATAATGAAAGAATTCATCGCCAGCAGAATATCACTAAAAGGAATGTTAAAGGAAATTCTACAGGCTGAAAGACAATCCTGCCAGATGGAAACGTGGATCTAAACAAAGGGATGAGGAGCTCAGGAATGATAAACATGTATATAAGTATAAAATACTTTTTCATTTCTTAGTTTATTTAAAACATAATTGACTGTTCAAAGCAAAAATAGTAACATGTGGGTTTTATAACACAAGTAGAAGTAAAATGTATGACAATAATGATACAAAGGATGGGGAGGAATTGAAGTATACCATTATAAGGTTCTTATGGTATATGTGACGTGATGTACTATTATTTGAAGGTAGTTGTGATTACTGTTCTGGCTGTTACCACCTGCTGTTCATTCTGGGGATGAGGCAGGTATTTTATTGCTTTTATTACCCAAGCAATAAAAATATAAGGTCAAATGTGACAAGTCCTCTGAAAGAAATGAAAACAAAATCCTATGACGGTTCAAAGAGCGAGCCCATATCTTGTTTAGGGAATCAGGAAGGGCCTAAAAGGAAAAGGATGGCATTGGGTGGTATTTCAGGTCCCCAAATAGCATTAATTTACTTATTCAACAAATATTCACTGAATTTATGGAATTGGTTCAGTCACTGGGCTGCTCTCTCATAGTAGGAAAATAAAGAAGAAAATTGGCATTCAGGGGCTGGTCCCTTGGCACAGCAGTTAAGTTCTTGCCCTCTGCTTCTCTGGCCAGGGTTAGCTGGTTCAGATCCTGGGTGCGGACCTACACACTGCTTCTCAAGCTATTTTGTGGCAGGTGTCCCACATATAAAATAGAGGAACATGGGCACAGATGTTAGCTCAGGGCCAATCTTCCTCAAAAAGAAAATGTCATTCAAAGGGCAAAGGCCTATTAAAAAGGGTGCTATGGCTGACTGCATGTCCTCATCTTCAGTATCCAGAAGTACTCTAGTTCCTGATTACTTACTCTTTGCCCTGGTTGTAGACTTCTTGTATTCTTAATTTTTTTTTTCTGACCCTTGGATTTGAACTTGACCCCCTGCCATCAGGTTGGCTCTGGATCACTCACTGTATCTACAACCACTGTTTAGATGGCCCTTTGTTCACCCTGTTCAACCTGCCCCCATCGCTCTGTGCTTTGACACTTATGATCCTGTCCACAGCACCTCCAGTGTTCATGGGGAGCCCTGGATAGGTGTTGTCTATGAGTTTGTTACTTCTGAATTCCCTGAAATACTTATTCTGTTGAAATAGTCAATGTATAAGATAGTTTCCCTCCTTTTCCCACTCTCCCAATCTCCAATGCAGATGTACCATATTAAATCTGCATATGAGATCTGTGGATTGCATCTGTGTCATTTATGCTTTTTCTTTTCAACAAATGGTGAGTGCCTATTTTGAAGAAGCACTGGGGTCATAGTAATGGATAAAAGTGAGTCCATCTCTGCTACCGCGGGCCTTAGCATCAAGTGGGAGAAGAAAAGATAGTGAACAAGTAAATATATAATAGTATTACAGATAGCAATGAGTGTACGAAGAAAGGTAATGCTTAATTTATTTAACTGCCATCCATCTTCAGGGCTTTTGGCCCAGAAAAATATTGTACAATAAGCCCACCAATGACTTGCACATGCTTTTCAAGAATAGGTGTTCTTTTTAGAACTCCGTTTTGACCTATCCATCTAACCTTACAATCCATATCCTTATTCCAATTATCTACATCCACAGTAATCATCATGGCTAATATTATTGAGAAGTTAAAATATACCAGACACTGTGCTAAGAGCTTAATATGTATGATCTCAATCATTCACACAACAAACTTATGTGGAAAATAGTATTTTTATCTCCATATGCAGTTGAGGAAACGAGGCTTAGAGACCATGCACTGCCCAAGTTATAGAACTGGGGAGTAGAATTCACACAAATTCAGGTGTAGGTTGTGTATCGTCTCCCTAACCAGAAGGTAGGCTTCAGAAGGGCCTAGACCATGGCCTCTATTTCTTCAGCTTCGTGGTGTTGAGCTTACAGCAAGCACCCCACAATAACATTTGTTGGGTGCCAGATATTGTACAACAATCCAATAAACAGTTATTATCTTGCATTTTCAACTGAGGAAACTGGGGCACAGAGAATCTGAGAAACTTGCTCCAGGTCATGGAGGTGCTGAGTAATGGGCCAGGGTTCAAACACGGGCAGTGTAGCTCAGGGCATCTCAATCTAGAATCTAGAATCTTCTCAGTCTAGATCAATGTTAGGATGCATGATAGTCACCTGGAGGGCTTGTTAAAACGCGGAGGGCCAGGCCCCAACCCCAAGTTTCTATTCAGCAGGTCTGGGTGGGGACTGAGAATCTGCATTTCTAACAAGATCAAGAGATGCTGACTCTGCTGGTCCCCCTGGGGACCTCACATTGAGTAAGGAGTGTCTAGATCAAGACTCTCCTTTTAACTACTAAACTGTGGTCTTTCTACAGTAGACTAATACTTGCTGATTGAGTGAAAGGCAATATATTTGTATAATAATAAGGCAGCAATCAGCATAACCCATACCCATTGATCACATTAATGAGAAATTTGCATTTCTATTTCAGTGCTCGCTCAGCTTTTACTCAAATCATTCATTCGAGAATAGGAGGCTGTGCCAACCTCTTTGGAAGAAAACTATGTTAATGAGCATAGGTCCGAGAGCTTGGGAGAGGGCTGGCAGCTCAGGGCCCCAAGCCAAGAGGCAAGAAATTATGCCTTGCCTCTCTACCTTCAACTTTTCTGTGGCTTCCCAATGAATTGGAATAAAACTAAACTCCTTATCATGGCACAGGAGGCCCAGAGGATCTGGCCCCTCTGTGCCTATCCCCCTCTCTGCTCCTAGATAACCATATCCAGGTACATTGGCCTTCTAACAGTTTCCAGAACAAGATAAGCCTTTTTTTCCAGACTCAGGGCCCTTGCACTTACTGTTTTCTCTGCTCTTTCTCTCTTATTGTTGTTTCTGATGTCAAAGAAACCTAGAGCCAGACAGAAATGAACGCAGTGAGGGCAAACTTTATTCAGGAGCTACTGCAGTAGAGGAAGACCTCAGGAAAGAACTGGGCTCCATTTCAGACATAGCAAGGACGAGGGGAGAGTTAGAGCTGAAAAACAGCGGGGGTCAGTGGATGGAAAATTACTAAGAGGAAGCATCAAGGATTAGGGGAATTCTGGCTAATCTGACTTGATAGGATTCTTGTTAAAGGCAGGCCAGGGTGACTAGACGTCCAGGGCGGAGGGGTCAGGAATTTCATCAGATATCTTGAGTGGTCAGACACCAAGGGTGGAGAATGAGGAATCTGATCTGTTACGGAGTGTGGGGGATTTTCACTCAACCGACCCAGCAGGATTCTTGCTGAAGCTGGACTAACCAGGCCCAGGACAGAACTCAGGGGCGAGGCCTAGTCAAAAAGGGGACTCAGAAGAACCTTTGGTTAAAGAGAGAGTCTTTGTCACTGACACTTCATTTTCCTCTGTTTGGTCTTTTCTGTTTTGTTGTTTTGATTTTTTTTCATATGTATAAATATTTTCCCCTTGTGAGACCATAAGCACCACTGGGAACTTTCAATTTCCTCCCAGTTCGAGAACTAAAACAGACGCCCCTTCGTCCTTGCCTTCACAAGTTTACAGTCTTCCGGGGAAGACAAGATGTGCACACAGAACTATTACATAAGATGGAAGCACTCCCATGAAGATGGCGACGCACTTCCGTGGGATCACAGAGGAGCCTGTGATCCAAGCCGATTCTCACTTGGAGGTTGGAAGTAGGCTTCTGAGTCGGGCCTCTAGTGATGGATGGATAGAAACAGGCCAAAAAAAGAGATGAGCATTCTTGGCAAAAGAGAATGTTATGAACATAAGCCAGAGTGCTGTTTCTTTCTTTTGTAGTTTCGAGTTTTGTTTAATGTAAACGTTTTATTGACGCATAAGAACAGTGCACAAATCTCAAACGTACTGCTGAAGAACGTCTTTGAAGTGAAAATACCCTTTTCACCACAATCCAGATCAAGCAAGAGCGTGTTTCAAGTTCCCAGAGCCCCCTCCTGCCTCCTCCCAGTCATTGTCACCAAAAGTAACCTCTGTCCTGACTTCTGTCACCCAAGATTAGTTTTTCTTGTTTGTTGACTTTATATAAACAAAACTATACTCTATGTATTCTTTTGTATCTGCCTTCTTTTGCTCAACATGTGTGTGAGGTTGACCCATGGTCCTTCATTTTCGTTGCTGTGTATTATTCTGTCATATGATTATTTCACATTTATTTATCTATTTTACTACTGATGGACTTTTAAGTTGTTTACAGGTTCTGCCAGTGGCAATAACGTTGTCATGAAATTGTGGTACATGATTTTTGGTAAACATACTCTAGTAGACATGGTTTGAGTTCCATGTCCAGACCCCTGCGTGCCCCTCCTCCAGCTTCTGGGTACCCTTGCGTTTTGAGGTCACACCTGTGAATCCTAGAATGCTTCAGCCACTTTGCCCACAATGGAAGAGAGACAGAAGTGGCTGGAAATCTAAGCCCTTTCCTTCCCGCCCCAGCTCTACCTGCCCTAGCCAACGCCTGACCTCTAGGTGTGCAAAAGACTGGCTCCCTGGCCTGAAGTGAGGATAAACTCTGAGGCATAGTTTACATTCCGTGGTTCCCTTGCAAGGTGAGGCTGAAACTGCTCTCCTAGGACTTCGCCTGAACTCAGTCTCGTTTGCTTTCTTCCCCATCTCTGTCCAGCTGCCGTACTTCCTCCTGAAAGCGTGTCTTTAATAAATTGCTTGTACACAAATCCTTATCTCAGGATCTGCGTCTGGGAATCCTGATATAACTCACACAGGAATACGTTTCTATTGGGCATATCTGGGTATAGGATTACTGGATCAGAGAATATACCGGTGCTTGGTTTTGCAAAGTGGTTGCACCAGCGGCTGGCCTGGTGGCACAGCGGTTAAGTGCGCACATTCTACTTCTCGGCAGCCCAGGTTTCGCCGGTTCGCTGGTTCGGATCCTGGGTGTGGACATGGCAGCGCTTGGCACGCCATGCTGTGGTAGGCTTCCCACATGTAAAGTAGAGGAAGATGGGCACGAACGTTAGCTCAGGGCCAGGCTTCCTCAGCAAAAAAGAGGAGGACTGGCAGTAGTTAGCTCAGGGCTAATCTTCCTCAAAAAACAAACAAACAAACAAACAAAGTGGTTGCACCAATTAACACTTCCAGCAGCTGTTTATGAGTCTCAGTCAGTTCAAACTTTTTGTCAACACTTGACAATGACTTTTTCTCAATTTCTCATTTTTCAATGGGACATCTTTTTCTTATTGATTTTATATGTTCTTTTAAAATATTTTCTTGATATGAGTCTTTCGCTAGATATATGTATCATAGGTATTGAGTCCCATGCTTAATTGTGATATACACAATCAGATCTGTGAGCAATTATCACTTTAATTCTACTTTTCTAACCATTATATCTTTTATTTCTTTTTTTGACTTCTTACGCTACCTAGGTCCTCCAGTATGATGTTAAAGAGAAAGAGTTTTAGAGAGCATCCTCATCTGAGACCCAAATTTGGCTTTCACCATTTCAGCATTGTATAGGATGTTTATGGAGGAGTTTCTGTAGATATGCTTCATCAAATCAAGGAAGTTTCCTTCTATTTCTAATTTGTTAAAAGTGCTTTTTTTGTTTTATTTTCATGATTGAAGATTGAGTTTAATCAAATGATTTTTATTCATCTATTAAGATGATCACATGATTTTTTTACCTTTTTTCTTTTAGCGTTAAAACTAACCTTGCATTCCTGGATTCCCACTTGGTTGTAGGGTATTATCTTTTTTATGTGTTGCTGGATCCACTTTGTTGTTATTTTGCTTAGGATTTTTACATCTATGTTCGCAAGAGATATTGGCAGATAATTTTCCTCTTTTATGACGTCCCCATCAGGTTTGCTCTCAAAGTTATGCTGGTTTCACAAAATGTGTTGTGAAGCCCTCCTTCTTTTTCTATTCTCTGGAAGACTTGGTGTAACATTGGGGTTCTTTATTCCTTAAATGTTTGGAAGAATTTATCCATGCATGTCTCTTCTTTCTTGGATTTTGACCTCTAAAGTCCTGGCTGTGTTGGCTACTTTGTGCTGCATTCATACAGCGATTTTTAAAATTTTAACCAGACTTTATAATTATTCTCAGCAAGATGTTGGTCTGATACAACTCAGCCATTACAAGGTCCTTTTTTAAGGGTCATGTATAAACGGAGCATAGATTATGAACAATGAATGGTTGGAAACATACACACATTGATATTCAATCGTGAAAGCCCTTGGATTCCAGAGAATACTGAGAAATGGGGATCTCTGACAGTTTTTGAGTAGAGAGACAATATGCTCAGAGGTGGAATTAGGAAAGCAAATATGGCAATGGTCTTTGCCACGAAAGGAAGGACGAACACGTAAGAGGTTATCACAAAAGTTCAATGAAAGCGAATAAGTGTCTGCTTAGGAAAGTGCCAATAAAAATATAGAAGACTTCCTTTCAACCAATGGTTCTCAAAGTGGGTCCCTGGAGCAGCACTGGAAGTTCACCTGGGAACTTGTTACCAGAGCAAATTCTCAGCCCTGCCCCAGACCTGCTGAATCAGAATGTCTTCTAGGGGAGACGCCCAACAATCTGTGTTCTAAGAAACCCTCCAGGTGATTCTGATGCTCATTTAGTTTTGCAAGCCACTGCTTTAGACCAGAATTTAGCCTCCCTCACAGCTGGTGATGACTGTGTGGTGTCTGTTCTGGCCAATGAAACATACGAGGAAGTCCAATTGGGGTACTTGTAGGAAAACTTTTGCTTTCCAGGTAAAAAGGACAAATGAAGTTGGGAATGCTCATTTTCCTTACTTCTGCCACGAATGCAGATTGACATGGTCACCAAGAGGCAAAAGGTTTGAGGACTGAGAAACCCAAAAGGTTGAAGATGGCAGGGCAGAAATAAACAAGAGTCGGGTTCTTGATAACATTATTGTGCCTCACACCAGCCCTGGACTGTCTACATCATTAAATGCCTTTATCCTTCAATTCACTGGTACCTGGGTATTCT
The DNA here is from genome assembly GCF_021613505.1 of Equus quagga. Classification (NCBI taxonomy): domain Eukaryota; kingdom Metazoa; phylum Chordata; class Mammalia; order Perissodactyla; family Equidae; genus Equus; species Equus quagga. The sequence goes on along the minus strand of NC_060268.1, from coordinate 87,921,656 downwards.
GCTACCTGTAGCTAAATGAATTCCTGACTGATATCTGTGTCAAGTTTACAGCTGGCACCTAAAGGAGATCATAAGTGATGGTTCCCCTTGATAAAGTCAGAAGTAGTCTGTTCATTTAACCCACTTCTGGAGAAGAGATACCAGCTAAGCATTTTTTTCCCCATGGAGATCAGAGCTTTGAGTAGTATTCTATTTCTTAATACTTTGGGCAGAGAAGGCAGTTTTGAATGCTGTAAAAACATTTCTTCACTGGATGAAGTCACTTCTGTGTGTGAGCCCAGAAAGCAAGGAATCACAGTGCCATCTCCCTGGCATTACCATTTGCCTTTTTCTCACCCAGAAGGGGAAATCCACTGGAAATAAAAACCCCACCGAGAAATTCACACCAGAGACGAGTGTGTTCCTAATTCCTACTATCAGGATACGTTAGTGAATACTATTTCTGGCTTTCCCAGGACTTTGTGGAACAAGAGAATGATGATTTCTGGCAGAGGAGTAACTCCCATAGCACAGTGGGCAGTGCCTGGCAGCTTCCTTGCAATGCAGCGCTGGCTCAATTACTTGGAGCTCCCTCTGCAAGTGTGCTCCAGATGGCAGCAGGGACCTCTCCGAGTCTCAAACTTGCTTGGGTGGCATTTATGACTGGTGTGTGACAGTCCTGTTTTAAAGAGACCGACCCACAGTGCACAACAAAAATAGTGGGAAACATCAGCTGGCCTGCTTCCAAGGAGACTGTGTGGGGGTGTCACCCACATCCCCACCTTCTGGCTCCTAATTTCTGCTTTCAGTTGTAGGTCCCATTTTGCGTCCCAAGCAGAATATTCTGTGAATGGGTACAAATCTTTAATCACCTCCGCAAAGAGTTTTTGGCACTGACCACCCTGTTTAAAACTACAAACCCTCCTCCAAACTCTAGCATGCATACTCCCGCATCTTTGCTCTATTTCTCCAGCATAGTACTTAGCACCATCTGGCATGCTATATGCTTTACTTATTCAAGTTTTATTGTCTTTCCGCCTCCACTCGATTGTAAGGTTTACGAGAGCAGTAATTTTTGCCTGTTTCGTTCATTGCTGTATCCACAATATTTAGGAAAGTACTTGGCATGTCATAGATGCTCAGTAAGTGTTTGAGAATGGATGCCTCTCAACTGCTTGGCTGACAGGTCCTGAGAAATGGCACACCCTCTTCCTGCTCTTTGCTATTGTTTCTTGAAAGTATAAGCCTTGGAGGATATTAGGCTCCCAATTCTGCTACAGTTTACTCCACGTCAAGAAACTGGTTGAATCATAATACTGATAAATAATAACCATGATTTGGTTAAGGCTCACTGTGTAACAGATGAATGTTTGATGCTTTAGGTGTATTATTTTATGTAATTCTCAGAACAATCTAGCAGCTTTAGCCCCATTTTATCAATGAGAACAAGGAAACCCAGTGATCTCGGATGACTCATTCAAGCTCTTACAGCTCATCAGGGGCAGAGCCAGGATCTGAACTCCTGGAGTCAGTTGGGCTGTCTGACTCCAAGGACTGGGCTTCACCAGCCACCTCACTGGAGAAAAACGATAGCATTAGTTGACAAATCTATGTTACCCTGATTTCTCCTCCTCTCTTGCTAAAAGACAGGCATTTTTGTGCAATCCCAGGAATCAAATGACTTAATCAGAGATGCTTTATCTAGACATCCTCCTGCCTAGATAGATAGGTAGATGGGTAGATAGATATAGATAGATAGATAGGTAGATAGATAGGTAGGTAGATAGATAGAGAGAAATAGATGATAGATAGATAAAAATACTTGGCAGAAGTGAAGTTCTGATTAAATGTTGATGGTTTAGGTGTTCATGTATCTTCCAAAAGAGACTATGAAAGCATTCTATGTAGAATGAGCTTATTTTGGCAAAATTTTTCTTAAAATAGTATCAAGGCAGACAGTTTCAGAAGTTCTATTTCCTAAAGTAGTGTCTAATATAATTAGACACTATCACAAGTCTTAAAATTAGTAATACTAATAGTGACAAATACTTAATGAGTGCTTATTATGTGTTGGGCTTAAAATCTTCAACAGCCCTATGAGCAGACAGGGAGGTAAACACATGTTTAACCAGTTGCCTTTGAGGAAGTGGCCAACCCTCTACCCCATCACTGTCTCCTTTGCAGTTTGTGCCCCAGCCGCTCCCCGAGGACACACAAGTTTTCAATGGCCCACGTTGTTTCATTCTTTTACGCCTTCACTCACACAACTCTCTCTTCCTGAAATGCCTTTCCCCTCTTGTTGGTATTGGGAACTCCTATTCGTCCTTCAGGACTCTTCTTGGGTGTCGTGTCACTTCCAATAAGAAGCCCTCCTAGACCCTCTAAGTCTTAGTTATCTGTTTCTCCACTGTGCACCTAGATACCCCATATATACTTGTGTAACACACAAGGTGTGGTCATTCTTTCCTTCATTAAGATGTGAGCCTTGTGAGGGAAGGGATTGTGCCACATCCATCTTTGTGATGAACAATACCCAGGGTAATAATTCATGCAACAAGAATGTTAAAGAACTGAGCTGAAATCAAAGGGGCTAAGATGAAGTAGATCATAGCATGACCAGTCATGGAGTTGAGGAAGTCTACTAACTAATGATATACCCAAAGCTGTGGACATCCATAACTGCCCACTGGATGCCCTCAAACATCATCTTTGTGGCCCTTGATCCTGTCATGTATAATGGCTGTAACAGTGTTGTGTAGAAAAACTCAGTCTTCCTCCCGTGTTTTTCCTTTCCTCTCATACTACTATCACACTCACAACACTTCTGACACCAGATGTGTGGGAGCTTTCCCCAGCAAGCAATTCTCCGTGACACCAGCTGGGTCTCCTACAATTTAACTCTATTCTGACACTATCTACCTGGAGATAGAGTCAGATTCCACAGGTTAAGGGCTCAGTCCCGCAAGGGTGATCCCAACCCACTTCAGATGACAATTGCACGTCCCAGGTTGTCACCTGTGCTTCTGACTGAGAGGCTACAAATCGGAGGTTCCCATGACCCCTTCCATGAGTTTGATTAATTTGCTAGAGCAGCTCACAGAGCTCAAGGAAACACTTACTTATGTTTACTAGTTTATTAAAGGATATGATGAGGGATCCAGATGAACAACCAGATGAAGGGATACACAGGGTAAGGTCTGGGAGGGTCCCACACATGGGAGCTTCTGTCTCTGTGCATTTGGCTTATGTTACCCTCCTAATGTGTGGATGTGTGCACCAACCTGGAAGCTCTCTGAATCCCAGACTATTGGGACGTTATGGAGGCTTCCTCATGGAGGCATGATCCATTATTAAGTCCATTTCCAGCCCTTCTCCCTTGTCTGGAGGATGGGGTTGGGGCTAAAAGTTCAAAGCTTCTAATCATGGCTTGGTCTTTCTGGTGACCAGCCCCCACCCAGGAGTCCACCGGGAGTCACTCATTAGAAGAAAAGAGGCTCCTGGTGCTCTTATGATTGAGGAATTTACAAGGGTTTTAGGAGCTCTGTGCCAGAATGGGGACAAAGACCAAATATACATTTCTTACTATAAATTGCAATGTTGTGTTAAGCATAATCAGGACAAAAGGGAGGTATAAGACATGGTCCTTGAACTACTCTACAACAAAGGAAAAATGACCACAAAGAAGGGCCCAGTGGGCTGCAGTCTGCTTCTTCTCTGGCCTAAATCTCGAGCAGGTGGTAGTGAAACACTGCATATAAAGAAAGAAATTCCTTTGACCCTCCCACAGGCACCACTTCAAACTCAATGCTTTAATTGTTTTAGGTCTGGACTCAAGAATTCCTCCCCTGGAGCTCAGACATATCACACTGGAACACTTCAGCTGACAGACAAGCTGACTGGCATTTTAATGGATTTCTCTGCAAGGGGATTGCCGATTGAACACAGATTGTTCAACCAACCAAGGGATGCAAAAGGGTTGGCTTGAGGTTCAAAACCTTCCCAGCATTTGTCTAGGAAGCGTCTCTGTGAAGTTGATGATACAACACTATTTAAGTGGCAGAGGCTCTGCAGGCTCTATGAAGGGAGGAGACAGTGTGTTTATTAAATGGAAGAAAGTTTAGGGGCTGGCCCCGTGGCTGAGTGGTTAAGTTCGCGCACTCCACTGCAGGCGGCCCAGTGTTTCGTTGGTTCGAATCCTGGGAGCAGACATGGCACTGCTCATCAAACCACGCTGAGGCAGTGTCCCACATGCCACAACTAGAAGGACCCACAGCGAAGAATATACAACTATGTACTGGGGGGCTTTGAGGGAAAAAGGAAAAAAATAAAGTCTTTAAATGGAAGAAAGTTTAGGAATATTGGGACAGCTGACTACCCACAGGATCTGTAAGGCTTGACTTCTTTGGGAAGTTCCTTGAAATGAAATGAACCTTTCGTGTGACAAATGGGTTCATCTCCCCTTTCCAAATTTGCATCTCTACAAAATGCTGTGACTCTGCTGTCTCAGTCATCTCTCTGCCCTTAGCACACAGGAGGGGATCTTCATCCCAGACTGGGACCTAAATACAATTGGGAAATGCTGAATTCAAGAAAGCTGAACAGGTTTCTTTGCAGTGGGACTTTTCAGAGTCTTCAATCTCTGTGATGTGTACAAAGTATGCAGCATTTCCCAAGATTATTTGACCATGGAATCATTGTCTTCCTTTCCAGTGGAGTATTTCATGGGGCTAGTGGACCACAAGTGCATGCTTTGGGATTATCAGAGATTAAATCTCATGTTTGAAAACCTTATGCTAAGCGCAAGAAGCCAGTCACCAAAGACCACATCCTGTATGATTCCACTGGTGTGAAATGTTCAGAATAGGCAAACCTATGGAGACCGAAAGCAAATTAGTGTTTGCCAAGAGATGGGGTGAAGGCAGTGAGGGGTGAGGTGTGACTGCTAATGGGTTTCTCTTGAGAGGATGAAATGTTCTAAAATTAGATTTTAGTGATGATTCCATAATTCTATAAATATGCGTAAAAAATCATGGAATTCTATACCTTAAATGGTATGGAATTTTATGGTATGTAAATTGTATGTCAACAAAGCTGTTAAAATTTTTTGACAAAGATCCTATAAAGATCATTTCCCTCCTGCCAGTTAAAGTAGTTCTTTATTTCTTTTTTCCTTTCTTCTTTTCTCTCTTTGCGCTCCCCACGTTTTTGTTGGTCTCCTGCACAAACCAATCCCCTTCTGTTATTTTCTAATAAACTAACTTTTCTTAATAAGGAATGTATATGCACAGTTTAAAAATTAGAATGAGTACTGAAAAGTGTAAAATAAGAAATGCTTCCGCTTCTCCATGAGCCACTGTCCCACTCTCAGATGTAACTGCCGTCAACACTTTTTTATGGGTTCCTTCAGAAATTGTGTGCACATTCATAGCCCGTCTCCATATGGTGCCTGTATTTTTACACAAATTGGACCACACTCTATTCTGCATCTTGTTTGTCTCATTTCATCGTGGATTTTGGAGATCGTTTCATGTTTGTCCATACAAAACAATCACATTTATTTAACAGCAGCGTAGCGTTCATTGAATATTTATGCCATATTTATATAAGCAGTTCCCTATTAAGAGATATTTAGATTGTCTCCAGATGTGGTTGGTTTTGATTTCATATGTTTTGCTATTATAAACTATCCTACAATAAACATCTTTGTGCATCGGTGCAGGATAATTACTAGGAAACGTTCATGGGTTAAAAGCCATGTTCTTTTGGAGGTTGATAAATGTGACTAGACACCCTGCAAAATAGTGTCCCCACATACAATCCCATCCTCAGGGAATGAGAGAGCTGGCATGTATTTTAAAAGTTCTCTTAGCCTAGCACAGGTTCCACCCTCTCTCAGCCCACAGCCCTGACCACACCCGTGCACTGCCCAGGCTGAAGTCCTGTACTAACACTATAACGACGTGTTTTATTCTTAGCATCCCACCCTCTTCACGGGAAGATGCTCGCTCTACTCTGTTCTCTGCAGTTTTCCTTCTTGACAGGTGAGCCTTGTACCAGAAACGCCATCAGTATGCAAATGGCCTACAACGGCCCTGTCCAAGAAAGGGTCATGTCAGCTCACGTTCTGACTTTATGATTCTCTGACTGACAGTCCTAGTTCCACCTTTGTACTCCCGCCTAACCTTGAGCAAAGTCACTTAACTTCCGACAGCTTCTGTCACTGCATCGACTTAAGCAGCTGGTGGGGATATCGTGGCAGAAGGTACCGTTCGCCTTTGGTGAGGCTTTGAGTATCTGTGTGCGGAGTTTGAGGAGGGTCATGGAGGTGTGCATAATACGGAATGGCCGTTTTTGAGTTTGCAGGGAACTAATTAAAGAATGGCTAGAATAACATGGTGAACGTTTTTCATTCTCTTGCAGACGCTGTGATACAACTAAAAGGGATGTGGTTTCAGCCATGATGTAGGGTAGTTACTCTCAAGAAAGAATGTCTGTGGAATAGAAAAATCCAAGCCTGCCTAAGGCCAACCACACTTACACTCTCAGAATCAGCCCAGTTGTATAACACGGTTAGGCTATTGGAAGTGGCCCTGATTCTACCCCCTTCGTCACATTACCTTCTTTGGGAGTCAAATTTCCAGCCCCTGCTAGAATAGGGTTTTGATACTTTGTTAACATGGGTGGCCCAGAAGTGGCATCACATGAAGAGAGAATACTTCCTGTTCTTAAGCTTTGGCCTCCATCCTCAAGATGCAGGTTTGAGGCTCAGCTCTGACACTGAAAGCAGAGGTGGCGTGGGGTGGGGTGGGGGAAGGTCCTTGCGAAGGGGCAGCATTTAATTTTTCTGGACATGCACTTCCTCTGCTATCAAATGAGGGTGTTGGGTTTGGGGACAGCCTGGGATGCCTGCAGAGGCCAGGCACGCACCTGCTTGTGTGCAGTGGGCCAGGGAGACTGAGCTGCAGGGGACCTCAAACCTAACCCAAGAGGGCAATGGCCGCTCCTCTTACAGTTGATGGCTACCATGCAGGACTGAGGCTTAAATCACCCTCTGGCCAAACCAAACAACAGGTCTGTGAGCTTGTCGGGATGTTTTCTCTGTCAGACTGTTCCAACTCTGACGCTTGACTATTCAGAATAGTATGAAGTAAGAATCATGGCGGCCACACCTGTACTGAAGTATTTACTCGGCTTACACACTCCGCCAAGCACTTAATACGAATTAGCTTATTCACTTCTCAAAACAACCCAGTGATATAGAGACTGTAATTATGCCCATTTTACAGAGGAGAAAACAGAGACGTAGAGAAATGAAGTAACTGGCCTGACACGACATTTCTAGCAAGTCTTGGAACTAGAGACCGATCCCAGGTGAGTCTGACATGCATGCAGCTCCAAACCAGAGGGGGTGTGGTGCCCTGATGTGGCCATCCCTCAGCCCAGTCTCTGTAAGTGTCTTCTTTCCGTAGCTGGACCATCTCCACCCCCACCCTGCGTGCCACAACACCAGCCACTGAGCCCAGTCCTAATCGTCCCAGCCAGTGCTTGGAAGTCAACATATATTCCTCCTGGTGGCTGGTCCAGCTCACATTGAACCCAGTAAGGGTCTCAGCACAGTCAGGGTCTCCTTGTGTCCCTCAGCCTCTGCCTGAGCTGCATCTCAGCGATGTGCTGGCCACCTCCACTTCCTCTGTCTTACTCCTTGCAGCTTCTCTCGACCTCCCAGCCCTCCCTGAGGACCCTGGATATCCGGACCATGGATTCTTAGATGGTGGGAAACAGTCCCTGACACAACTTCGCCACCTCCTGTCAGGCATCCCACACCAGCTCCTGTTCCTGCTGCTGCCTTGTGACTCTCCCCGGCTCCTGTGCTGGACTTTGTCTCAGTGCCTGCAAGGTGAGGCTGCTCCCCACAGCCTGCTTCAGCTCAGGAGTGGGACTGTTCTGAGCCCAGCCCTTCTGCACCTGCCCTTTGCTGCTGCACTGCAGTGGTGTCCATAGGAGCTAGTTCTGAGACGTGCTGTCATCCTGATTCCCACAGCCCCTCCCACTTCAGAAATCGGAGACAAGAGTGGACCTGGGTCTTCCCAGCCTGAGGAACGTGCTCCTCCAAGAAGATGGGCAATTTGAAGAAGGATGGACAGGCAAGAAAAGATAAAATGAATCAATTTCTGAGGGATTCTGTCCGCAACATTGTAAGAAGTTAAAGTCAGTCCTCACAGGAGTCCTAACGGGTATTCCCATCAACAGACCAAAGAGATGGAAAAAAAATCATGAGAAATAAAGAAAGGCTGCCTGGCCTTGGGGGAGCCACCTGACACTTCAGACCACAGCTTCTCATCTCCAAATACTACAGATCCTGACTCCTACCCTTCCTTCCACATCAGCTTGGTGTGAAATCAAACAAGCTATCGTTGGTGAAAGTGGCTTGTAAATTCTAACACAGTGGGCAACGACGAAGTATTGTGGATTTCCTGAAATTAACTTGGTGTCAAATGACTTAGAAATCCAGGAGTGACAGGCCCTGCAAGAAATAAATATCAATTTTTTTAATCTGCATAATTTTGGTTTGGACTTGTATGATACTTAATTGACTCTTGTGTGAGTATATTCACCATGATATGTTTGAGATTCTTTAGACTAAGCTGAATTTTCCTTTAAAAAATAAAATAGAAAAGCATTTTAAGAACAATTATTTTGGCCCTGGTCCTAGGCAATCCATATTTCTGCTTTACAAATTAAAAGAGAAAGTATCTGAGGAATAATTAAATTGTATCTGGTGAGATATTTCCTCCCTGATGGGAAAGGAGATGGAATTGGGGATTTGAAGCAGCCTAAGAATATAATACTGTGCACTGAGCTACAAAAATCCTGCCTGATTTGTAAATTTGTGTTTCCATGGCAACACAAGTCTGTAGTTAAATAGTCCTCAGTGTCAACCGACTGAATTCCAGCAACTCTTCCTAAACCTTCATCCTATTCTAATCCCACAGCTGTTGCCATGGAAATGATCAGATAAGATTCAGTCCTGGAGGCAGATGGGCCCAGGGTGGAAGCTAAGTCCTGGCCTACATGCAGTCCCCGAAATATTAGGTTTTGTTTTGATTTGTTTTTTTCCCAATCTTCGAATCACAGACAGCGCTGCCTCCAATGAGAGGTTAATGGAGCATGATGTCATGAAAATCAGTCTTGGAGCTGGGGCATCTGGAGCAAAGGAAGAAGCGTTGATTCCAAAATATTGCTGAGGAATGGAGAAATTGGGAATTTGGGACTGCTTTCCTCTGACTCATTTTTGTTAACTTGCTCTAGGAGATAATCACTCATGGGACTCCACATCCCAGAGGTAATTTCCCAGGCTGCGTCCCCACTCTACAAGGAGGGTAGGTCACACCAGGCTACTCCCTGGGCTTTGCCATCCAAGAAGGGCCACTTCAGTCTTCCTTGTTCACGAGGAGTTTGTTTTACATGGTTGATGTGAGTTGGTGCCTCCAGGGTTCACTCTGGTCATATCAGCAATGTCCTTACAAAAAGGAATGACAGAATGTCAGTGCTTGCATCAACATCCTTTTATCACGTGCATTCTTGCAAACAGATTGTTTGGGAAGACCTAAAATTTAAATCACTGTTTCTAAGTAATGTCCCGATGAAGTTGTGTTTTTTTTTTTTAAATAGGGAAAAGCAATATCTTATTTCTTTATTTTGAACAGTGTGATTTCATATGTCATGAGGTCTTCGCCAGATACTTCACTTGGGGAGTTAAGCCAGCCCCCAAAGCAATTGTGCCTTTCAATGCGGCAGATTCCCGACAATGTGCGAGCCCCAAGACGTCATATGAGAACAAGACAAACCTCAGAGTAAAACTTACGGAATCCCAGAAGTGGAAGGGAACTTCCAGGGTCTCGGGCAGTTCAGTTACTGCGAGCAGTTGTCAGATGCAGAACCTTGAGCCAAGGTCGCCAACGCCTCACAGTTTAAGACTCATGCGTTCTCCTCTGAGCCTTTCCCACACTGCCACCGGTTTAACAAAGGATCCAGGAAATACCGCTATCTTTATTTTCCTTTTCCTTTTCCAGACAGCTCCAGCGGAATACCTACAGCGTAGTTCTTATTGATTATTTCCTTTTAGAAGCTTTCCTCAGATATGCTATGCAGCATTTCATAAATGTTCACTTATATATAATTTGTTCAGTAAACTTACCTGTTGAAATAATACATGTATTACACGATTTGAGACATCAGTGCAGAATGTTTGGAATAAGAAGCTGCTATCAAACTGTTAATATTTATCTTGTTCTATATGACTCCTCTCACCATAGTTACAGAGCCATAGACTGGAGACTTTTGGAATCTGCTTGGTGCCTTCTGGCAAGTTGTATGTTTTAGGTGGTAAATGTTCTGCTTTTCAATGACACAAAGTAGAATTTCATTCTTGCTCTTCTCCTCTCCTCTTTCATAATTGTAGGTGATGTTGAAGAGAGACAAGAGCTGAGTCATTTCTTAAATGAAAAATTGGAACTGAAAGCTTGCCATTCTCCATCTCCCTTCTGTGACTCTAACCGGTGCTACAAAGTTGCATTCCATTTCACCGAGCAAAAATGTAGCTGTGTAGCGCACCATTCATGCCTAAATGGAACATGAGCCAATGGGGATAGCCTTCCTGTGCACGATGGGCCAGTGTGATTGGTGTTCCACCCCTGGTCTTCATTCAAACTTTGTAGACACCCTGTTCTCCTGAAGCTGAGGTCTACCTAATTTTCAAGAAGACTCCTTGTATGCAAGGCTGTGTACTTGCTACTGTGGTGGTGAATGGTGTCCCTTCCACAGCCATGAGAAATTCTGAGTCGAAAGTTCACAGTTACTGGGAGGAAAATGGTCCCAGATGTGGCCATGCTAAGGGTCTGTCTTCAAATTCTCCTCTCCAGATCCAGTCTCCTCCCTTGGCCCCTTGCTCCAGGCTGACTTGTACTCACCCTTCAGCCTTAGCTGAAATGTCACTCCCCAAAATAAGCCTCTGCTAAGCTCCCAGATTAGCTTGGGTCTTACCCTTGTAAACTCTTTTTGCAGAGTGTACACGTATTTAGAGGAATTTCCCACAACTGTAACTACATAGCAACGTGTATAATACTTAATCTGTAGTTCCTTTTACAATGTAAGTTCCGTCAAGACAAAGACTGTGTTTGTCTTACTCATCTCGGTCTCCCAAGTGCCTGGCACAGTTGACACGCCTAAAACATAGCTGTTAAAATAGTGAATGAATGGCAGTGGCTAAATGGAGGGTGAGAACAGCCCCTGGCATTGAGAAGAGTTGGGCAGTCAAAGGCGGGTTGTTGGAAAGGTCACCAATGTTTAAGAATGGACAGGGAACAAGGGACACCTTTGGGCTTAGCTGAAATATTGAGCACCTGTATGTGCCAGCCCCTCAGCCAGACACGTCTTTCCCTCAAACTCCTCAGTCTAACGGAGCTGACATACGCTTAAGTGTAAATATAAGTTATCATGAAGCCACACTATACACACTTATAAGTTTCATGGATTCAATGATGTGTGCCTCACCCCCCACACACAAAAGATATTCCACGTATCATGCTTTATGCCACAGGATGCAAGCATGATTTGGAAGATCTAAATATTCTATGCCCCCGTCAGGCTGGGTTCCTATAAGCATCTTTCCGCAGTGAAGCTGATTCTTGCACTTGCAGGTGGATATTTTTCTTATATCATGGATCTTAACTCAAGCCAACTACTTCATCTGGGACTCCACTGAAGCAAAGATGATCTGCCGGGAAAAGTCTGGAAGTAGGATTGCAATGCAGTCTCAGCAAGGGCCTTGGCCAATCCCAGAGGAGCTCTAGAGCTGGGAGGACCCTCCAGAGGTGTCCTGAATTCAAGCAATGGGGCTGAGCCTTTGAATCCCAACATGACCAGCCGTTGGGTGTAGAATATCCCAGTCAAGGGGGTAACCTTAGATGAAGCCGCTCCCTTAAGCCAAGGACAATTCCTGGGGAGAAATTCAGCTAGGAGCAGCTGGCAGGAAACAGTCAAGGAAGGTGGAGAGATGAGTGCCTTGGTCCTGAAGGCAGGACCTGGGGGGAGGGGAAGGAAAAGATGTTAGTCATCTCGCTTCACAGTAACTCCATCCTTGCCCATCTTTAACACGTGCTTATTAGTGGGCAGAGGCAAGTGAAATGTGCTGTCCTTCCAAGAATGAATTAAATATATTTCCTAAGGATGAGGATATATGGATTATCTTGCCCTCAGGAACAGAGAGTGGTAAATATAGACGAGTCTCAGAGGGTTTTGTGGCCCTGGGCAGTCCTGTGGGCCAAAGCTGCTTGCTGCCTTGGTACCCTGCTCATTTTTAGAAGGAGCTGTTTGTCCTGAGTTGAAGTGCAGGAATGACTGGCACGGAGGCTCCCACAGCTTCAAGCAGGCACAGAGATTTTTGCCTCACGCCCTGCAGAGTTGTGGCTGGGGTTGGCCGTGGGAAGGAGAGGCAAGACTGCTATTCTGTCTCTTTCAAGAATCCAAGTACTCCCTAAGCCAGGTTCAAACCACTCGTGGAAGTGGCAGTGCTTCTAGCAACGACAGGCTCTCCATCTTTTTCCAGCATTTACACATGCCAGGCAAAGGGCAGTTATTTATAAACACTTTGTTCCGAATAAACTCTCAGTGCAGCCGCGGCACTTCCAACCACACACTGCACTCTGTTTCCAGGACTCCGGTCCTTACACATTCCCTCCCCTTGTCTCTGCCCTTTGTCTCCTGGCTGCTGTGCTGTGGAGTTATCAGAATGAGAGCACTTCTTTTCATATAAGGCAGGAGAAGGTCAAGTAGGTGTGGCCTTGCCACCTGCCTCTGCATCATTCTAACGTAACCCCTATGTAGGCCCAAAGCAATTAGACGTCCAAATCCTTCCTTTTTAAGCATGTTACAGAATTGCGCAAAGCTCCTACATCTTCCTGAAGAAACTATAAAATTCTTGTCACATTTCTGGAACTCTTTTCCCATTGGGATCCACCTGCCACTGAAATCTCTCTTTTTTTTTTAAGACGGTGCCGTCTCAGGGTCTGGATGGAATCCAGAATCACAGAGGCGCTTAAAAATTGAGCAAACTTTCTGGGAATAAACTTGGCTAAAAGATTTCTGTTCTTTTTCATCTCACTATATAAAACCTCTTGTCACTCAGAAGGAGAACCTGGGAGCTTCTTTATGCTCACACATCTTCTTCAAAAATTAAGAGAGTCCAGCTTCAATGCATTTCTTTTGCCTTCTTCACTCACCCACATTCCCAATCATCCCTTTGCTCAAACATGTATTGAACACCTGCTGTGTACCAGGGTTCTGGAGGCCTGGAGATGAGACAGACATTGTTTATGCCCTGAGGTTGTCCCATTACAGGTCAAGACACAGCAGAGGGGGTGCCCCCTGGAGTTGTGCAAGTGGAAGGATCACCTGCCCTCTAGGACCTTACTGCCTAGATCTGCACTGCCCAATACTCAGCCACTGGCCACCTGTGGGTATTGAGCACTCGAAATGCACCTGAGGGAGTATATTTGTAATCATCTTTAATTTCAATTTACTTTAAAAACTAATACTCACTTCCACTACTGGAAAACTTCTAAGTATGCTTGGAACAATTTGAGAATGTGAGTCTCTATTTTGAATTCTAATTGTTATGAAATATGAGTAAAGATGAAATATTTCTGATGAAAATTTAGTGGCAAAATTGAGATGTGCTTTTACTATAAAATACACACTGGATTTCTAAGACTTAGTATGAAAAGAAGAATGTAAAATGTCCCATTAATAATATGAACATATATTACATGACAACACTTTGGATATATTAGGTTAAATAAAATATATTATTTAAGTTAATTACCTGGAGTTTTATTTTTAATTTTTAAACGTAGCTACTAGTTAATTTAAAGTTACATATGGGGTACGTGTTATATCAGATAGCAGTGCTCTAGAAGTGGAAATAAATAGGGACATCAAAAATTAAAATTTAGTGTGGTAAGTGTGAGGTAGAGAAATGAGGGATAAATAGGTGGGGTATCTCATATAGGGGATGTGTAAGAGCTCACAGGCCTAAGAAAGTAAAGAAAGAAAAGAGGGCTCCAGTCAGATAATTTGACGTGTGCAAAGACATGGAAGTGCAGACTAATCTTCTAGATCAAGAATGTGAATGAATTAGAATTTTTTAAAAATGGGGCTGGTAATAAAGGCAGAGATTGAAGGAACTTTTGTGCCAAATTAAGGAACAAGAGGCTTATCCTAAAGACTATGAGGAGCCGTGGAGATACTTTAAGGATAGAAATGACAGGGTCAGAGCTGCGTTCTAAAACTGTCTCCTTCCAGGAAGTGTGGAAGACGATTGGGAATGGGCGACACTGGAGACCCTCCTCCACATGCAAGGGGAGCGAGGCAGAAATACAGGTTCCAGAAGGAAGGGCTGTCCAGTGAAGGGGGAAGGGAAGGAACAGCACAGATTGCTGCTACACTGTGGGGAAAATGAAGTCAGTCACAGATACGATTTTTTAGAAAGAGAAGGAACTTTAGGTTTCTGTTCTGTTACTTCCTTTTCTGAAAAAGCTCTAGTTCCTCTTAGAAAGTACAGACCAAACCTGTGAAAACAAACACATATCTTTAGAAAAGCAAGCTCCAAGCAGAGAACCCTGAAAATGTGCGTTTCTGACAAACCAAATCAATTAATTTAGACCTTGTGGCATGAATAATGCAATTACAAAAAGAAGAAAAACCCTGGCCGTGTTGTGAAGACAGATTTTCCAGGATTACGTCCAGCCTTGACACGATTCTGATCCTGTTGATGGCACTGCTCTGGGTGGTCATGCCTCACTTTCATGTTCTTGGCTTCAGACCCTTTGGGCAGACGGCTTTGAATACAAATATCCTAGTTCTTCCTTGGGACTCTCTCATTATGTTCAGACTTTGTTATTAGTTCTAACCTCGTTTCATTACAAATTTACATTTACTTTCCTACCAGGAGGTCAGAAGGGTTTTTTTCTTATATAAGGAAATGTAAATTGCTGTATTTCTGTTTTTTGATTAAGCACCTACCTTGGGAATTATTTGCCATTCTATATCTCCCAAGAAGCACTGAATGAATCAGAATTTAAAATGTGAAAATGCCTCAGGCTTCTTAGAAGAATAATGTTCTAGAAATGAAAATTAGAAATACAGATTTACAAGTATCACAGGAAATGCCCTGGGTTTAATCAACATAAATGGTAACCGGTTACGGGGCAGCTTCTGGCTGGGTCCCCAGTCCTACTCTTCATCTGGCCTCTGTGCCACGTGGGCCATTCACTTTATGGTCCTGGGTTTGCACTTCCTGGGGTATGAAATTAAAACAATATTATCTGCCCCCTATATCCCATAGGGCTGTTGGGAGAATCGAATAAAATACCTTCTGTAAAACCAAATGGGAAGTAGACACTTTCTGTTGTGCACCACTAGAAGTGGCAAAGTTTTGAAGACAGTAATTCTGATCATGATGGCTGGCGCCATTGCTTAATCTCTCCAAGTCTAGTGCATATGGTCCATTGCACGCACTCAATAAATATCGTTGGATGGAACCATTATTTCTTGGAGAGTTCTTTTCACGACATTGTTTTGAGAGATTCTCCTTCCCACCACACACTTTTTCCTTTCATCAGCTCAGAGTTCCCTTCCTTCATCTCCGATATAACCTAGTCTTCAATTTTTCAGGGCTGGCTTTCTATGCTAATTTTTCTCCCAGCCTCTCACTTTTAAACCTCACTTGTGGGTCCAACACTGCCTCCAATTTGGTCTCACCTAGGCCTTTCTCTATTTGCTTGAGCTTTGTTCCTCCTGCCTCTCAGTTTGAGTTCTAGACAATCCATGGCCTCCCTCTTCCGTGACACACCCACAAATAACTGAAAATTTCAGTTCTCACTTAAACACTTCTGCTGTTGTCTCCTGCTTCTTTTTCCACCCATATCAGCAAATCCTTTGCCTCATTGTTAGGGTAACTCTCTTTCTCTCTTTTTCTGTTTTTATACAGTTCAACTTCTGCACCACTATAATCTTTCTCATCACGTGGTTTCCCTTTTGGTTAAACCCGTTATTCTGACACGTTTATAGCCGCCTTCTTTCCTTCCCTTCAGTAACTCAGCTCCTCTTTAATACTAGGTTTCACATTGATTGTTTCCTTCTGGGTCAGAGCCATTATTGAGTCTATAATATTTTATGATCATAGAGTATTCGGTCTCTAAGAGCTTCCACAAGTACAATGTCTTTTGAAAGGGGCAAGAGAGATAAGATAGGCCACCATTTTAAAAGCACAATTGGTGCTTCTATAGGAAACTTGAACGGCCTCATGATCTAGTCTCTAGTGTTAATTAGCCCTTTGTCTCACCAGACAGACTGTATTTCAGGATGCAGGACTTTACGTTCTTTCATATCTTTACTGTGGTTGACTCAGAACTTTGCTCAGTGTTGTTCAATTATTCTAGGCCAGCCAGAGGACAGAAAGAGATGAGGAGGAGGAGAGTTATAATAGCAACAATGAACATTTCTAGAGGCTTCACCAGATAAGCCGGGCACTCTTCTAAACACTTTATATGTATTAACTCGTTTATTCTCCCAACAATCTTATGATGTCGGCACAATTATTATCCCAATATTATACATGAGAAGTTGAAGCACTGAGTTTTAATAACTTCTCCAGGTTACACTGCTAGTAGGATATGAAACATAAAGAAGCACATAAAAGGCAAGTTAAATTCACAGCTGCATCTGCAAGAGGTTGGTCTGCCCTGTCAATGGGCTCATGCCATCTTACAGCACATACTGGTGACAGCAGTCCCTGGCAGCACAGCAATGGTGTCCAATATGGAGGGCAGCTATAACGGCTAAAGGAAAATGCATCCATGGACAAGAACTGCCAACAGAAAGAGAGAAAACTTGGTTCATGACCAGCTGTATGAAGATCAAAATTTAGGGTTTCCTACCAGAAAGTATGCACCGCCATAGTGAGAGAGTAATGCTTTCTAATGGAAGTACTACTGTTCTAAATCTGCGGGCAGCGCAGATCAAATAGTAGCTACCAATTGACAGTGGTGACCAGGGGGACACTGAATGGGGATTTCCTGTTACGGTTCTACTATCCACAATGACCGAACCTGTGATACTGACTCGACTGCCATCTTACTACCTGACACTTCTTTCTGTTTCCATGGGACACTTCAGATTGGTAAGTAAGGAATGGATGGAAAAAGGAGTTGATTTTCACAGGGGAGTGTATCCCCACACACCTCGGTGCTAAGTCATCCTAAACGTTCTTCAAAACCATTAAGAGTCGTGAACTGAACATAGACTTCTGC